>NC_137829.1:1359176-1457655 GCF_963921795.1 Nannobrachium achirus
TATTGCTGTATTGACTTTGACCTCTAAGGACCGTCCAGGAAGAGTGCTCATGTGCGTCTTGCGGTGACACGCTTCCTAGTTTCTTCTTCTTTTCGCACAGATTTTTGACATTGCACTATTAGGTTGTGTTGGTAGTTTCTGAGTATTTTTGCTTTATTTAACAATGACAGTGAGATACTTGTTTGCACTAACTAGCATTGACTGCTATGGTCTCTTTTGCAAGACACTTTATGTATATATACTTATATTGACTGCTATGGTCTCTTTTGCAAGACACTTTATGTATATATACTTATATATTATTCGCCCCCTCTATTGATGCACCTTCTCTTTATTGGTACTGTACTGCTCTTGTCTTTGTTTTTTTGTTTTTTCCCCTCTTATCTATCTTTTCTTACGTCTCTGTAACTTTGTAAATAACTGTATACTGCTGTGCTTCTACTGGACAACTGAATTTCCCCCTTGGGATAATAAAGGTATCTATCTATCTATCTATCTATTTAACGTTATCTTGGTTTGTTCACTGTTGAGTGAGAAAACAATCTTACACACCAAGTTAATCATCAAAGTTACTTCCACACAAAGTAATTTGGGGACCCCCCTGAGGGTCCCGACCCACAGGTTGAGAACCACGGCTCTAGTGGTGATGATCTTAACCCTTTCCAAGCCACGGGGAGCCCCTTAATATTAAAACCGGAATATACCGGACATCTGAGCAAGGAGTGTCAGCCGCGTCGTCTTTTCCCGTACTGGTCATTAAAACCGAAATAAATGATTTTTATCCGAAAATCGGCGATCGTCTAACCTTCCCTAGTCACCGCTCGTCCATCGATAGCTCATGGCTGCTCTGACATGAAGCAGAGGTGACGTCATGGCCTTTCCTTCTTCATGCTTCCTTGACACCGTCCGTTTACTGTCTGGAGGATAACATTAGCATAGCTGGAGTGCTAAGGGCTAAGCTAGCCAAAATGGTCACATCGACTGTTCAGTCATTCTTGGATTATATGCATGGATTATTATGCGCACGGATCGCGCACGCGAAACGCACAGGGAGATCGATGCTCGGCCAAAACTACCACTCTATCCCAACGGAGATCCAGATAATCACGGTGAGCTAATGACCTGGTGAAAAAAAAGAAAAGAAAAAACAACGGTGCGGTCCAAGGAGTGGTGGCGGGCTCATGTTTATAAACATAATATTATGTCTCAGATCACAATACAATAATAGAAATTTCACAGCTAATCTACCAACAACCATTCTATTTCGGCTGGCAAACTGTTAATGCAGACCCAGCTGTACTGTGCTATAGAAGGTTACAATGGGGTGTTTGCATTAAGTCTGTATATGTACAGTATATTCCTGTTGATTATTGTGTATTGTGTTGTGTTTCTCAGCTACATTGAAAATGAGGCCCTGTCCCTCAACTGAACTCCGAGTTGAAATAAAGGTTATGATGACGACGATTATGAACCACCTAATAGAATTGAAAAAATAAATAGATGTGTTTGTTTTTCACCTACAACGATATGCCCAAAATAGGGATGCTAGGGTTAAAGTGGTTAAAGAGGAAGTGCCGTGATTTCATTCAGTCAGAGAATGTGGCTCAGGGGTTGAGTGGCCGGTAGAGCGTCCGGAAGGAGAACGGGAAGGTTCCCAGTTCGATCTCAGGCTCCCCCAGAGACGCTGCCTCTCTGGGGCGGCAGTGGCTCAGGGGTAGAGAAACTGTCATTACAACACGGAGGGTTCCCAAAGGGTTCCCAGTTCGAACCCGGGTTCCCCCAGAGTTAGTGTCGAAGACTCCTTGAGCAAGACTCTGAACCCCTACTTGCTCCCGATGTGCAGGTTGGTGCCTTGCATGGTTTCCTCTGCCAGCGGTGTATGAATGTTTGTGTGAATGGGTGAATGTAATGCACAATCTCTGTAAAGCGCCTTGGATGAATGCGCTATATAAATGCACCATTTACCATTTACCATTCACGCTAGCATTTTATTGCCCTAGAGCAAAACGCTGAACCCCTAATTGCTCCCGAGGTTGGTGCCTTTCATGGTTTCCTCTGCCATCGGTGTGTGAATGGGTGAATGTATTGCACAGTCTATGTAAAGCGCTTTGGAATAAAGCGCTATATAAATGCACCATTTACCATTTATCTCCCATCCCAGAATAGTGACGCTACGGTTCAACGGGTTAATGGTGGTAACTCTTAGCGTCTCTGACCCCCTGTTGGGCTCAAGGTCACCTGGACAGTGTGGTTCATATAGCCTACTGTATGCAAGGATCTCTTCCCTGAGTGTTTCTTTTTGTAAGCTGCTGCAAGCTTCCCTGTCAAATACGGCAACAGAAACGGACTTGATCCTGATGCATCAAGACCATGTACCTCCCTTCACAATAATATTCATATCGAAGCACGTCGCAATAGCAATAGCTCGATGATTGGCGAGCAAGCTAGGAGCGCACGGGCATGTGTATAGTGAGCAGCACCGGAGACAAAGCGGTGAGAGACTGTTGGCTGGGTTAGCGCTCTGCAGTGTGTTCCCGCGGTCCCATGCGTCTGCACACAGACTGACAGGCAGTGAGAGTAAAGCATCGTGCTTTTGTTGAGACTAAGCGGCAACTACAAGCTTAAACTTCAAGTTCATTGTCACATCACAGGTTTACAGGTTTTAAGAAAAGAGTGGACGAAATTATTTTCTGAAGCCTAGCTCCCACGAATTGCGGTTACAATGAATCCCAGCCTGGTAGACTTAATGAACGGGAGCTTGTAGTTCTGCTATTCTTGGTTAGTGTTCCGGTTCAAGTGGTTGCCAAAAAAAACATGTATTGGATAAATTAGGAATATGCACTCTGTAAAGAGCAAACGAAGCCTAAATGATTTGGCTCCCATCACGACAGAAAGCAATCTTCAAAGGGTTGTGCCGAAACATTTATTTTTTGTCATTTTCTTCTATTGTGATGCGAGTCAAATAAATGAGAGTGTAGTTTGTCCAACTCGGTTGTTTTGCTACAAGCTACCTTTTTCATATTATTTGGAACTTTTTTGTCACATCCATCACAGCATGCATTACAGGTGCAAAAGAGTGAATGAGTGGCAATTATTTTTGTGTGTACAAAAGCTTCTAGCTACAAGAAGCGTTGGAATGGGGAAAGAGCGGATATTATAGAAGAAAGGAAACGTCAATACACAAATCAAAGAACCACATTAAGTAATGTGTAACACTATGAGTAATGAGCAGTAAGTAATATGCACGGCCGTGATATTAATGGATGTGATTTATTTGTCATCAGAACAAAACGTTAAACTCTCTGAGGCTGTTAACGACGGACCTAATTTCGGAATAAATCATAAAAAACTATATGGGGAGATAAAAAACAAAAAAACTAAACAAAGCACAACTTGGTGAGGGAAACCGGCCTGCCGCCATGGCTGAAAAAATGCTAACTTTACTTTTTTTTTTAGGATTATACAAACTGCAACACTCAGCTGATGCCTTGGCTCAGAAATGCCTGTAAAAATGTCATGGTATTTTATTCATGAATTTCATTCGGACCAAAAAACCAACACAGTTGCAACACTAGTCATTCACCCGAAACATGTCATTTATGTTGGGTGGAAACCTCATACCTCATATGTCCAAAACTTTAACTTTTCAGGATTCAAATGCAAAAGTAGCAGATCTACAAGCTCGAAACGTGTCCCTTCATGCCGCGTTTTGAGTGGATCTGATACTTTTGATGCTACAGGTACAGGGTTCCCCAATTAGTTTTCCCCAAGGGCCGAATTATGTCTAGGGTACCAAGCCGAGGGCCACAACATTGCAGGGGGCGACAGTGGCGTTCCTGCTACTCCAGCGACAGTTCAGATATCATCGTTGTCGGGTGAAAATCTTGTATGTCCAAAACCGTTCGTTTAGAATTTATCATTTTTTAAATGATTTAAACTAGTGAAAACAGCCGATCTACAAGCACACAACGCCTCGCACCGCGAGGCGTGTGCTTGTAGATCTGCTGTTTTTTGCTGTGACAAATAGGCGAACTAGAAGCTCACAAAGGTGTTGCATCATGACGTGTTATGCTTGTATCAACTCAGAAGTAGTATTAAAGATGGGGCGAGGAGCATGCAGGCCACCTCACGTAACCCACACTGATCCACCATGCCGTTTAAATTGAATGTCAGGACATCACAAGATTATAGAGTTTCTAATTCATACGGTTCTAAGTGTGTTTACATTCAGTGGCTGTGACCGTTGGAGCTTGGATAAATACGACATAACAAAGGTTCTCTTCTCTCTGGCTGAGTGCATTGTTTGAAATGTCAAGGATCCAAAGGTCACACGGGAAAAAAAGGTTGTGCAGAGAAGTCCTTGGTTTTGAGGGCACTACGACGCCTTTTAAATACAGAGCTACTGAGAGAGGGCTGGATGGATGTACTACCATTAAAATACTTGTTTTTTTCCCTTCCCAATAATTGGGTAAGAACATTTTTGTCATTTATGCCGGACATTGCCGGTGGTTCTCAACCTTTTCAGGCCCCCCACCCTGACAAGCACTTGGAATGTAGGAGTTGAGGTGTTACATTTAGTTTGACTTAGTCTAGTTTGTTGATTATGGTTGATGCAGTTATGGTCTTTTCTTTCTTTCTTTCTTTCTTTCTTTCTTAAAGGTCTTTCTTAAAGCCATACTGTGTAAGATGCCCAACTAGTGGTCATTAGCCCTATAGCAAACCGCGGTCGCGTCCGCGTCTTTCGGACGTTTTTCGTACCTTCAGACCCCCGCGTCTGCCTCCACCTCGCTGAGATCTATCTTTTAAGGGGTCCCTTGTTCCTGTGCGTTCAGTAATTCCAGAGATACGGACTCCTTCACCCTGCCTGGTAGGCGAAATTACCTAGAGAAGGGATGGTACAAACGGGCGACAACAAATATGGCTGCCATAGCGACCCCACTTCAAGATGCGCTGTGATTGGCCGGCAGTTGTATAACCCTCGCTGTGATTGGCCGGTAGTGTGATGACGCAATTTTCGCGCGAGATCCGGTCCACGGCAAGGATCTCAGTTTACATACAGAGAAGGCTTTACAGGCTGAAATTCACGGCGCGGATCTTCTAAAACTTTTGTGATTTAATAGTTAGGAGAATTTTAAGATTTGTTTTATAAAAAAAGTTACATAGTACAACTTTAAAGTTGTACTATGTAACTTTTTTTATAAAACAAATCTTAAAATTCTCCTAACTATTAAATCACAAAAGTTTTAGAAGATCCGCGCCGTGAATTTCAGCCTGTAAAGCCTTCTCTGTATGTAAACTGAGATCCTTGCCGTGGACCGGATCTCGCGCCAAAATTGCGTCATCACACTACCGGCCAATCACAGCGAGGGTTATACAACTGCCGGCCAATCACAGCGCATCTTGAAGTGGGGTCGCTATGGCAGCCATATTTGTTGTCGCCCGTTTGTACCATCCCTTCTCTAGGTAATTTCGCCTACCAGGCAGGGTGAAGGAGTCCGTATCTCTGGAATTACTGAACGCACAGGAACAAGGGACCCCTTAAAAGATAGATCTCAGCGAGGTGGAGGCAGACGCGGGGGTCTGAAGGTACGAAAAACGTCCGAAAGACGCGGACGCGACCGCGGTTTGCTATAGGGCTAATGACCACTAGTTGGGCATCTTACACAGTATGGCTTTAAAGGTCTTTCTTAAAGGTCTTTCTTTCTTTCTTTCTTTCTTTCTTTCTTTCTTTCTTTCTTTCTTAAAGATCTTTTTAATTGTGACTTTAGTGTCACCGAAACCTGATCCTGACAACCATTTATTTATTAAGAAAAGAAAACAATAGTAAATAAATTAAGAAAATAATACGACTAAAATCGATAAAATTTGAGCATCGGTTTGAAAACCATCCTAATAATAGGCTACACTTGTATAGCACCTTCATGACATCAAAAGCAGCCCAAAGTGCTCTCTTAACTCAACCTCAGCAGTGAAAAGCTATTTTGAAGAGGTGGGCTTTGAGTGCTGTTTTGAAGGAAGGGAACTCTCTTGTCTGAAAATTGGCATATAATGTTACACCATTCTGTACAATTTGCTCCACTTTATTCAGAGTGCTGTCATTTACTGTGTGCCTCTACGCATTACAGCAACATGATTCTGCTAGCTTCCAGCCTCATGGAAGACTTTGCCAAAATGTTCAACGAGATGCATCGCAAAGTAACAAGCAGTGGTTGTCAAGTAACTAAGTACATTTACTCAAGTACTGTATTTATTTTAACTTCACTAGAGTATTAACTGTTTTCAGTAGTTTTTTTTGTTCCAAAAGTAGACAGTACTCATTATGCAGAATGTCCCATATCACACGTTTTCAAAATGTATAAAACATATTTGGTCCTAACCCTTTGGTCCTAACCCTAACCCTATATATATATATATATATATATATATAGATATATGGTATATATATATATTTATATACAGTTGAGTAAAACATACTCTATTTGTATATATACATATACATATACACACATATATATATATATATATATATATATATATATATATACATATACATATATATATATATATATATATATATATATATATATATATATATATATATATATCCTATCAGCTCTTCAAGGCATGGCAGGCTGAACATCACATATCTTCGACGTCTGAAACATCTAAAGATCCAAACATCCTTAAGCTTTAAATATCTCTAGTTTATGCTTTATGCTTCAGAAAGTCGACAACAAACAGAGTCACCACACAGATACAGTAGAGGAGATGCGAGGGAAGGGGAGATGTTCACTGTTTCATGTGAGCTCCATTGATTGGTAATAAAAAGAAGAAAATACTAGTTTTGACGTAATAAAAACAAGAAACTCAGGTCAAAGGTTATGCTAAAACCTCTGTTTACATCGGATGTAAACATTGTCGGCCCGACAATGACCAAAATGATTATTTTACCATTATTTTATACTTTTTGTGGTCATTTTTTAATAGAAACACATATATGAAGCTTAATCTTTTTTATATAATATTTTCAAAACGTTTTTATTTTAGTGTCCGTTTTTCAAGAAAAAGTTGACTATGGCTCCTTTAAGTAAAAAATGTGAGTATTATTTCCACCACTGCACACACAAACATGGAGCAGTGAGGTGATAAGTGTGTGGCAGTGTGAAGTGGCCCTGCAGCAGAAGGTCAGATGGTTCTGATTTTGTGTGTTTTTTTTAGTGGCACTGCAATCCGTCCAGTCGTCCCTCGGAGGGCTCTTAGCTATTTTCTATCATCTTCATCTTCTTCAATCATCCTTTGTGCCGTGCTGTTATTTTTAGCCCTGCTACCATGAAGTCCGTCCATCCGTGTGTATAGGGGTCGGGGGTCCCTTTTTAGGTCCTTTTTAACCGTTCCAGAGGTCCCGTAACGATTCCCTCTTAACGGTCCGATTCCTTAACAGTAGAGAATAATTGTATTGGAAGCGATAAAAGTCAAAATACAATTTAAAAAAAATAATAAAGGAAAAGGAAACGCCAACGTGGATGAAATCACCAAATAGTTTCCATTGTGGTCCCCCACCCCCCAATTTCCAATTTCCAGTACTTTTACTTAGTTCTACTCCAATACATTTCAGATCCAAATATTGTACTTTAACTCCACTACAATTATTTGAACACTTTAGTTACTAGTTACTTTGCAGTTATACATTATATTATTATAAAACAAACATTAACGACTTTACCTAGGCTATTTGAAAATAGCCGATCTACAAGCTCACAACTCGTCACATCGCGACACGTTATGAGCTTGTAGATCTGCTATTTTCAAACATTTTGTACTTTTGGTACTTTAAGTACATTCATACTTTTACTTTCATACTTTTACTCAAGTACATTTTGAATTCCGGACTTTTACTTGTAACACTAGTACATTGCAGTATTGATACTTTTACTTAAGTACAAAATGTGAGTACCTTTTCCACCACTGACCATAACGGAGCATTGCGGTATCATTTTTTCTTCTCCGCGTGAAAGAAGAGACATTCAGCAGCCGTGAACGCACGAAGATCTGGTAAATAAAAAAAGAAAAAAAGAAAGACTTTCAGTGCTACATGACACCATTTTGTTTATAGAGTGTGAGGTTGCCTAAAGCTAAAGGATGAATGTTCAGAGACTATACTCCATACATTATGTGTGCATGGATTTTTTACTTTTCCCTTCAGGTGACCTCACGGCCTGCAACATAGTGCCCTTCGGTCAGACTTTGCACACAGTATGTCATAAAATGTAACGCATTGCCATAAAACTTGCTGAGCACACGAATGCTTCCTGAAGGTTTAACCCGCGCTGACTTTAATGACTTCCTGACCTTTCCTGTAGCTCTTCCATCAATGCATATCGTCGTCGTCGGGTGAAAACCTTGTATGTCCAAAACCGTTCGTTTTGCATTTTTCATTTGAAAAATGATTTAATTTGAAACGCCTCGCACCGCGAGGCGTTGTGAGCTTGTAGATCTGCTGTTTTCATTACTTTTGTGCGACGGCCTTGTCTGATGAAGCAGGGCTTTGCTTCGCGAAAAAACATACACATTTGAAACTTGGAGATACGAGGTTTCTGCCCGACAGTGGCGATATATAATATACCACCACAGCTCTGAGTTGTTTATCCTGCGTTTACCTCGGGCCAGTAGTGGTCATTCTGTGATTATGATCTTTGAACGGCAGTATGATCTTTATGCATGCACATCTTTGTCACAGAATTGACCAAAGTTGATCAATATATTGATCAACTTTGCAGTGAATATTTTCTCTACTACTCCAGCGAGTTTAAGAAGCTGTAAGCATGACCTAGAAATGACCACAGTAAGCAAAGCTGACACTTGTTCTGTAGATGACTTAGTGCGACAGTAGGTTGCTACTTAGTATGAAAGCCACCAGATCCTGTCCGTCACTCAAAATCCCTCATTGATTTGTTTGTCACTCAAAATCCCTCATTAATCTGTTTGTCTCTCAAAATCCCTCATTAATTTGTCACCCTTTAGTCTTGTGTTTTGCGTTGGCCAGCTTGTCTTTAGCCTTGTCTTCTGCCTCGTCTTTATCGCTTGCTTTGGCTTTGGCATCGTTCCGTTGTTTTGTCCTCGTCCTTTAACTTGGCCAACATTTTCAGCTTGGCCAACATTTTCAGCTTGGCCAACGTTTTCCTGCTTGTTGCTTGTGTGACTTTCTGCTGCCTCTGTGGGGCCGAGTGAGGTACACACTTTGGGAATGTCCAACAAGATGTGTTATGAAATAAATATTGCGACTGTGTATGGCTTGAGCAAAAACCTGTACCTTGCCCCTTGTCTCTCTTTCTGTGTAAGTTAGATGACGGTACAGCTTATTGAAGCAATAAGCCACAAGAGGCATGTGGTTACCTTATCTGGTATTTTATAACGGCTGAGAGGCGTTGTGAGACACGAGGCGCAGCCGAGTGTCTCCAACCCTCTCAGCCCAACTGCCTAATTATCTCTCTCTCTCCTCTCTCCAATTGGCCTGAAGAACATTTTTGCGGATTTCGGATTTCCAAAAGGCAACCAAAAAGTAGTGTGCAACCAGCTAAACCGCTGGGCCACTGAGCTGGTGCCTGCATTGATGATTAGGCCCAAACAGCGTTGAATCTGGCAGCATTTTTTTGATGTAGTTTTAGTCATAGTCTTTGGAATACATTTTAGTTTTTGTCGTTTGAAAAGTTTTCGTTTTAGTCGACTACAGTTGATTTTGTCCGCTAAAATGAATGTTGGCGGACCTTGATGGCGTAGCAATGGCAGATTTGACATGCTGAAAATAGTAGATCCACAAGCTCACAACACGACACGTGAGCTTGGAGATCTGCTATTTTCAGACAAAATCAACACTAGCGCTGGGCCACTGAGCTGGTGCCGATAAACAATGATAATTATTGTTTTGTTTTGATATTAGGCCAACAATAAGGTTGGAAGTTGTTCATGAGATGTGCCGGGCCAGCAGCACCAGATGAGCAGTCCAGGGGCGTCACAAGGGGGTAGGAAAGTGGGACTGAGTTACCAGGGCCCAAGGTGGAGGGGCCCTAGTAACTTAAGCTGTTGAAAAATAGCAGATATACAAGCTCACAGCGCGGCACCGAGTGCTTGTAGATCTGCTATTTTTGAAAAGTCGTGAAAATGTGTGCAAATCTTTGAATATATGTATTTTTTAAGCGAACATTTCTAACTCAAATTTTGCTTCTGGGGGGTCCCTGCTGGAACTAAATATTTTGAGATGGGGGTCCGTGGCAAAATTCATATCATGTTGTGGGTCCTTCACATGAAAAAGTTAATTTGAGCATCACTGACATGGAAACATGGGTTTCTTGCACACATTTTCACAATTTTTCAAAAATAGCAGATCTACAAGCTCGCTGTGAGCTTGTATATCTGCTATTTTTCAATAGTTAACATTAATGGGGGGCCCGCAGTGAATGCTTGTACCCAGGGCCCAGAATTTGGTGTGACGCCCCTGGAGCAGTCCATTCATTTACAGCACACAGCTCTCTGCTGGTGAAGTACCTTTGGACTTCCAGAGGTGATAATCTGCCATGCCAGCCTAAATAAATCCATACCATAAACACAAACCTTTTATAGGAGTTGTTTATTGACCAGATCCTGTGTGTGTCTGCAGATCTTTAGCCGCCGTTGCAGCAAAGCAGCTACTGTATAGGCTTGTCTGGAAACGGAGCACGAGAGAGCTTTTGGTCAACCACTTTAAATTTAAAAAATAATATTGTCGCTGTTGGGTGGAATGTCTATGTCTAAAACCGTTCATTTTTATAGAGCCCCATTCCCAACAAACTGAACAAAGGGTATTTTCGTATTGCATCTGAAATTACTTGGAATTAGAGACAGACAGAACATGACATTTAAATATCCGAGTGGTTGTTTAGGCTAAAACCTGTATAAAACCGTATTATGGACCAATATTTATATAAAAATATATATTTTGAAAAGCATGGTGCGTGGCCCCTTTAAGACGCCTGTGGACATCTTAGGCACTCAAAGTGTTAAAACGTAAAAAGAAACACAGAGATTACAAGGTTTCTGCCCGACAGCAATGATGATTTGAAAATAAATAAATCCATTGATAAGGGGCTGCCTTATCAATGGATGTATTTATTAATAAATAAATCCATTGATAAGGGGCTGCCTTACCAATGGATGTATTTATTTTTTTACTGATAACTGGTTTTCAGTTATTTCCTTAGAAGGCATCATTCTGCTCTCATACTCGTAGAGTAGCCGTGATTAACCCAATCAGGCCTAGAATTATTGAATGCTTTAGCTATTGAAAAATAGCAGATATACAAGCTCGCAGCGCGCGCTGCGAGCTTGTAGATCTGCTATTTTTGAAAAAGTCGTGAAAATGTGTGCAAATCTTTGAATATATGTATTTTCAAAGCGAATGTTTGTAACTCAAATTTTGCTTCTGGGTGGTCCCTGGAACTAGATATTTTGAGATGGGGGTCCGTGGGCCAAATAGATATCATTTTGGGGGTCCTTCACATGAAAAGGTTTGAGAACAGACAGAGTAGTCTCTCAAGAACAGACTAACTGAGCTCCATTTAAGTGAAAAGGACCTTTTCTTTGACGATGGCTGGCCAGATTGCTGACATAGAAGCATACGTTTTTCCAAAAAACCTTAGAAGGATTCAAAAGACACTTATAGAATCGGGTCAAAATTCTAATTTTCACGATTTTTCAAAAATAGCAGATCTACAAGCTCGCAGCGCGGCACTCGGTGCCGCGCTGTGAGCTTGTAGATCCGCTGTTTTTCAATAGTTAAAGCATAAAATAATAATACAGTATAACGTGTACCCGTTTTGAGTGTGTTAAAGTGATAATCATAATGAACGTTATCCGCTGGAAACTCTCAGCCAGAAGGCTTTCATTGCACATTAAATAGAGGGATTAAGGCTTGTCTCAGTTGAATCTGCCTCACTCACAATCTCCCGGCGTGGGTAAATATCACCCATGCTTTTTCATTAAAAAACACACACTATGTGCAAAAGGATTGCAGGAGAGACTAGACCGTGATTTGTTTTGGCAGTGTGTGGTGGTAATGGTGGGCCTGGCTGGAAACCAATGTCTTATGATGGGGTTTTATATTTTATTTTAGTTTTATTTATTTTTTTCGAGGTTGATGAAAAGCCAAAAAGAAAAGCTGATTCATTTCAAGCTGTATTGAGTTTTTTTGAAACGTGGGGGAACATTTCTGCATGGGTGTTTGTTTATTTTTCTGCCCCCAAGAAATGTGAGAAAGCGTTGGATGTTCAAACCTGTGCAGAGAGCCAGAAACAGAACACATAGCCTAAATGAATACTTGATGTATGAAAGTGCCGCTCGCCGATAAGGACCGATTAATACAATAAATAATAATCATCATTTGTGATGAATGAGCCTTAATGCTGTCAAGTACCCCTCAACCATTAAGCTGCAATGTGTGATATCCTTGATATATTTGTTGATGTATGAATCAGTTTTTCTTGACCGCTTCTTGACCCCCATTGCATGCACTTCAGCTCTGAGCTCTGGGAACGCAAGTTGAGGACGCATTGCGCAAGCCGTGATTATTTAGGCCATATTAGTTATTATCAGTGTTGCATTGGTCCGCGGTCACGTGTGTACACGTGACCGGTGACCAGTGTCACGCCTCTCACGTGCACGGGCATGCTTCGATTCAAAATAACTGCACACCAAATGCACACACCAAATGAACACCTTGACGACCCCAACGTTTAGTGTCACAGCACGGTGATTTAAGAAAGGGACGATGAGCCTCTATGCATATCAATACACCACTGTCTGAACCTGTTGGACCTGTTGAAACCTGTAATGTGGGTGTTAATCCATTTAGGCCTAGAATTATTGAATGCTTTAACCAGTGAAAAATAGCAGATATACAAGCTCACAGCGCTGCGAGCTTGTAGATCTGCTATTTTTGAAAATGTCGTGAAAATGTGTACAAACGTTTGTAACTCAAATTTTGCTTCTGGGTGGTCCCTGGAACTAAATATTTTGAGATGGGGGTCCGTGGCCAAATAAATATCGTTTTGGGGGTCCTTCACATGAAAAGGTTTGAGAACCACTGACATAGTAGTCTCTCAAGAACAGACTAACTGAGCTCCAGTTATGTGAAAAGGACCTTTTCTTTGACGATGGCTGGCCAGATTGCTGACATAGAAACATAGTTTTTTTTTTTCCAAAAATCTTAGAAGGATTCAAAAGACACTTATAGAATCAGGTCAAAATTCAAATTTTCATGATTTTTTTCAAAAATAGGAGATCTACAAGCTCGCAGCGCGGCACTCGGTGCCGCGCTGTGAGCTTGTATATCTGCTATTTTTCAATAGTTAAAGCATAAAATAATAATACACTGTAATGTTCTAAATGGGTTGCAACGCGCGTCATTCAAATCGCCTCCCCCCACAGATATTAGCGACCTTAAGCAACGCTACGGCAACGGCAGATGACAAGCGCGGAAATGATCCGCGCACGATAAATAAACCTGCTGTCGCCGCAGCCGTCTCTACTACTGCAGAAGGTCCCTTCCCACGTAGCGCCTACTCCGTCTTCTGCGTGTACGCGTCGCCATGGGAACCAAAGCGTTCAGTGAAAGGGGTGGGAACCCGTCACCGCCGAGGCTTTGCTTAACCATTTTGACCGCTACGGCGATTACGTCATAGCAGCCGTAGTCCGCCTGGCGTTGCCGTCCTGAAAATCATCTAGCTTAAAGTCGCTACTGAATCACCAATGCAACTGTTTAGCTCTATTTATTATTATTATTATTATTATTATTCATTTTTTCCCCTGTTTTTGGGGGGGACTCGTTTTGGTGCCCTTAGGCACCGTGGAGCCCTTCGCGCAGGGCGTGCTGTGCGTGTGCCTAGCGGCGGCACCGAGTGTGTTTATCACAGGGATGATGATGATGATGATGATGACGAAGGGATGTTTCATTCTGGTTTTGAATCACGCTGCTGCTGCTGCTGCTGTGCTTCCATTCAGCTCATTACCGCAAAGCAGGTTATTGATGAATTTCCATGCTAATCACAATGTTTACGCTTTGACTGTAAAACGCGTCTCGCACTCGTGTTTATGGCTCGCCAAGGGAAACAAGCATCGGTCTTCTGCCCAGGGTTGATGTGATTTAACTGGTATTAGTGTGGTCTTCTGCCCAGGGTTGATGTGATTTAACTGGTATTAGTGTGGTCTTCTGCCCAGGGTTGATGTGATTTAACTGGTATTAGTGTGCACGGCTGTTTGATTTATTTGTCTTGTTTTATCTCTGGGCCACTGAGCGTTTATCAAGCCTCCGCTGCAGCCGTGCAGCGCTCATCCAGTAGAATAATTGTAGAATTATCTGTCTGTCTGTCTGTCTGTCTGTCTGTCTGTCTGTCTGTCCGTCCGTCCGTCCGTCCGTCCGTCCGTCCGTCCGTCCGTCCGTCCGTCCGTCCGTCCGTCCGTCCGTCCGTCCGTCCGTCCGTCCGTCCGTCCGTCCGTCTGTCTGCCTGCAGTGGTGGAAACAAGTACTCAAATGTTTTAATCAAGGGATAATTCACTCGAAATACTTGGGTTTTCCATATCGATCACTCACCCCATGGAGCATACATGGGCAACTGGCGGCCCGGGGGCCACATGCGGCCCCCACTTTCACCCGCAGGTTAATACCGGAATACTGATATATTATTGATTTCAGCTGTTACAATTCCAACATGAACATTTAATTCCATCAGTCTATATTAGTAGCTTAATGACTAGTATAGTTGTATTAAAATGTATCTTTTCATGTCCAATGTATTTGTATTTAGGTTCATAAAGTTAACATGTGTATATAACTAAATGCGTTTGAAATAAAATCTAAATGTTACATTTCAGGATTCCAATTCAAAAGAAGCAAAAATAGACGATCTGCGATGCGTTTTGAGCTTGCAGATCGGCTATTTTTGCTTCTTTTGTATGAGATATGACAAAGTAGGACGTAGCAATATGCAATGTGGCCCTCTGGAGTGAAGGTGGAAATATAGTGGCCCTCTCCATCATCAAAGTTGCCCACCCCTGCCATGGAGACTTGTATTCATGGATATTTTTGTGTTTTTGTAGCATTCCTTAGTCAATAATTTGATGACCAGCAGTGGTTCCCTATGGAGACACAAAGAGTCTGCTTTGTTCCCTATGGGACACAAAGAGGAACGAGACAAAAAAATGTATATAATCGAAAGAAAGAAATTACATTTTGGGTGCTGTGAACTATCCCTTTAAGTTTTTATACAGTTTTACAAATGGTGGAGTCAACAGTCTGGCCAGGCGAGGCTACTACTCACTCAGCCAACCCCATTTGGGCTAAAGGTTGGATAGGATGCTAGTAGCGTTACTCTCACAGACCATTCTGCCGCGCCACAGTCCAGTAGTTTAGGAATCCCACCCTCGTCTCAGCACTGTGGCTGTGGAGAGACCATCTGTGCCCCCCCCCCCCCCCCCCCCCCCCCCCCCCCCACATGACAGATCACAGTCGCTGAATATTCATGAACCGTCCCTCGATTCATGGCATTAGATCAGGACACACAGAGAGAGAGAAAGAGAGAGAGAGAGGGGGAGAGTGCTGCTACGTTGTCAGAAACCTGCACAGCTGTGCGTTAATTAGCAGTGGATTGGAGTAATGGACGTGTGTTGTTGTGTGATAACGTCAGTTCGGAATGCATGGTGACAACCGACGGTGTCTCCACTGAGTGAGTCCATGTGAGATGCTTGTGTGTTTTGATGGGTGCTGCTGACTGGTGACTGTGACAGACAGGTCCATGTTGATATCTGTCTGTGTGTTTTGATGGGTGCTGACTGGTGACAATATGACAGGTCCATGTTGATGGGGGCTAGTGGTGTTTTTCATGTGAAGGACTTGCATTAATTCTGACAGCGAATTTCAATTAGTCATAGTCTTTTGAATACAATTTTGTGTAGTTTTAGTCATATTTTAGTCATCTGAAAAGTTTTAGTCTAGTTATAGTCGACAGGAGGTGTAGCAGGTCGTCCAATGATCCGTGGGTGGGTCGGCGGTTCGAATCCCGGCTATATCGAAGTGTCCTTGGGCAAAACACTGAACCCCACCGTATATATTTTTGTTCTACGTCCCAGTATTTGGACGTGGGTGAGTGTTAACCTGGTGAAAACCTAACCTCAGTAACCCTGATGCTGGTGAGTAGCTAACCTGCCGACGCCCGTAGTCCAAATAATGGGAGGTTACGTCGGTTGGTTTATTGAATGTTTTTTTCTACAGGGTTCCCATCCATTTTTACCAATTAATTTACAAAACATTTCCAAAACCTTTCCTGAATATTTAACCCAATTTCCAGGACTATATAACAATAATTCAGCTCATTAACAAGTCGCTTACATGCTCAAGTCGCTTACAGATCTGCTATTTTCACAATTTCTGCCTCTAATATTTGACAATTTGGCCAATGTTTAATTTGTCATTTCAGAGGTATTAACAAAATCAATAACCAAAGACAATGCATAACTATTTCTTCCAGGACCTTCCAGGACCCTTGATAAATTCCAAAACTTTTCCAGCACTGGAAAAATATTTTTCAAATTTCAAAATATTTCCAGGAATTTCATGACCGTGGGAACCCTGTTTCTAAAATAACGTCTTGGTTTCAGGGCACCCCTGCAAATGACTTTCCCATCCATGTCACCTGTGATATCAACAGACAAGACAGACACACACACACAGACGAGCTGTGACATTTCTCATGGTAAACTGCGACCTTCCGGTCGCAATGAAGGTGGATTGTAGTTTTCAATGGGAATGGAGTGGTTTCCTGCCATGTGCTGGTTTCTGCAAAAATACGCTCCATTCTCCATAAAAGAATTGAAAGGCAAAACAGGGAATGAAACCTGGGAATGAAAATGCATTTGCATCAGGAAAAGAGAAGTCAAGCCAGAAGACTTGAAACGGCACATCTGTGTAAGGGCAAGGAGACAGCCTGAACTGTACGCATATAGGAGAATGAAAACGCCCAAATGCATTAAGAATTCATGAACGTGAAGGAAAGTGAACACCAAAGAGCTTCGTGCACATACAGTATGTGGTGAAAAGAAAAAGCTTCATCAACATGAAACGCAAATAAGCATATTTCATTATCATCAACATTTTCCTGCAACGTGAAGTCTTTTTTTTCTTCTCTCCACCCCATATTGTTAAGCCATTTAGAACGGGTAGCTTTAACTATTGAAAAATAGAAGATTTACAAGCTCACAGCGCGGCACCGAGTGCCGCACTGCGACCTTGTAGATCTGAATTGTGAACATTTGAATTTTGACCCGATTCTATAAGTGTCTTTTGAATCCTTCTAGGGTTTTTTTTGAAAAACCTATGTTTCTATGTCAGTGGTTCTCAAACTTTTTCATGTCAAGGACCCCCAAAATGATATGTATTTGGCCACGGACCCCCATCTCAAAATATTTTGTTCCAGGGACCAACCAGAAGCAAAATTTTCTTACAATCTTACAAACATATATATATTCAAAGATTTGCACAAATTTTCACAACTTTTTCAAGCTCGCAGCGCGGCACTCGGTGCCGCGCTGTGAGCTTGTAGATCTGCTATTTTTCAATAGCTAAAGCATTCAATAATTCTTGGCCTAAATGGGTTAATGTCTTCTCCAAAGTGCTGATTCTCCCAGTCCACACCTCCTACTCCTCTCTGTACACTACACACTGCCAGGCACGCATGCATGCAGGAATTGGGATGTAATGTATGTACGCAACACAAATGCAAATGTATTTACACTTCAGAGCATTGTTGTTTTTTTTGTGTTTTTTTTTACACACAACAGATGTTCAGTGCGCTCGCCGCTCGGCACGAGGCCTCCCACCGTAACAAACTGCCCGTCGCCGCTCTCCCTCCCCGACCGGGCAGCAGCAGAACGGCAGCGAGCAGCTGTTTAAGGATTCATGAGGCACATAGTTGACCCCCCCCCCCCAGCATCCATGTGGCGGACATAAAACACATCTTGACCAGCCGCTGCCAGAACTGTAAATGTGTCACGTTCGCCACCTCCGCTTACATCGGGTATCAATTACACAAAAAACGCCACCCGCCGCCACTTAACGGGGAGATTTATCGAGCGGCCGGCCACGTGACGGGGGATGATGTGTTACGAATCCCAAAGTGTCCCCGTCGATCGTCACCCCCGCACACCACCCACCACCATCTTAAGAACTGGCATCCGAGCCCCCACCACCGCACTCACCGTGGACCGGGTCGATTACTTATTCACAGCGTCCATTTATACTGCATAAGGTAAGATGATGCCCCAATTAGGATGGCTATTACACCCAGGGCTGACATTCCCCACTGATTTAAAGTGGGGCCTTTTGTGGTATATACGGTGGCGGCACACGCAGGGAAGTGGACACAATAATGACTCATTTTAGGCCCGAGCTTCTCCTCCTCCTCCTGTCTAGCTAGCCTTTTTTATTGCCTCGAAAAAGGATGGCGAGGGGGGGCAGGGGCGACGGGATCTCATTCTTTAATGTCTTATTGCTTGGCGTACGTCGTCTACAGAAAGCTCCAAGGATACTCTATATTTTACAACGTATTTAGGGGAGAAGTTAAATAGAAGTGACTTCGTCTCGGAAAGGAGTTCATATTTCAGATACAGTACACAGACAGCAGCACATACTGGCTCTCTTCTTACCATGCCGGACTGATGTTGTTTCTTTGAGGTTTTCATGGATGTAAGGTGTTCCTTTCCCATTGTGATTCCCGGGATTTCAAGATTATGCGTTGCTATTTTGTTTATTGTGACCGTAGGTCGCATTTACTATGAAAACCTGCAGCTCATGTGTGTCAGTCAGTCATGCCTCATGTCACGCTCTATGGGGCTTTTAAGCCGTGACATCATGTTGTAGTCAGACCTCCAAGCAGATTTATTATCAATATCTGTCCCTCGCTATTTCAACAGATCCGAGACAAAAATAACGACTAAAGTATAATCCTACCACTTTCCTTTCAACAACAAAGAGAAGAAAAATTAGTAAATAGCAAAAATAGTAAAAAGATTCACGGCCGCTGGGGGCAGAATTCTCCTCTGCCTACAAAATGATGTCAGACTTAACAGCCCCATATATGACCAAGACAGAATTCATTTGCAAGTGTGACTCGCGTCACGGCAATCAAACAAATGAATTCTGTCCTTGTCCCTTTTATGCCCATATATGGAGATCCCTGGTGTCATCAATATTAAGCCCATATCTGGGAATTCCCATACAGTATATGGACATATTGTGTCAGTCCCTGTTGTTTCACTGCGACCTCGCCTCTTACTAGTCAGTTTATCATACAATTAATCGAGGCTCTTCCACTAACTTCCTTCACAGGTGTTAATGAAGGCTCTGTGTACAAAATTCCCCATAGCCTTAATGAATTGAATTTAGTGCAGGCATGCAGACAGCCTCAGAGGACCCAGGCCTCTGTTTGGACCAGGCTTCTGTTTGGGCACTGCTAAAGTGGACCCCAAGAAATCTTTACATGCATGAGTGCAACTACAAACACACACATGCACCTAAGAATGTGTTCTTGACGAAGTGAGTTGTTTTGGCTATACAGTGCAATAATGTTTCATGTGGTAACAGTTCATTGTGTCAGAATGTATCTGTGTGTGGTTTAAAAAGTTTGTTTTTGTAACTGTATCTGCTAGCTAAACTTCAGTGGCTAAGCTAACAGGACCCAGCCTAACCTGTGTGTGAGAGCAGCATGAAAGCGAATGAGAGACGCATTTCGACAAGTCCCGGAAAATACGCGCTGTGATTGGCTGGCGTCGCATTGGATGACAACCGTGCAAGGCTCCTTCCCTACGCAATCTCGCTACACCCCACAGAGGTTAGGGTTAGGGTTTGGGTTAGAGTTGGTTGTCGAAAAGATGACATGTATCTTGCTACACCCCACAGAGGTTAGGGTTTGGGTTTGGGTTAGAGTTGGTTGTCGAAAAAATGTAGTAAATATTTACAAAGGGACTGCTTCTGCGTCCGAACGCGGCTCAAAGGGACTTCAGCCAATCACACGCTGGCAGGGTGGGGTTTGTCGAAATACGGCTCTCATTCGCTGCCATGCGTGAGTGCATGCTACTGTAGGTCTATGTGTCCATGGCTCATTTCAGTAAGATGCTAACTATCCTGGTGTGCTATATTATTAAAGGACAACTTTAACTTTAACTTTTAACTTTTTTTACAACAAGTTCAGGTTCATATTTTAGATTGTAATTAGAGAGAAGAAAAAGTGAGTTGTAAAATGTTTTCATTTGCTTCGTTCTATTGTTTTATCGCGTTTACCGTGCTAAAATGTGGGGCATGCGTACGCATGGGCTAAATATGTATTTTTAGACACAATAAGCCAGCAGTTTCTTTATTGCTATTTACAGTAACACTTCTAGCCCCCATAAGTCACATCCAACCATGAAAGGTTGCGTTGTATCTTAGTAATGGGCTTATTCTGTGTAAAATGACATATTTAGCCACTTGTACGCATGCCCCCAAACACTGAAATAAGAATCTCTAAAACAATAGAAAGAAGTAAATGAAAACATTTTAACACTCATCTTTTATATTCTTTAATTACAATCTAAAATATGAACCCTTGTTCCCTATGAACTCATTTACTGCCATTTTGAAACGGCTCCCATCAGGGCTCCCCGCCAGAAGCCTCCATAGACTTCAATGTAATTTATAGTGCACGGATCATGCACGCCCATGCACAGATGATGCACCATGTTTGTGCAGTTTGTTCACAGCTTTCAAACAAACAAATCCGATTGGAAATCCGTTCAGGCATTCTTGAGATAATAGCCATTATGTTTTACACGTTATGTAATCAAAAATGGCCGCCCTGTTTGAAAGATGGGGTTGTATGGGGGTTGAACATGCAAAATCGCGATTGAAATCATGCTTACTAGATTTGATGGGGTCCAAAAGTAATTTTTCAAAACATTTTTTTTCAAAACATTTTTTTTTTTTTTTTTTTTTACAAACTCGTCATACTAGTCATAGGCAGAGTGGACACACTTATATAACTCGTCAAACTAGTCATAGGCAGTAAATGAGTTAAGTGATACTACTATTGTTCATTGTTTCTATCTCCATATCCTTATGGTATTATTCAGTATTTTCAGATACCATTCATCACTGTCTATGTTTGTGTCTGCCAACTACATCCTTTACATAAAAACACATAAAATGCAATCAAGTGTCATCATTGACTACTGCTCTTTGACTGGAGCCCTGTGGTGGGCATAACCTCAACTCCATCATATACAGTCCTCACTTCCAAGCTATGATATTTCACACTATGTTCCATTGCGGTCAGACAGAGTCAGGGTGCCGGTTTGAGAGAGGTAGTCAGAGAGCCTATTTCACCCACATACTAACTCAACCAACCTGTTCGTTGCATCGCAAAGCTTGTTTTTAAAACCTTTTACTAATACTGTAGTTAATAATAGTCTGTCGCCTGTTGTTTCTCTGTCCCAGGTGCGAGGGAGGTGGTGATCAGGTGTCCCCTCAATCACATCCAGTGCATCGGGACGAGGAAATGCATCCACTTCAACAAGCTGTGCAACGGGGCCAGAGACTGTGATGACGGCTACGACGAAGGAGTCCACTGTCGAGGTAGGAGATGCCGTCATGTACTCAAAGGTTCTCAGTCACCAGCGGCTTATTTCATTTATTTTGATACCATAGAAGCCAAAATGTCTTCTACGGAGGCTTGTCGCACAGCCTTTGTTCCATTTTGGGGGCTGTGCGGCCAACAAAGTAAATCGTCACTGTTGGGCAGAAACCTCGTATCTCCAAGTTTCAAATTTGTACATTTTTTCGCAAAGCAAAGCCCTGCTTCATCATACAAGGCCGTCGCACAAAAGTAGTGAAAACAGACGATATACAAGCACACAACGCCTCGCACCGCGAGGCGTTGTGTGCTTGTAGATCTGCTCTGTTTTCACTAATTTAAATCATTTTTAAAATGATAAATACAAAACAAACGGTTTTGGACATACAAGGTTTCCACCCGACAATGACAAAATATAACTCATGGAATTGGCCCACTGGCTTGTTACTTTGTCACAAATCTTTGAGTAGCAGCAGCGATAGCGCGCAATGAGGGCCTCTCCAATCTTTTTCCCGGGCTGAATCGGGCCCAGCATGTCCCTGGATGTGAGCTTGTATATCAGCTGTTCTCGTGTGCAATGCCGTTGCAGGGGTGAAGTATATAATATGTGGAGCATGTCTTCTCATTCTCCAGCCAACAACAGGTCTGGGGATCTGTTGGGAATGGTATGATTATATGAAACAGGCAGGTGCAGTCTCAATGTTGGTAAACAAGAAATCTGTCTATCACTGTGTGTGCGGCGTTTGGCTTTTTGATTTGTCTCCACGGCATGTGGAGAGGGAAAGGGAAAGTGTGCTTCTTGATTGTGTTACATTTAGCTAAAAAATTAACTGTGGAAACCTGATGATAACACCAACAAAACCGCTCCACCTCCGTAAATGACCTCCCGTGGCAACGTGCACAGCGAAAATAACCAATATACATTCTACAATCTACAATCTCTTTTTGTAGATAGGCTGTTTGGTCAAATAGGTTCAGATCGAAGCATTGTAAAATCTAATCTCGGATATTCCATATAAAAGCAAAGGTTAAAGCTTCAGTCTGTGATTTCTTCACCTGGTAGCAGTGGTGGAAAATGTACTAATTTCTTTTTTCTTCTTTTTTTTACTCAAGTAAAAGTATCAATACTGCAATATAGAAATACTCTGTCACAAATAGAAGTACGAAATTCAAAATTTAATTGAGTAAAAGTATTGGTATCAAAATGTATTTAAAGTACAAAAAGTAGAAAGTACTCATTATGCAGAATGTCCTATATTTCACTTTTCAAAAATCCTCTGAAAATTGCAGATTTACAAGCTCACAATGCTCAAAAAAGCTTGCTGTTTCTATTAGCTTGGACTCCCCATCGATGAGGTTTCTGAACTGTCCACAGCCACACAGAGAGACACAGACCGAGTAGACAAAAATGGTCCCATGTTATCATGAGCATAATTATTTATATATTTGTTCATATTTTTAGGGGCCTTTTTCTGCCTTTATTGATAGGGGATAGAGGAGATAGACAGGAAACAGGGATAGAGAGAGATGGGTGGTGACACCCAGCAAAGATCATCGGGAACAGGATTCATACCCGTGACATGCTGTCAGGCTGCACAGATATGTGGTATGCACCTAGACCAGGGGTGTAGTTGTCCCGATTTAAAATGAAGCAACACAGAACTAAAAGTTCCCATGATTGGCCACTAGTTGCGCTGTTCTGGCACCAGAAGCAACATGTTCTCCATAGGATTCCATTCTATTACCCCGAACGTTTACATTTGATTTTCTTACCTTAATAAACATTGTCATAAATACTTCATGGTTCCTGTCGCTAGTTTAAAGCCTCATTTCAATCACCATG
The DNA here is from genome assembly GCF_963921795.1 of Nannobrachium achirus. Taxonomy (NCBI): domain Eukaryota; kingdom Metazoa; phylum Chordata; class Actinopteri; order Myctophiformes; family Myctophidae; genus Nannobrachium; species Nannobrachium achirus. The sequence goes on from NC_137829.1 coordinate 1,382,706, forward strand.
ATATGCGTTTTGTGAAAATATGGACCAATTTATGTTATATTTGATGTTATAGCAGGGTATGCTGTGGGAGGGGCTTGTGATCATAGGCTTGTGATTCTTCTTTGTGTGCTTTATTTTCGGCAAGCTCAAGACAATGCCCCATGTATCCCTGCGGTTGCACGTGACCGTTGGCAGCCAATAGCATTCGAGATGGTATCATTTCTACCAATGAACGTTGATTTATACAATGATGGCGTCACCCATACAACGGTCAAAAAAGCTTCATTTGCGCAGCATAGAAACCAATGGCTTACCACCGTCCATATTTCTTTTACAATCTATGGCCTAGGCCCTGACCCATCATCATGAGCATAATTGGGTGAAGTGGCCCTATTAACCCATTTAGTGCTCCAGACATGAACGGGTTAAATGTCCAGTGTGCCTCTCGCAGGCTCCATACGCAGCCATTATCTTATTTTGAAGGCCAGAAGTCCATTGCGTAAACACTTCCGGGTTGACGTCATGACGTCATTCAACGGAAGCGGTCGTCACCCCATGCCGTTGCTAAAATGGCCGATCGTTGCCTTTGTTATTATGTTATTGTAGCGAGAATCTAATGCCATCCTTGGCTTTAAAAGTGTTGTTTGGAGAAAATGGACATTAAAGATGAGATCCACCGTCGGCCTCCATGTTAAGGGATTACTATTTTGTGCACGTGGATCCGTGATGATGATGAATCGGCGAGGCCGATCGTGCCAGGACTTTCCAACGGATATTAGGGTAGGAGAACCGGCGTTACTCTATATACAGTATTTTACGCGAGTATACTCGGGATCGGCACTCTAAATACTCGAGTATTTTTCATGAGTATACTCGGGATCAGCGTTAAATGAGTTAAGTGGTTAAAAATAAAATAAAGTTGGGTCTTTCCTGTCTTTATGTATAGCGTAGATGAAACGGGGAGAGAGAGATGGGGAGAGATGTGAAGTAAAGGTCGGGGGAGTGGGACTCGAACCCGCGATGCACTGCCGGGCTATATTGGAGCCTATATGTGCCCCGACCGCTAGGCCAGTGGTCCGGGCCATAGAAGACACTTGAAAACTGGCCCCTATGACGTTTTACTGCTGCTGGGTTAGAGAAAAGGATTCACTCGATTTCTCATCATCATCCTTTCATTTTATCTCAGTGTCCATTAGGGGAAGCCAATTGGGGGGTTTGTTATTAGGCTGGCAGAGCCTGTCCCTCATGTAATGTGGTCAAATAGGTATCCAGTTGTGTAAAGTAACTACGTTCATTTACTCAAGTACCGAAGTAAGTACTCAAGTACAGGGACGTGCTGGCCATTGGGAAAAGCGGGACAACTCCCGAATGGCCGGTTCATTCCCGGCCGGTCCAGGCCGGCCATTAGGAAAATAAAAAAATGAAATGTCCTCCTTCGTTCCATTTTGGGGGCTGGGCGGCCAACAAAGTAAATCGTCACTGTCGGGCAGAAACCTCGTATCTCCAAGTTTCAAATGTATACATTTTTTCGCAAAGCAAAGACCTGCTTCATCATACAAGGCCGTTGCACAAAAGTAGTTTTCACTAGTTTAAATCATTTTTAAAATGATAAATACAAAACAAACGGTTTTGGACATATATGGTTTTCACCCTACAACGACGAAATATGAATCATGTACAGTAATTGGCCCACTGGCTTGTTGTCATGATCTGAAATGGCAAATCTTTGAGTAGCAGCAGCAGTGCTATAGAGAGAGATCTCTCTCTACAGCGCGCAATGAGGGCCTCTCCAACTCTTTTTTCCCAGGCTGAATCAGGGGCCCAGCACGTCCCTGCTCAAGTACAATTTTTAGGTATTTGTAGGAAAATTTACTGGAGTATTTCCAATTTTCAATGCTTTTACTTCTACGCCACTACATCTCTGATACAAATACCAGTAAGACTCCCTAATCGGGAGATAAGCGACCGTTGGTCGCTTATCTCCACAAATAGGCCAAAAGTTTGTTTTACCAATTATTACACTCTATGTGAACATTTACATCAACAAATCCCAAGTACTGGTTTTTAGGGGTGCTGAGTGTGGCGCAGCAGCGTGTCATGCATTTTCTGCAGGGCCTTGTCAATGGCTTTGTGTTCTTGCTGCTTTTTGTTGTTGTTGATCCTCTGGAAGCAGCTGTCGGTAGGACCATATATGGATTCTGTTAGTGTGGATCTCCTAACAGGGCATCATCTGGGATACAATCCCTTTTATGCCCATATATGGAGATCCCTAACATAATCCCTTTCATGCCCATATATGGAGATCCCTAACAGAATCCCTTTTATGCCCATATATGGAGATCCCTAACAGCATCCCTTTTATGCCCATATATGGAGATCACTAACAGCTAACAGAATCCCTTTTATGCCCATATATGGAGATCCCTAACAGAATCCCTTTTATGCCCATATATGGAGATCCCTAACAGAATCCCTTTTATGCCCATATATGGAGATCCCTAACAGAATCCCTTTTATGCCCATATATGGAGATCCCTAACAGAATCCCTTTTATGCCCAGTTGGTTGCTAGGGTAAAAAAACATGGTTGCTATGGTAAACAGTTGGTTGCTAGGGTAAAACCATGGTTGCTAAGGTGGTTGCTAACGTACACTAACAGACCAGCAACAACAGACTGTTGCCACAGCAACGTACACAAAGGTTTGTGTACACATGTGGTGTGATGTCATACTGAAGATATATGACATCACACCGTACACAAACAAAGGTGTGACGTGTGACGGACGGACGGCCGGTGGAGGTTTTCATAGTAAACTGCTCCCTGACGGTCGCAATTATACTTTTACTCCACAAAATGTATTTGAAAACTTGAGTTAATAGTTACTTTTATTATTACAAAACAAACATTAACCACTCCAGCCCTATATACATTTTGGCTATTTGAAAATGGTCGATCTACAAGCTCACTTGTGAGCTTGTAAATCGCCTTTTTTTTTATACATTTTAGACATGTGAAAACGTGGGACATGGACAATGGGACATTCTGCATAATGTGTACTTTCTACTTTTGGTACTTTAAGACACCAATACCTTTGTACTTTTATTCAAGTAAATTTAGAATTCCGTTCTTTACTACTCAAGTAAAAACAATAGTACTTTTCCACCACTGTGGGTTGCCAAGTAGAACCTGTTCCTTATGTCATGCGGTCAAATAGTTTTCCAAGCAGAACTTTCCCCTCATGCCATGTGTGGTCAAATTGGTTGCCAAAGTAACACCCAGTCGGTAGCAGGTGAGTGTCTCACTGCGGGGCCCGTAGCACCAGTTGTTGTGTTGCACAAAGATTTAGTTTTTTGCCCGGCACGTGCACACATAGGCATCACCTGCCCTTTTATTCGTCTGTAAAAAGTGCCCACTCCAGAACCATGAATGCAGTTTTTACCATTGTGAAAGAAATGCAATTGCCCTCTTCCCATGCCATACCTGAAGGTAGCATTCAAGAGAATTGCCTTGTCCAATCTCTCCTGAACTTGAATGTAGCATCTTATGTTGAAAGAATGCCCCGCTCTGTTTAGAAACCCAGCCGTTATGCCAAATCTCCAGTATTGACTTGATTATGCTTAGTACAGTGTGGTATCAAGCACTGAAAATAGCTGACCTCTAAGCTCTGCTATTTTCGATAATTCCGAAATTTCAGCCCCTGCTACCTTGACATTCTCTGCGCGTCCCTGGTTGTTGTCCGTACTCATTACCAACAACAATACCAAGCTGCTGTGTGCAGCTTGGTATTACTATGACACTATGGCACATTATGAGTCCACTGGCAGGCCTACTGGTTGTTCTCATGTTTTGTTTGCAAGGACCCCCTTAACTCACTCTCAAGTTACAGACCTGTTATGGCAGGGGTCTTCAACGTTTTCAGGCCAAGGACCCCTTAGTTGAGAGAGAGATGAAGCAGGGACACCCTCAACCTTTTCATAGTTTCCATATAGTTTCATTGTTTGACAGCACAATCATCAGTGTATTTTGGATTCATGTCAATTTGAGTTGCAGATATTTAACCACTTGTCTTACCTTTCACTCTGTACTTAGTGTGCTCTTTTTCCCATCTACACCAAACCGAAAAGAGCCGATCTACAAGCTCGTAGATCTGCTATTTTTGGCTAAAGTTCTCAGAATATGGACACTAGGGTATATATATATAGATATAAAAAAAAGTTTCTATCACACAAAGATTTGGAGGACCCCCTGTAGTAACTCTGGGGACCCCTTGTTGAAGACCCCTGTGTTATGGCCCTTCAGGGCTAGATCTTTTTGGCGTTTCTGGTAATATTATTGTCCACTCGTTTTGTATGTGCGAAGCACGCGCAGTCGCGCACGCATGCACACACATGCACACACATGCACACACATGCACACGCATGCACACACATGCACACGCATGCACACACATGCACACACATGCACACACATGCACACGCATGCACACACATGCACACGCATGCACACACAACAGCTCATGCTGTTGGAACTGGTCCAGGTCTGTGTGCGTTGGCACCAGGGCTGAAAATGGCCGCCCGCTCCAATGTCGGTGCTCCAATACAATAATGCTTTTGCATTGATGAATTGACTTTGGTCGGCTGCCTAGGAGAAGAGATTCACAGAGATTAAATTAATATTGATCTCCCAAGTGGGTGGACATTATAACAGTGTGATATAAGTCTGTTTGAGTTTTAAAATGGATCATTTAAAATGTGTGTGTGTGTGTGTGTGTGTGTGTGTGTGTGTGTGTGTGTGTGTGTGTGTGTGTGTGTGTGTGTGTGTGTGTGTGTGTGTGTGTGTGTGTGTGTGTGTGTGTGTGTGTGTGTGTGTGTGTGTGTTTTTAGGGTATCTATCACCCCATTAAATGAATGGAGTTTTGATTAATACCTTGTTTGGTTGGTTTAGTAAATCTTTTTTGTCAGGTTGGTGCAATGCAAAACTTCGGGTTGAGTTTTTTTCTTCTTCTTTTTGTACACTCAGAGTTAAATTAACACTCTGAATTTGAACCGTATTTGACGGCCTCGATGGTCGGAGGAACCTTCCTGTATCTGACATGCTGGGGTTGGATTCTGCACTATAACGAAGAGCCCTTGAGCAACACAGATACGTATGGTTAAATCTATTAATTACAAAACAGATCCATCATCTCCATCGTAGATCTAACTGGTACATTTACTTTACTTTACTTGAATACTGTACTATATGTACATGTGTTGAGCATTCTTCTGTACTTTACAAGTATTTGTGGATACTTTCACTTCAATACGTTTCAAAGACAAATATTGTACTTGTAAAACGAATTAACCACTTTGTTTCACGTGTTTCAAATATAGTGAACATAGCTGATCTACAAGTTAACGATTGAGCCACTGAAGAGTATTAACAAGGGCATATGACTAAATATCAACTGCATTGGACACAGGTTATTATTTTCCTTTAGGGTGAGACGATAATTGTTATTATCGTTTATCGTGATAAAAAACACATGATAATCGTATCGTGGAGATTTAAAATTATCGTGAAATTATCCTCCGTCATGCACTGGGATCAATACACCTTTTATTTGCTGCATATCCGAAACCCTCTATAATTGATAAAACGGACCTGGAAATAACATACTTGATAGTCCTTTGTTTCACTCTCTACCAAATCTCTTTTACCAAAAAATTGCCTACAAGCTCACAACGCGCTGTGAGCTTGTAGATCGGCTATTTTTTGGCAAATCTTCCGCCCCAAGATAAATTATATTTTGATTATGGCGATAATAATTGTGTCTTTGGTCACAATAATCGTGAAATGACATTTTCATATCGTCCCATCGCTATTTTCCTTGTCCTGGAAAGTAGCCTACAATATTGTTGGTCGTACAAGGTTTTCACCCGACAGTGATGACATGTTATCAATATCAATGGACCCCTGTAAGGAAAAAACAAGAAATGTGGAGCTCAGAGAGAGAGAAAGAGAGAGAGAGAGGGAGAGAGAGAGAGAGAGAGAGAGACAAAGAAGAAGAAAAGAAGCGGCCAAATGTTTGAAATTGCCAGATATATTTAGAGCCCCCAGCATGCCTTCTGCTTGTAGTGATGCAGACCGTAGGGAAAAAAGTACTGAGGCTCTTGTCTCGTCTTCAGGTAAAAAAAGAATAGATTTATTGTTGAGCAAAAGCAACAGACAGACAGTGGTGGGAAAAGCACTCCAATGTAGAAATACGCTGTTAGAAGTAAATACAGAAGCAGTGGTATCAAAGTATACTTAAAAACTAAGAGTAAAAGTAGTACTCGGTATGCACTGTCCTGTTTCACATGTTTCCAAATGTATAAAAATCCTTTGAAAATAGCCGATCTGCAAGCTCACAACGCTTCGCTTTGAGACATGTTGTGAGCTTGTAGATCGGCTATTTTCAAATAGCCATGGCAATGTATGCTTTCCAATGTAACTAGTAACTAGTAACTAGTAGTACAGTTTTCAAATAATTGTAGTGGACTAAAAGTACAATATTTGCCTCTGAGATGTAGTGGAGTGAAAGTATTGAAAATTTAGTAAGTAAAGTAAAAGTACCTGAAAATTTGAGAAAATGTACTTAGGTACTTTACATCACTGGCAACAGAGTATGACCCACACGTTTGGACACATGGGTCTTCAACAGGCTCTGACAATAATAGTGATTAGTCACACTTAAGTACAGGCTGTGGGCGGGCGGCATAATCTCTGTTCCATAGCGCTATAGAAGGAGTCATCCTTAACGCTATGGTACTTTCCATACGTTGCCCGCAAACCTGCAGTAGCGCAGCGGCCTCTCGTCTTTAGTAAAACATGCTTTCACCACTCACCAAAACAAAGAAGGTTTTATGGAGCTGAAAGCCTACTTTGCCTAGTGGGAACACTTTGAGCCCCCCACCTCACGTCTGAAAAACACACAGAATTTGTCCAAAAAGTGAATTTTAGATGTGAGGCAGGTGGCAAGGAAAATAGGCTTTCAACATCTTAAAGCCGTCTTTGTTTTGGAGAGGGGCGAAAGTGTATTTTTTTACTTTTACTGAAGACCAGAGGCTGCCCGGCCTGCACTGCCGTGGGTGTGCGGGAAGCGGATTAAAAGTACAACACCGTTAACACATCGGATGCCCACGTGGTGTCTACAAGTCAATTTCTTTGATGTCGCTGGAGGCCCACGACGCGTTTGACGCGTTGTACAGTAAACTATACTGTACTGTAGCTACTGCACTTGGCTACCGCGGTGATGAAACAAACTCCATTTCCCAACATGCAGCGCGCAATTACGTCACCCGGACATGCTGTGTGTCTCGTTGACTTCCTGTTTAGCGGCTGCACGAAATTGCTGTTTTCTCCGGATTCTCTTCCTTTTTTCATTTTTTTCTCAAAACGGCAGCCTCTTCTACATGCCGTAACACAAACACTGTGGCTTAGAAATGATAAAAAACGGTCCTGACTGAAAGAAAAGATTTTCGCGAAATAAACAGGACATACTCGGATTACATTTACTCGGATTACTTTTCTCGCCAGTACTCTCGCCGGTAGGTAAAATGACGCGTTGCCATGGGCACCAGCAAATTAAGACGTCAAAACCACGTGGCCGTCCGATGTGTTAAGGAGAACTCCTTCTAATGCTAAGGACCAGAGCGAGGTGGCATTCAAATCATTCCGACCAATGAATACATCACACATCATCAGAGGATGCATCCACATCCACAGCAGACGTTATCATATGTGGATCAATCAATAGAAGTAATACGTAATACATGCACACCATACTGCAGTGGTGGAAAGTAACTAAGTACATGTACTTAAGTAATGTACTTAAGTACAATGTATACAATAGCCGATCTACGCGACACGTTGTGAGCTTGTAGATCTGCTATTTTCAAACATTTTGTACTTTTACTTTTGATACTTTAAGTATGTTGATGGCAATACTTTCGTACTTTTATACATTTTGAATTGTGGACTTTTACGGAGTATATCTACATTGTAGTCTTGATACTTTTACTTATGTAAAATATGTGAGTACTTTTTCAACCACTGCCATACTGTAATGGACCAAACAAACACATTTTAAAACTGGGGGGTGAGCGGGACGAAAAAATGCCCAATCATCATCACAATATTTTAAAATCAACTTCACCATTTAGGCCTGTAAATGTAGTAGCTTGTAGAGTGACCATCCAAAGTCTCCTTTTGGAGCAGTTTCTTTAATCTATTACCGTCTGTCTCTGATATCATTACTTAGGGATGTCTTCTTACAGCTTTGAGGGAGGAGCAGGGGCTCCCACGCCTCTTTTAATCAAACTGAATAGCCATAGGCTAATGCTAATATACTTTAAGGCAGGGTTTCCCATGTAAGATTCTAAAAATGAACAGTGTAATTCAGGGGTGCCATGGATGAAAAGGTTATTTACAGGGGTGCCCTGAGACAAAAAAGTTTGAAAATCCCTTATTTATCTGTATCACAATGAAAAGTACACCGTTCAATGTTTTAAAGAAAGAATTTTTAGTATCTTGCACCAAATAATAGCCAATCTAAAAGCTCACGACGGGTCGGCGTTGACTATATTTTCGGCGTGAGTCGCGATGCACAGATACGTATGAATCAAGCATTAGCATTTAGTGTTCATCATGTTGGCAAAAGGACAGTGAAATGTCCAGATGAGACAACGGCTGAATAGAGAGCGCTTTAAACAACGCCTATAAAACCTGGGCTAGCAGCTGCTAGTCCAGTCCAGTAGGTTTTATTGTGTGTGTGTGTGTGTGTGTGTGTGTGTGTGTGTGTGTGTGTGTGTGTGTGTGTGTGTGTGTGTGTGTGTGTGTGTGTGTGTGTGTGTGTGTGTGTGTGTGTGTGTGTGTGTGTGTGTGTGTGTGTGTGTGTGTGTGTGTGTGCATGCGTATGCAAATGTGTTGTAAAGTGAAATGACAGAAATGTGAAAGCATCTTTATCTTGGAAGCGCTAGATGTAAATTAAACTATGATGCTCCTGTATACGATGATAACTCATCAAAACAGGTTCAGTGGAAATGTGTGAGAACAGAATTGAGAAACACTGTGGGCTCACATGCGAAAAAGTGCTTTATTACACCACATAAATGTTGTGACGTTTCGAGCAACACTGCTCTTCTTCAGACCGAACTTTGAAAAGTGTATCTTTGTATGTACAGTATTATCATCCTTATACACACCTTCAGTTAGGACATTCGATTTTTGTATTGCCTGTATGGTAGACAATTTATTATGTATTAACTTGTGATATCTCTGACCACTCAGGTGGAAGTGTTTGGTCACATGTATGATTATCCACAGCTGTATCCCACGTGATCATGATTGAATATTTGCTGGTGTTTGTATAACTAGTCCTTACCCGTTCAAAGATATGAGCTCCGAAATGATGTGCAGTGTGTGGGTTATGGGGTGTGCACTGTGCACACAGTATATGAGGGATGGAAAGTAACTTTAACTGGTCCTTGCATGATAATATGTAGGAGCATCAATGTAAGAAACCCGTTTCGTTTAAAGGCTACAGAGATACTGTGTACTGATCTACATGACAACATCTGAAAGAGGGCCAGCCAACACCCCCCCCGCCCACCCTCGCACGCACGCACGCACGCACGCACGCACGCACGCACGCACGCACGCACGCACGCACACACACACACACACACACACACACACACACACACACACACACACACACACACACACACACACACACACACACACACACACACACACACACACACACACACACACACACACACACTCACACACACACACACACACAGAGCTGGTTAAACATGTTGCCCCATGCTAGATGCAGAATAGATATGCCTCATGCTAGATGCAGAATAGATAGTAGTTACACCATAAAAATGCTAATATACAGCATATGATTTGTGAAAGTGACAAACGGGCTTCACAGTTATGTCAGGTGTGTTCATATGCTAATGGTGATGCGATTTCAGATCAATTGCGCCTGCACACACACCCGCCTGCCTGCACACACACACACACACACACACACACACACACACACACACACACACACACACACACACACACACACACACACACACACACACACACACACACACACACACACATACACACACACACACACACACACACAGAGAGCTGGTTAAACATTTTGCCTCAAGCTAGATGCAGAATAGATGTGCCTCATGCTAGATGCAGAATAGATAGTAGATACAGCATAACAATGCTAATATACAGCATACGATTTGTGAAAGTGACAAACGGGCTTCACAGTTATGTCAGGTGTGTTCATATGCTTATGGTGATGCGATTTCAGATCAATTGCTCCAGCCACCGAGGAGAAACGCTGTTTCAGACAGACAGACAGACACTCACTCAGACATTCGCAAAATTATAGTATAGATATGGGCTCCCCCCTTTTCAAAGTTCAGTCTGAGGAAGAGCAGTGTTGCTCGAAACGTCACGACATTTATTTGGTGCAATTAAGCACTTTTTTGCATGTGAGCCCACGGTGTGCGAGTGTTTTTGTTTATTTTTTTCTAGTATCTTCTACTTGTTCGCTCAGCACCTGCCCAACTAGGGGTGGATGTGCATGTCATCTCCCCTTTTTTCATAGAACAGAATTGAAACAGTTCATACATTAGGGTGGTGGCATCTCTGACGATGTGCATGGATAAAATGGGAAGTTATGACAATCCAACGCCAGTGGCGATTCTGCTTATAGATCGGTTTCTCTATCGATTCCCTTATCGATTCTTGATCAATTTTCAGTGGGGGAAATGAGAAGGCCTGGACCCATTGTCTGAACAACAATACAACATAGAAAATGTAATGGCTTTCGTTTCCAGTGCTGTAAAGTAACTAAGAATATTTTACCCAAATGTGCATCCATGCAAACCAAAATGCATGGTTTTCTATGTAACGCTTTTGGGGGGTTTGACTCCCTAATTATCTTTGCAGCGCGGCCGGGAAGGTCGCCCACCTTCTGTTTCTTCTTGCCCCCACCCCCTATAGTAGTACAGGCCTAACCTGGCATTGCTCATACTAATTCCTCACTGCGTATCGGATATTAGTCTGGACTCGCGAGCAGAATTTTCATTTCCAAGGGGTGGGTTAAAAAAATGGCTCTGGACACGATTGGTTAGACCAGATCAATGCTGGGTCCTGATTGGTTCCCCCACATGTGGGGGAAGAGGAAATGGATTCACAATTGAGCGGGGCCAGACCCATATTCGCCAAGGACAAGTTTTTTTTGCACAGGCGGATTGGTCTGGTTTCAGGCTACTACAGGCCTGCTCTTTCAAGGGCTGCTCCTGTCATCGGGGAGTGTTGGGCGGGAGGAGTAGGACGCAGGCTCTATATGTCCTCCCGGTGTGGGCTCCTCATCGCTAGCCTCGCATAGCATAGACAATATCACTGCGTAGAAGGGCCATTTGTCTTTGCAATGGAAGATTCGTCTGGCTGGAAGGATACAACAGCAGTGACAATTGGCATAATAAGGGTGTTAAAAGCTAAACTAATTTAGAACCACTATACGTTACTACTGTATACCTTTCAACCCTTTTGGGGTCGTTGTTCGGGTAGTTGTTGCTTATGTACAGTATACAGAAACATATATATACATATTTCAGTCAGATAACCTACGAATGGAATGGACCAATATAGAATGAATAGACCAATATATTTTATTATTGTAACATCTATTATTGAAACATGAGAATGCAAGTGTAAATGTAATATTTAATCTTGGCGTTCAGGCTCTGCTATATTTTTCTCCTTGCTCAGCACAATTAGAAACCATCATTAACCATTAACAATTTTGCTGCCATTTTAAACATAGCTCTAGTAAGCAGCTGCCAAATTGTCCTTACCTTTTAACGTGGGCACGCGCACGCATCGTGCACAATCTGTGCGCGACTCATCTAGTAGACTGTAGACTCGGGGACAAGCTTTCGAATAAAAAAAACCCCATTGAAATAGACATATCCGTTGCCACGCTGTATTCCTGCTTATCCGCCAGTGTTTACATGAAAAAGCATTGAAAAAAGCCAACTGTGCGCTATGGTAACAAGTGGACACGTTCGCGCACAAAACGCACGATATGTGCGGGGATCATAATCCAGGCGTGTAGAGACTGGATCAAAGTTTCCAAACGCAAAAATCCGATTGAAAAACGAGTGTTCCATCGCCGAGTAGCTTTCTCCTCTGTTACACTGTAAACCAATGGAGGCGGGACTATGGCCCAGGCTCAGACAGGATACGGAAAGCTAGATCCGGTCCAGACCGGAAATGACCGGATACAGTTAGGGGGGCGGGCCTAAAGAGCCAGAATCAGCGAAAATTCGCGATAATACTTTTAATCCTTTCATAATGATTAAAGCTAATTAAACTTCCGGGTTCGACGGGCATGGCACCGCGGTACAGCGGGAAATCTACGGTTTCTACGGGCATCGCCCAGAATGAGTTAAGAGCAGGGAGATATATACATACATATAATAACATCCCCCCATAGGGAACATAACTAATAGCAGAGCCCACTGGTGGTGCTGGGGTGGCGGTGTGAGCAAACAAAGCCTCACAACCAGAGGCATATTCAGAGGGAACGCAGGATGAGCACAGGCTGAGGTGCCCTTAAATACCCGCCCAATTGGTCAGCTTACTGCCACGTCAGCGTATGATGTTACACAACACTGAACACACCCACATAGGGCAGCACAGTGTGAACTTCTCAGGTGTATCTGCCTGAACTAAACTCGCAAGCTACGTTATAATTTTTTGTATAATTTCTGAAAAAAATATATAACATTTCCCCCCGAAAACTTAGGTCAGGATTCGGAAAGGCGTTTTTAGGAAGCGGCCTCGGGTCTTAAATGGGTTTAAAAGAATAATATAAAAAAATGTAGGCCTAATTTAAAAAAGAAAAGTAGGACAAAAATTAAAAATATATAAAATAATGAAAAATTCTAAACTCCAATAACCTTGTGGTGGGGGTGGGGGTGGGGGGTGGGTGATGTTTTATGAACGAGGGATGCTGTCTGGAGGGGTGGAGGGGTGGAGGGGTGGAGGGGTGGAGGGGTGGAGGGGCTGCATTCCATTTAGTGCTGCTGAATGAGTAATGAGGGCTGGGCGGGCCCCGTGCCAACACTGAACGTTTAACAGTGATAGCTGCTTGTTTGCATAATGGAGTGATTGACTCTCCTGCTCCGTAGGCGTGATTCAAAATAACGGCGCAGTTCGGCCAGTGGAGACGCCCCTATACTCTATAGAGCTTAACAACACACACGCAACTAAAGCCTGCACTTGACACTTTTGTGCTGTGCTCAAAATAAACTTGACACTTGTACTTTGAAAGGCCTCTCATTTTATTTATCTTCTGTGCTGGGTGTTTTTTAATGGGTTGGCATGGTACAAAAGAGAAATTAATTCGTGAAAACGGCTCACAACACACTTTGAAAGGATAAAAATATACTGTCTTGTTTTGTTCACCACTAGAAAATGCAGACATAACTTAGAAGATATAACTGTTTATTTACAACAGCCAAAAATGTAATACAGTTGTAAAACATGGGCTGTAGGAAACAATTAAGGAAACCATAAAATGTGAATTAACGTTCATACTCAGCATTTCCTTAAAGCTTATTCGAATTCGCCTTTACTTTAACATTAAAACCCGAACTACTGTCATACTCAAGATAACTTATAACGTGTCGGGTTAATAAAGTAACGCGCTACGTGCCTGACAGAGATGACAGCGTCCCCACCCGGGTGCCGCCACGGGCCAATCAGAGGCAAGCGGAACGAGAGGGGCGTCTCCACTGGCCGAACTGTGCCGTTATTTTGAATCACGCGCTCCGTAGTGGTGTTGCTGATCCAGGAAGTGATTGAGTCAGCTTGCATGTGGTGTAAAGTAACCAAGTACATTTACTCAAGTACTGTACTTCAGTAAAAATGTTGAAGTGTTTCCAATTTACAATACTTTTACTTCTTCTCCACTACATCTCAGATGCAAATGTTGTAATCCCCTACATTTATTTAAAACTTTAGTTGCTAGATACTTTGTAGATTGATTATTATATAAAAAAAAAAAAACATAACATTGACCACTTCAACATAACACTATATTTTTCGGTCATTTCAAAATAGCCGATCTACCGATGTCTCTGGTTCACATCGTCACATTTCACTCAGGTTTTTTCATCTCTGTTTTTTTTTTTTGTCTGTTGACCTACTCGGCAAACAAAATAAAAATAAAATAAACAAAAAGAAAAATAAAACAATTCAAAGGAGGCAAGCAGTGATCACCCCATGATGTGCACTGCAATGTAGTTTCAAATGCACTACATTGCAGACACTTTTTTGAGAGTAAAACACTAAAGAAGAAGAAGATGAAGAAGAAGAAGACACGTGTGACATGCATGATCTGGGCAGATTGCCCCAGGAAATGTGCCAATCTCAACCCAAAACAACGGTACAAGCTCACAATGCATTGTGAGCTTGTAGATCTTCTATTTTCCCAAGATTTTCATACATTTGAGAACTTGATGACACACATTCTGCATAATGAGTACTTTCTACTTTTGGTACTTTAAGTACACTTTGATGCCAATACTTTTACTCAAGTGCATTCCTTTTGCAATTCCTTTTTCATTCAAGATGGAGGCACTTCTATGTTTGCTTCTCTTTGTGTGTGTGTGTGTGTGTGTGTGTGTGTGTGTGTGTGTGTGTGTGTGTGTGTGTGTGTGTGTGTGTGTGTGTGTGTGTGTGTGTGTGTGTGTGTGTGTGTGTGTGTGCGCGTGCGACTGCGTGCGTGCGTGTGTGTCTGTGTGTTTTCTGTTACTGGAAATCTGTTCTTTTAATCCTTCTGTTAAAGTGTGTTGAATTTCAAACCATCGGATGTGCAGAAACATGTGCGCTTTAACAGTCCATATCCATTCACCAGGGACACTCATACAATGTTGGCTGTGTGATATTTCCAGGGGTGGAAGCTACTGTAGATTCCAGGGACGTTCAGAGAATGTTGGAGAGTCAGTAGCTGAAATGCTTCTAAAAGGACCTTTTGTTGAAAATATTGAAAATAGCAGACCTCGTTGCGCTGCGGTGCGTTGTGAGCTTGGAGGTCGGCTATTTTCGGTGCTTGATAGCACATTGAACTAAGCATAATCAAGTCAGTACTGGAGATGTGGCGTATACGGCATAGATTTCTACACAGAGAGGGCAATTCTTTCAACATAAGATGCTGAATTCAAGTTCAGGAGAGTTCGGACAAAGCCAATTCTCTTGAATGCTGCCATCAGGTATGGCATGGAAAGGGGTGGCATTTGCATTTCTTTCACCATAATCGAACCCAGGACCCTTAGCTGTGAGGCGAAGCACTAACCACTGCGCCACCGTGGCCCCATAGTTAAAAATTGCATTCATGGTCTGGAGATGTCGCTTTTTACAGACGGGTAAAAGGTCAGGAGCTCAAGCCCCCTTTGATGTCTATGTGTGCACAAGCCTGTGCCAGATAATAATATTGCAGACTATAAGAGCTGCGAGGAAAGCTTGAATACTGCTGGATCGGAAGGTTGTGTGGGAGGTTTCAAGGTCGTCTTTGATTTATAAGATAAGATAAGATATACTTTAGTGTCTCCGTAGGGAAATTTGTCCTGGCCTGCGTCCTATAGAGCTTCCACAGATAAAAGTCATACATCAACATCTTCAACAACATGGAGCTTTCATGTAACAAGCACACACACAGGGACGTGCTGGCCATTGGGAAAAGAGGGACAACTCCCACCAGGCCGGCCATTAGGAAAAAAATACAAATAAAATGTCGGCTTTCGTTCCATTTCGGGGGCTGGGCGGCCAACAAACTAAATCGTCACTGTCGGGTGGAAACTTCGTATCTCCAAGTTTCAAATGTGTCAATTCTTTTCGCAAAGCAAAGCCCTGCTTGATCATACAAGGCCGTTGCACAAAAGTAGTGAAAACAGCAGATCTACAAGCACACAACGCCTCGCACCGCGAGGCGTTGTGTGCTTGTAGATCGGCTGTTTTCACTAGTTTAAATCATTTTTTAAATGATAAATACAAAACAAACGGTTTGGGACATACAAGGTTTCCACCCGACAACGACAAAATATAACTCATGTAATTGGCCCACTGGCTTGTCACTTGTCATGATCTGAAATGGCAAATCTTTGAGTAGCAGCAGCGCTATAGAGAGATCTCTCTCTCTATAGCGCGCAATGAGGGCCTACAACTCATCTTCCCGGTCTGAATCAGGGGCCCAGCACATCCCTGCACACACACACACGCACACGCACGCGCACACGCACACGCACGCACACACACACACACACACACACACACACAGCCCTTCTGACAATAGCAGTGGTGGAAAATGTGCTTTAGTAATTTTCTACTGAAGTAAAAGTATCAGCACTGCAATATAGAATTCAATATGGAATTCAAAATGTACTCGAGTAAAAGCGGGTGTTTTCGAGACCTATAGTATAGACAAGTCTGCGTCTTCTTGCTACGTTAACTGTCACGATCATGTTTGCCACGTTTAACTGTCATAATACGCACCACAAAGCTTCATATTTAATATGGCCCTGCATGCATGCCTGTCCTCATTTCTATCTACTTTTAAGAGCTGGAGACGAAAATCCGTGCTAAAACCGACCTCACATAAAGTGCGGTGGTGAGGTTGTTTAATATTTATGAAGGAGCGATAGCGTAGGAATAAACTGCACCATGCGTTGATGACACACGCGAAACGACAAGCAAAGTGCGTTTTTCGAGGCTGGTGCTTCCGTTTAAAGAAAATACATGTTTCTGTAGGCCCACTGTACCTACGGAACTGATTCTAAATTAGGCGCACATTTGCCTCAGCATCATGTTTTCTCTTTATATACAACTCTGAATCAAGTTTGCATCACTCGTTCACAAGTCACAATGTCTTATCGCTTATAGATCAGCTATTTTCAGCAATGAAATGAACTCATAAATAGCACTGCTCACTTCACTGGGTGTGATTTTTATTACAATAGTGTCCTGCTCCACAAGATTCCCACCTCCTACCTCTCTCTCTCTCTCTCTATGAGCTCTATTTTGATTGTCTAAAGTACCAGCTCTTATGCCTTAACTTAAAGGTCTGTCCATACTGTCTCCGACCACAAGGTTCAGGGTTCAAGGTTGTACTTTATTGCAGCGTCTTTTGTACTAGGGATGTTACGATACCAGTATCGGTATGGTAACATCACTATTTTGTACAGGTACATAAGATTAAAACTTGTTTTTGTACGGCTTCCTTTCAGACAATGCAGTGGTATACTGTATATCAGGGGTCTTCAACGTTTTCAGGCCGGGGACCCCCAAACTGATGGGGAGGTGGAGCAGGGACCCCCTACCACCTCGTAGGGTGGGGGGGTCGGGGCTACGACATATTTTTTATTTTAAACATGTACAAGTTACAGCGAGCAGGGTGGGCCGTACCACTACCATTTCTAAACATACTACTTATTAACTGAGAACCAATGTCAATAATATCAACAATCTGTCAATTGCATAGTAATCATGTATTCAAGCTATTCAAAATGGATAGAATCATGATTTATTTTTTAACATAAATGTGAAAAAAAAAATTGAAATCTTTTTTTTTTTTTTTTTTTTTTTTAAGCAATAATTTCGCGGACGCCCTCAGTACCGCCGCGGACCCCTAGGGGTCGCGGACCCCCTGTTGAAGACCCCTGCTGTATATAAAAACAGCAAAACAACCGAACCTTTTGTCAGAAAGGTCCGGTTCAACTACAACATGACGCCACTCGCATCTTCTGAAAAGCATTACCCCGAATTAGAGTTCGGAAAGCTGCACATCGGAAAGTCGGAACTCTCCGACGAAAAGTTTGGTGGTCGGAGACAAGCATAAGAGCTGGTACTTAAGAGAATCAAAATACAGCCCTATGTCTCTGCAACTCTCCCTTCGTATCCCCCCTCTCTCTCTCCATCTCTCCCCAGGGGCGTCACAAGGGGTAGGAAAGTGGGACTGAGTTACTGGGGCCCAAGGTGGAGGGGCCCTAATAACTTTATCTATTGAAAAATAGCAGATATACAAGCTCACAGTGCGGCACCGAGTGCCGCGCTGCGAGCTTGTAGATCTGCTATTTTTGAAAATGTGTGAAAATCTTTGAATATATGTATTTTTTAAGCAAACATTTCTAACTAAAACTTTGCTTCTGGGGGTCCCTGGAACTAAATATTTTGAGATCGGGGTCCGTGGCCAAATACATATCATCTTGGGGGACATAGGTTTCTTGCACACATTTTCAAGATTTTTCAAAAATAGCAGATATACAAGCTCGCAGCGCGGCACTCGGTGCCGCGCTGTGAGCTTGTATATCTGCTATTTTTCAATAGTTAACATTCATGGGGGGCCCGCAGTGAATCCTTGTACCCAGGGCCCAGAATTTGGTGTGACGCCCCTGTCTCTCCCCCTACCTCTCTCTCTCTCTTTCTCTCTGGCCCAGCTCTTATGAATATACATGCTGAAAGGTCCCTGAAGAATGTAAAAATGAAGGTGCCCAGATGGAGGAGAAAAGAGAGAGAGAGAAAAAAAGAAAATCCCAAACTCTTCCTTTCACCTTCAGGAAACTCGGCTGGTATCTTAACTCTCAAATACTTGGAACGCGCCCGAGTCGCATTAGATTTTAACCACTTTAACCATTATTTTATGCTTTAACTTTAGAAAAATAGCAGATATACAAGCTCACAGCGCGGCACCGAGTGCCGCGCTGCTATTTTTGAAAAGTCGTGAAAATGAGTGCAAGTCTTTGAATATCGTTGACCCGATCTTTGACCCGACTTCTAAATCCTTCCTCTAAATCAGTGGTTCTCAAACTTTTTCATGTCAAGGACCCCCAAAATTACAGGTATTTGGCCACGGACCCCCATCTCAAAATATGTTGTCCCAGGGATCACCCAGAAGCAAATATTTGAGTTACAAATGTTCGCTTTTAAGTAGATATATTCAAAGACTTACAAAAAAAATCAAGATTTTTCAAAAATAGCAGATCTACAAGCTCGCAGCGCGGCACTCGGTGCCGCGCTGTGAGCTTGTATATCTGCTATTTTTCAATAGTTAAAGCAGTCAATAATCCTAGGCCTAAATGGGTTAACGCTGTAATATATGCTCATGGCTGCGCGTTGGGATCTCTGAAGTCTCTGCACCATCAACACTTTTCACCGCATCACCCGCTTGTTTGTTTAGCAGCTCCTTTCCCGACTATCTTATGTGTACAGTAAACCCACGGCTTTGCACGTCGGCTCTGAAAAAAAAAATGAAAAAAAATGGTAATACAAAAAATGTCAAGACTCAAAGGCACAACAGAGCAAGCGTTTTTTCCGATATTCTTTTTTTATGCCGTGTTGTATTAGGAGAGCCAGGTTAACTTCTTTGAGCAGATTTGACAAAATAGAAAAGCTGAAACAATAATGGATCTCTTGTGTGATGGTAACTGATAGCGTCATTCACAGATGCTCGGCAGGGAGAGATTTGATTTTAGTCTGATTTTGCCTTGTGCGCATTCAGTTTCGTAGAAGTGTAGTTCCTTAACGACACTTCAGTCCGGTAATTAGGGATGGGACGATATGAAAAATTCATATCACGATTATTGTGACAAAAGAAACCGCGATTTACGATATTATCGCGATAATCAAAATCCATTATCCTGGGGTGGAAAATTTGCCAAAAGCTCACAAGCGACACGTTGTGAGCTTGTAGATCGGCTATTTTTAGAGTGTCTTTTTTGAGTGTTTTTAGAGCATTTGATAGAGTGAAACAAACAAATTTGTGTATAAAATATAAAAAAAACTATTCAACCCCCTCTGCAAATATGGTTGGTTTATTGGCTAAATTCACAAACTGACAACTGAATGAAATAAATAAATCATACAAGAACAATGTAAATAGCTCAGCAAAAGTAAAATGAGTACTCCCCCCCCCCCCCCCCCCCCCCCAAATTCAATGCTAAATGCCACGCCACTTTCACTTTCAATTATTCACTCTTAATTACACCTGAAAACATCTGTAATCAACTGCAATCGACTAATCAAGAGCTTAAATAGTTGCATCAGATGTGCAATCTGGACTGACTAGAAGTTTGTTGACTTGTTGACTGTGATTAGAGCAACTAGAAACATGGTCAGAGCTGGTAGAGAGAAACATGGTCAGAGAAGAGATTATTGCTTTGTACAAAAAAGGAAAAGGATATAAAACAATTGCAAAGACACTGAATGTTCCAAACAGTACAGTGTTGAGCAGAGTTCACAAGTTCAAAGTCAAAGGAACAGTGGCTAAACTAATGAACACATTTGTCAGAGGGGGTTGAATCATTTTGAGCACAACTGTAGTTGGTAAAAGGTACTTATAATATACCGTATAGAGGGTTTAAGTGGTACCGGATATGCAGCTTGGCAAATAAAAGGTGAATTGATCCCAGTGCATGACGGAGGACGATATCACGATATATTAAATCTCCACGATACGATTATCTTGAGTGTTTTTGAGCGGTGGTCACAACGCTCCTATACGTGGCCGTGTGTGTGGGTCTGTCTGTCTGTCTGTCTGTCTGTCTGTCTGTCTGTCTGTCTGTCTGTATGCGTGTCTGTCTGTATGGTGTATGTAGCCTGTATGTAGTACCTTTTGTGACCACACATGTTAAGGGAGGGGCGCTGTTGTTCAGGCCAGGCCAGGCCAGACACACACTAAAAACTCATGGGTCATTTCTTGACCCAAATCATGGGTCATTTGTGTTAGGTCAAATTCCGGGGTCATTTCTCAGAGCCACAACCCTTCCTTGAGTTATTGGGATATTATTTTGACCCAATTCCAGGGTTGTTCGAGTTAGGTACTATTTCTCTGGAGGTGACCCATTTTTGGGGTTAGTGGTAACCCATATACTTGGGTCAGTGGTCTAGCTTTGGGCCAATCAGGGGACAGGCACCATAAACCTGTTTGCAAAGCATGCTGGGACAAGCATTTGTCTAAGTTTCCAGAGACATTTTCTAAGCTGTTGGGAGCTAAAAATGCTAAATATGTCATATCCATGTGTCTGTCTCGGCAAGCTGACTGTCATATGTCTGAATTTGATTTGTCAGTATTTGAACCTAAACCCTAACCGTAAGTGCTTGGCTGCTAGCTTATGGTTGAGCTCCCTCCCTCAACTGGTCTGAAAGAGAAGACCTCATGGTCATTTTGTGATTAATTTGTTTATCTTCTCTAAACTATTCTGATAGTATTAAAAACATTGTTGCATATTTAATTATGCACTTTCATGTTGATATTACTAAACTATGATCAAATCATCTGAGACGAAACCCTGAAACATTCTGATTATATGTTAATGTCAGATAATATTGTCATTCTCCAGACCATGCATTATGTAGGTTGTATTCATTTAGCCCACTCAACCCCAAAACTTGGGTTATATTGACTACAATCTTGGGTCATTTTAAACAAATAATTTGGTTATTTATTTGACCCAAAATATGGGTCAACATTCATAACCAAATTTCTTGCGTTAAAATAACCAAACTGGGCATCGGTCCCTATTTGACCTGTGAGTTGGATCAAAAATAACCCAAGTTGAGTTGTTTTTGACCCAGCAGTTTTTAGAGTGCACCCACCCACCCACACACACACACACACACACACACACACACACACACACACACACACAATATATATATATTTGTTTTGCTGTTGCGCAGCCTCCACGACCACCGCTCAGTTCACACGGGTGTGATTTTTTTGTATCACGATAAACGATAATATCGCTTATCGTACCATCCCTACTGGTAATTGGCCTTATTCTAGCATGTCTGTCTGAATCAGCCCCCCATTAGAAGTCTGGGAGCTTTTCACACTCCAGTGTGTGTGTGTGTGTGTGTGTGTGTGTGTGTGTGTGTGTGTGTGTGTGTGTGTGTGTGTGTGTGTGTGTGTGTGTGTGTGTGTGTGTGTGTGTGTGTGTGTGTGTGTGTGTGTGTGTGTGTGTGTGTGTGTGTGTGTGTGTGTGTACTGTCTGGTGTGTCTCTCATCTTGAACCAGTGATTTGCCCTTATTATCCGCAGTCGAAATCACGCGGCGGGCGCTTTCGGCGCCGTCTCATTTTTCATCTCTGCCGATTACATCTCGACGGGGGGGCGCTGCCTTGTCACATCACCGACGGGAGGTTAGAGGTGTTTGTTTTTATTTTTATTTCCTGACAACCCCCCCCCCCCCCATCCCCTCCCCCCTCCCCCTGATTGTAGAGACGCTGTCGCTGCTCTCTGCGGCGAGCATCGAGATTATAAAGCGTGATGCGTGACAACCGTCACCTTTTCAAGACGTCTTGATGAAGTCAGCCCCCTCCCCACACACACACACACACACACACACACACACACACACACACACACACACACACACACACACACACACACACACACACACACACACACACACACATACATTATAATGCTTTAGCATTATCACAGCATATCGGCACTACATCAATGTCAGTTCAGATCACAGCTATGGGGCGAGGGGGGGGGGGGGGACTGACACCAGTGCAGTGGCGTAAGGCAGTGGTTCTCAACCTGTGGGTCGGAACCCCCGGGGGGGGGGGGGGGGGGGGGGGTCCCCAAATTATTTTGGGGGAGTCCCCAGATGATGAACAGAATTCTCACTCAACAGTAAACAAACCAACATAACATTAAATATACATAAAGTGTATAATAGAGGGTTTATGCACATTTCTAAAGTGACAATTTAAGGACTTGAATACCTCTAAAATGACATGAATTGGCCAACATTGGCCAAATTGTCAAATATTAAAGATAAAAATTGTGAAAATAGCTGATCCACAGTACAGTGAATGGTGGCTCGCGGGGAGTAGTAGAAGTTGATTGACACAGGCACCTGTCAATCACTCATGAATTATTAAGTACGTCATCACGCATGACGTTTTTGTTTAGGGCTTAATTGTTTTGTTATACACACATACAGGAATTTTTCACTTTTTTTGGCATCCAGTGTATGGCCATATTATTATCACTACAGATATGCTCTAAAAGTGTGAAAAACTTTTTTTTTTTTTTTCATTTCACTGCATCTTTAAGTGAGACATGTGTGCAGACAAAAATGCAGAACAAAAACGACGAACATTCACAAACACTGATGCATGAATTGCAGCAATGTGCAAATATGAACGGTTACTGTTGTGTGACATCATCAGACCAGCGCTCTCTGGTCAAGTTGGAAAACATAAATACAAATTGTGGAATCTAGAGTGCTTCAAGCTTCGTAGATTGGCTATTTTTCACTTTGTTGTATGAAGACGTTTATCCCATTTAGAACGGGTACACATTATAGTGTATTATTATTTTATGCTTTAACTATTGAAAAATAGCAGATATACAAGCTATTTTTTTAAAATCATGAAAATTTGAATTTTGACCTGATTCTATAAGTGTCTTTTGAATCCTTTTAAGGTTTTTTTAAGAAAAAAAAAACTATGTTTCTATGTCAGCAATCTGGCCAGCCATCGTCAAAGAAAAGGTCCTTTTCACTTAACCGGAGCTCAGTTGGTCTGTTCTTGAGAGACTACTATGTCAGTGGTTCTCAAACCTTTTCATGTGAAGGACCCCCAAAATGATATGTATTTGGACACGGACCCCCATCTCAAAATATTTAGTTCCAGAGACCAACCAGAAGCAAAATTTGAGTTACAAACGTTCGCTTTGAAAATACGTATATTCAAAGATTTGCACACATTTTCACGACTTTTTCAAAAATAGCAGATCTACAAGCTCGCAGTCTCTGATCTGTGAGCTTGTATATCTGCTATTTTTCACTGGTTAAAGCATTCAATAATTCTAGGCCTCTGTTTTTTGTGTGTTTTTTGGTTGTTGTTTTTTTCTCAAAAGGAGCTCTGTGCATAGGTAAACAGAGCTCTAAATGCTGCTGCAGTTCATGAAGTCTTTGCGTCTATTGACATTTAGATAGCTCATTAGCAAAGTACTCTGGTATTTTCACCCCTAACCAAGCTCGACCCCACGCATTAAATCCATCATTTATAATATGATTAAGAGTAATGGCTCATGATTGCTTGACATTTACCGCAGAAACGACCCATTTGTTGTTGATATAGATGCAGAGCCCCCCCCCCCCCCTCCCTTCCAAAAAAAAAGAAAAAAAAAAAAAGAAGTGCCACTGTGACTTCACCCAGCCCCCTAACAGTGGTGTAAAAAGTACTACATTTTTTTACTTGAGTAAAAGTATCAATACTGCAATATAATAATACGCTGTTACAAGTAAAAGTCTGGAATTCAAAATTTACTTGAGTAAAAGTACAAAAGTATTGGCATCAAAATGTACTTAAAGTACCAAAAGTAAAAGTACTAAATGTTTGAAAATATCCGATCTACAAGCTCACAACGCGTCGCCGTGTGACGCTTTGTGAGCTTGTAGATCGTCTATTTTCAAATAGCCTACGTATGAAATAGGGCTAAATGGTTTATGAATGCTAGTGGTTTATGTATGTTTTATAATATTATAATTTATGTCTGCAAAGTAACTAGTAACTAAAGTTTTCAAATAATTGTAGTGGAGTAAAAGTACACTAATTGGATCCGAGATGTAGTGGAGTAGAAGTAAAAGTACTGAAAACTGGAAATACTCAAGTAAAGTACAAATACCTCAAAACTGTACATAAGTACAGTACTTAAAGGGGCACTCCACCACTTTTCAACCTATGTTCATATAATTGGTCCTCACTCAAAAATAGCTTTTCTTTTTTTTTCTTTTTTTTTTCTCAGAGGAGGGCAGTGGGCAGGTCAGAAACCCATCGTCTTCTGACATCATCGATTGCCAATCCAGCTTATAGAAACTGCAGGCTTTCTATTCCTGAAAAGTTGCAATTTTAAAGTGGATGCCATTGTTCTCGCAATAATAAAAATCTAAATATTTTTTTTCAAAAATATTGATTAATCTTTTTTTTTTTGGAAAATGATGATGTCACAAGACGATGGATTCTGAACTTCCCACAGCTCTCCTAGGAGACTTGGACTGAGTAGAAAAAAATTGTGATATTCTATCATGAACATTAGTGAGGACCTATTATATGAAGACAGGTTGAAAAGTGGTGAACTACTCCTTTAAGTAAATGTACTTAGTTACTTTACACCACTGCCGTGACTTCACCCATGCAGCGCCCTAATAGCAGCTCAGCAAAAAAAAAAAAACCTGCTCGTGTTTCAAGCAAATCCTTCGAAGTCTGAATTTTTGGAGCTCTTAAAAACCCAACGCTGGGAAAATATCCAACAGTGATATTAGCCCTTGGGCGTGTGCCAGTGAGTCACTAACTGTGATGCATACAGTGGTGTTCAGCTGTTTGCGTTGAGTGTCCTCTGACACTGATGGAAGTGCAATTACGAGTATATCTCCCGATTTACAGATAATGTGGAAAGCGGCTCCTGGAAAGCGAACGGCGCGTCTCTGTCTGTCTATTACCGTCCCCCGTCTCACCGCGTCTATATACTGTACCTCGGTCGACAGCGTTTGACGATCTTGCCATTAATACAGTGCTTGTCTTGAGAAAAACAAGCTTTTACTGTATTTCAACCGGCTGACAGACTGAGCTGTGATCTGCCGGGTGTGTGTGTGTCGTGTGTGTGTGTGTGTGTGTGTGTGTGTGTGTGTGTGTGTGTGTGTGTGTGTGTGTGTGTGTGTGTGTGTGTGTGTGTGTGTGTGTGTGTGTGTGTGTGTGTGTGTGTGTGTGTGTGTGTGTGTGTGTGTGTGTGTGTGTGTGTGGGGTGGGGGGGGGGAGAACGTACAAATGACTCTTACGGTGACATTAACGATGAAGTCGGAAAAGGCGCGCGAGTCAACCAAACAGAGCCGTAAATCTCTTCCCCCGGAGCAGCAACGTTTGATTAGCGTCACGCGTGTGCAGATTCGATTGGACGAGCACGCTGGCAACCTCTGCCAATCTCACTTTGGGGGGGGGGGGGGGGGCGCCGCGTGTCGCAAACGGGAAAGCATCGCTAAGAAAATAATCCTCTGGATGCCGTGGAACATTACGGTGATGAGGTTCGCTGTCTCTGACGCCGCGGCTCTGAGATGACAGCCTCCTTTTGCATTGGCATCCAGGGGAAATATGAGAACCTTTTTCATTTCTTTCTGCCCACGTGGGGGCATAAAGCGGTGCTTTTTATGCAGCAATGATTCCCCCCCGTATCAAACCAGCACCTGTCAGAGGCTTGTCTCCACTGGTTTGCCTCTTCTTTGGAGAGAGACACTGCATCTCTCTCTACCAGCTCCAAACTGTTCAGCAGGGTTTTGAAATCACAGCTCGCCTCCTCCTCTTCCTCCTCCTCCTCAGAGTCCACTGAGTGAAAAGTAACATGAGCGGTTCTCTCATAAAAGTGACAGGGAAGATGATGTGTCAGTGCTGGGGCCTCTGCTTCATCTCTCGTGCTCCCTGTGTGTGTGTGTGTGTGTGTGTGTGTGTGTGTGTGTGTGTGTGTGTGTGTGTGTGTGTGTGTGTGTGTGTGTGTGTGTGTGTGTGTGTGTGTGTGTGTGTGTGTGTGTGTGTGTGTGTGTGTGTGTGTGTGTGTGTGTGTGTGTGTGCGCGTGCGTGTCAGTGTTGTTTTTGACAGCAAATTTTGATTTAGTTTTAGTCATAGTCTTTTGAATAAAATGTCATTTAGTTTTTGTCATAATTTAGTCACCTGAAAAGTATTAGTTTTAGTTGATGGCATCGTAATGACTGATTTTACACTGCGTTGTGTGCTGAAAATAGCAGATCTACAAGCTCACAACGCGGCGCGAGCTTGTAGATCGGCTATTTTCAGCACGCAACACCTGAGAGCAATCAAACATAAAATGACTCTCTTCTCCACTAGTCCCTCCCAAACGTTTTAGTCTAGTTTTTATTTTGTTCACGAAATTGTCAATATATTTAGTCTCAGTTTTAGTCACCACAGCTTAGTTTTTTAGTTTTTATTTCGTTTTCGTCAGTGAGGAAAAAACGCAGTCGACAAACATTTTTCGTCATAGTTTTAGTTGACAAAATCAACACTGGTGTGTGTGTGTGTGTGTGTGTGTGTGTGTGTGTGTGTGTGAGTGCGTGTGCGTGTGCGCGCGTGCGCGTGTGCGCGCGTGCGCGCGTGTGCGCGTGCGTGCGTGCACCGTCTGCTCTGTTATCACTCACCTTGCAGGTTCTCAAACTGCACGTGGGTCGGGAGTCGGGACCCCTGGTGAGGCCCCCGAAATATTTTTTTGGACCCCGATGATGTGTAACGTTGTTTTCTCATTCATTAGTAAACAAACTTTAAGGGCTTTTAAGACCCTTTTAATGCCTAATAATAATAATAATAAATAATAATAATAATGTTATTTCATTTTCAAATCTCTGCTGTCGGGCCAGACCTTTTTGGGAAAATGAGCTGAAGTGGAGTTAGGAGGTTTTGACCCAAGGGATTTTTACTACTTTTCATTGGTTAAATGTTATTTTAACCAACACACAGATGTAAAGGGTGTTCAACAGAGTTGGGTGTAACGCGTTACAAAGTAACGCGTTACTGTAATAATACTACTTTTTTCGGTAACGAGTAGTGTAACGGTACTACTCCTCCGAAATAATAATAACACTACAAATACTGCCTGGTCGCGTTACTCGCTACTCGCTACTTTCGTGCCTGCAGTTTCTGCTTCTGCCTTCAGCAGGAACCGATTGTAAACATCATCACTTGTCTTTTAAAACATTGGAACTGCCATTTATCTAAAATAACTAACCAAAGAAGAGGTAATCTAACACATTTGATTGTCAGCGCAGCAGCAGGTCACGGTGACACTGTGGCAATCAAGCCGCAGCCAGCAGCCACCCGACATTTGATAACCATCGCATATAGATTAATACAAGGGACTAAAAACAGCAAACCCCCCAAATACGGATATTTATAATATCAAGCAAAGAAATGAGTTACCTTTTGCCCATGAGAGAAAGGGAGAGAGAGAGAGAAAAGAGAAAAAAAGAGTGGCACGGCAGCGCATCACGAGGTGCGCAAAGCCGACGTTTGAATCACAGCCTAGATTAATATCCTACACGTGACAAGATACATTAAAACCCCCAAATAGTGAGTATTAAATATCCAGCGAGCCACAAGAATGAATTAGCCTACTGGAAATGTACGGTAGGCTGAGAGAGAGAGGGAAAAAGAGCACCTCACCTTTGCTCTGAGACTCTGACATGAGCTGATGATGACGGACAATTAATAATTCCTTATGCAAAACCATCGCTGCATGTTGCTTTTTTAAGCAAATGGGAAGTTTTCCACTGCTAGAATTAGTTTGACATTGTTTTAGTGCTTCTGCTGCACACGGAGTCATCTCATTGTAGTTCCATCACTTTCGCCTGCTACAGTAGGGTAGAGTGGGGGAATAGGCCCCCCCTGGGGTAATAAGCCCCCCAGCTGTATTTGACTACAGAACTACCTACTTACTAATACAAATTATAATAATTACTATATGACCTGCTGCGCTCTGTGGGGGGAGAATCTCCGCCAGGTCATGTCCACCCCTGGACTGGAAAATTCATAGGAGCCAAATGGAATGAAATCTGCTTAAACTGACTGACATATGGATACAGAACTATAGGCTATAATGTCAGGTGGAAACCATGTATGTCCATAAATAAATGAATAAACTCATATGTGAGCTAAATAAGGCCACAGGGGCTCAGAAATAATTTAATTATTATAATTTTGATTAATTATTATAACTTCGTATTATTAATATTATTATTATTATTAGACTCATTCAAATGACCACCAGTGAGCCCTGCTCACTTCATTGAACAACATAACTGTATTGTATTAGATATTATAATAATATATAATAAATATTTAATACATCTAATATATGTTGGCAATGCATCTCAGGCTTTTTTATGGAGTAACGCAAAAGTAGTGTAACGAGTAGTGTAACGAGTTACTTTCTCCAGGAAGTAATGAAGTAGTGTAAGGCACTACTTTTTTCAGAGGTAATATGTAATATGTAGTGCACTACTTTTTGGAGTAACGGATCCCAACTCTGGTGTTCAATAGCACATATTTATGAAAAAAGAGAGGGCCAATCTGGAGTTAGCTGGTTTGGCTGAAAGTGTGGAGTCTTTTACTACCTTTTTTACTACCTTTTTACTACCTTCCATTGGTTCAATATTATTTTAACCAACACTCAGATGTAAAGGGTGTTCAATAGCCCTGATTTATGCCAAACAATCAAAAACCTCAAAAAAGGAGTTAAGAGGTTTTGGCCAGACAGTGACGAAATGTGACTTGCGTCACGGTTGGTTCTTTAAGTTGGACAAAAGTGTCAAATCACAACAAGTTGTCTCAAGACATTTACAAGCTTGTAGTAGCTTGTAGATCTGCTATTTTCAACAACAAATTAAGAATTATACATTTTATTCATTTGAAGGTTTGAAATCCACTAATTTCTCAGTATAGAAACTCTGGCAAACAACACACAAACTATCATCACTGTCGGGCAGAAAACAATTATCTCCATTTTTCTTTTTCCTCCTCCTCCTCCTCCTCCTCATTTATTTTAAATAAATCAGTGCAATTGACCACGTTTTATGTGTGGGTTTTATAAATATTGAACCAATGAAAAGTGTTAAAAAGCGCCTCTGACTAATCTTCCTAACTCTATTGAATCCTCGAACTGGCCGTCAAACCACCTAACTCCACCTAACATCTGACTTCATTCTAATGAATGACAAAACAACTATCTCCACATTAATGTTCAAAAACCTCCTATGGAAAAGTGATGATAATATAAGGACACATTCAAGTATAAAGTATAAAGTCACCAAAGGACCTCCGACATAAACAAGGACCTCCAACGTAAACAAGACCGTAAAGGGCTTATTTGTGGTGTTACTTTTAGGCAGGGTGTTTAACTGTACTTGTACCGTACTACATTTTTTGTTTTGACTATACTTGTACTGTTCTTCATTTTTGTTTAATAAAATATTCAATCAATCAATCAATCAATCAATCAATCAATCAATCAATCAAACAAACCATACCAACTTTAATGAGGGCTATTGCATTGTTTAAAAAAAAAGAAAAAAGATTCCTGAAAACTTCATATTTTGGACATAGTCGTTTTTTTTCTTTTCCCCGCCAGCAGAGATATGCATTTATATATTATATTTCTTACATTTGTTTTGGGGTGACAGACAAAGCTGCTCTCACTGAATAATGGAGAGGGGGTAAAAAAACAAACAATGTCAGACATGAACCCTCCACACTCAACCTTCTGTCTCCCAACAACATTCAATTATCTCACTTGATTAACTTTTCATTACGACAACTCAAACAAACAAACCACTCTTCTCCGGGGACGCGAGGAAAGCCTCTGCGATAAGCAGTGCTCTCATCCTAATGACTAGCCATGAATGCAGCGCCTCGCAAGATCCTTTTTTTTTTCTTCTTCTTTTTTGTGTCGCAGGGTTTCTCTACAAGGTTGAGAATATTCCGCCAACCGGGCCTTGTACCCGGTAACATATTAGCATATTTATTGAATTTATGCCCTTCTAATGGATGGAACATTTACAGTAAGTAGGCAACGCGATAACTCTCCTCTGTCCATGTGTCGCAGGCAGCGTGCTGTTCACCTCGGTTCCTTTTACGGCGAGTTTCAGAGCCTCAATGGCATGCAGTCGCTTTATTAGAGTTGATACAGATGTTGTGGTGTTTTTTTTACATACTGTACCAGCTGAAGTGCTTTCAATAAACGTTGTATTGGACATTTTGATGGGACTAAAGATAAACAAGGAGGATTATATTGGCTTTCAATGTCTATTCCTCAGTGGTGGAGTACATTTACTTAAGTACTTTCAAAAGTTTAGGCGCTTTTTTTGGTGGTGGTGTTGGTGGTGTTGGTGGTGGTGGTGGTGGTGGTGGTGGTGGTGGTGCCGCCATTGTTTTGTACTTTTTTTTCTGTTTTGTATGTGTCTATGGAGTTAACATTACTCTAATAGACCACTGGGTGTGTGGTTATAATATGCAAATGATGTCTTCCCTGTGTATGTATAGTTACTTTCTGAAAGCTGAATGCCTCTGAGTCAAAAGGCCCAGTTGAAATACACAGATATAATGACGTCATAATATCATCCCCACCCTTTTTTACCATTCAACAACATTAGAACTTCAGCTTACTCAGAGTACTTTCTCCGCCACTGACTCTTCCTCGATGCCTGTCACCGCATTTTTTATTTTTTTTTGCAGTTACTATCAAAACCTCCACCGGCTGTCAGTCAGTCAGTCAGTCTGTCTGTCTGTCAGTCACACGTCACACTTTTGCCCTTCTCATATCTCCGCCACAGTTGCCCCAATCCATGCCAAACTTTGCACACTACATTCCTTGGCTGCCAAACCACTACCTACACCCCTCATTTCTCACATGGCCCCTCTTCTAGCGCCACCATGAGGCAGATTCTTGCAAAACCCATTTTTGGACACTGCTCCTACAAATTTTGCCTAAAATCACGCAAAGCGGTCCACAGAATGTCTAGAGTCATGTCATCAATTTTTGAATCTGTCACATTTTGCGCCACCATCGGGCCGATTTTTTTAAACAAGTTTTTTGGACACTGCTCCTACAGATTTTGCCCTAAAATCAAGCAAAGCGGTACACAGTAA
Organism: Nannobrachium achirus; assembly: GCF_963921795.1. Classification (NCBI taxonomy): domain Eukaryota; kingdom Metazoa; phylum Chordata; class Actinopteri; order Myctophiformes; family Myctophidae; genus Nannobrachium; species Nannobrachium achirus. The sequence goes on from NC_137829.1 coordinate 1,414,458, forward strand.
GTCCAGAGTCATGTCATCAACATGGATCCCTCCCATTTAGCGCCACCATCAGCAGATTTTTACATGCGACCTGACGGTCGCTTATCTCCCGATTTAGGGAGTCTTACTGGTTTTAAGTCCCATGGCAGATTTAGTTGAACTTCCAAGCCTCGTTATGTTGGTATCCTCAGGTTATGGAGTTGACTGCCCCCCCCCCCCCCCCCCCCCCATTGTACAAACAGACACGTTCCCAGGCGGCAATCAATATTTCATGCGCCTCACTTTGATGTTTCGCAAAGTTCTGCAGAGATATTGTCACTCATGTCAATTACACTCCCCTAATATGAGGAAACAGTCTGGTGTCATCAAATCCTATTACAGGGGATTTTCCATCCTCGGGAGTGGCTGAAATTAAAATGTCATTGTTCACTGGGAAGGTTTCCGATTTCCCCCCTCCGATATCGAAGGGCACGTCAGAAGATTGGTGTCGCACCACTTCTCAAATCCCTCTGCAAATTGCGTGCTTTGAGGGATTAACAACATTTACTGTCACGTAACGTTCGAGCCCTAGTTTCTTTTTCCTTCTCCTTGGGATTACTACGTGTTGTTTTGAAAACGACATATATGCCGTATCTCTCAATTACTCTGTGAAGAAAAAAAAAATGTACATGTATATATTCTGTTTAGACAGCTTCAGACAGTTTGATGTCACATCAAAGCTGACACACTTTCTGTAATCTTCTCTTGATAACTTCCTAAAAGCTCTTCAATAAACAAAAAAATATATAACAATGTTTCCCCCAAACACACAACGTCTCCAGATCTAACAAGTTTGAACCCACGAGATGTGAAAAAAAAAAGAAAAATATAAGAATAACATTTACGTCCCAGTTCCATCTCCGCTAACATCAATCTTGTTAGTTTCCCCACCACCCAGAGGGACAGCCAGCAACCACAGCAGCGATAAGACGGCAGAAACCAAGGGGTTTAAGCAGAAATCCATCCTATGCTTTATTAAAGGTCCTTGGGCTCTAGCTAGCCACGGACGGCGCCTCTCTCTGGTGTTGCGGGGCCGGCATCTTAATTTGGTCCCACATTAATTAGAGGCCTTGAGTGCAAACAGAGAGGTTGGGTAAAGGCTGCCCTTCCACAGACAAAGGCCAAGCACGTCCCCGAAGAGAAGCCATAATTAGGCCAGATGGGGGAGAGAGATGGCTATTAGTCTGGACTTACCTCTCTCTCTCTCTCTCTCTCTCTCTCTCTCTCTCTCTCTCTCTCTCTCTCTCTCTCTCTCTCTCCCTCGCTCTCTCTCGCCCATGGTGAAGGCCTTGTTTGTATTGGCAGAGGGGAGTTTGCACCACCGCCACTGCTCACTATGTATTCTGCACCATCTGTGTTGCCCCCAACCAGGCGGCGTGCTTTAGCTAGTGCTGCCGCCGCCGCCTTGGGACCGATCTGCCTTTTCCCTGAGAGAGATGACTACTATTTAAGGTGTATTAGCCCCCCCCCCCCCCCCCCAGTATGTGTGTGAGAATGAGCTGTGTGTGTAATTACACGAAACGTTTAAGCCGGGACATTTCGACGAAAGTATTTAGCCCTACAATTTGACTTCTACTTAATTTGGTTCCAGTGCAGTGCTCATAGGACAGTGGTTCTCAACCTTTTCAGGCCGCGACCCCCCAAAATAATCATATTTTAACGGTGGACCCCCCCCCCCCCCCCCCCCCCCATGTGAGCATGTAGATCTGCTATTGTAGAGCATGTAGATCGGCTATTTTCACAATTTCTGTCCCTAATATTTAACAATTTGGCCAATGTTTAAGTTGTCATTTTAGAGGTTTAAAAAGGCCTTTAAATTGTCACTTTAGAAATGTGCAGACACCTTCTATACACTCAAACTTTGTTTACTGTTGAGTGAGAAAACAATGTTTCACATTAAGTCAATCATCTGTGGACCCCCCAAATTATTGAGAACCACTTAAGTAGGATACAGTAGCGTAGGGCCTATTGGAGTTGTTCTCAACCCTTTCAGGCTGTGACCCTCCAAAATAATATAATTTGAACATTAGCGAAATAGCCGATCTACAAACTCGCAACGCCTCGCAAATGCGAGGCGTTGTGAGGTTGTAGATCGGCTATTTTCAGAATTATCGCCACAGTTTTCTCTGTTGACATAATAAACTAACAAAAATGTGCAAAAAGTGTTTTTTTTAAAGATGTAGACCTATGTACTGTAGTAGTGGCTAGACTGGCCATTAATAATGCATGTTATGTAGAACTTTGCATGCACCACATGCCACACTGCTCTGGGCTGAATATTCAGAGAAACGCATTTTCCGCGAAGAGATTTGGAGCAGACCACCGTGGAATGGATGGAGCGCTTTGGGACCCTCGTCAGTTATGTACAGGATTTACAGGGTTAAAATAAACTAAAGTAACTCAGCTCTCAGAGTGTACAGACCTGTAAGGGTCCATTTGGAACCCCCCTTCGAGGAACCCTTATGGTCCCTGGACCCCACTTTGAGAACCAATGTCTTGGAGTTATTTAAAGTTACTGTTATCGGACAGTATGTGGTCATACAAGTGTATTTGATTGATTGATTGATTGATTGATTGAATGATTGAAGACTTTATTAGAAGAAGTTTGCATATGAAAAAGTACAGTTTCATGACGGTACAGTTCACTGGTACAAGGTCTACTAAAAGGAGATCCTAGAAAAGACTAAGCTTATTTCCATAGGAAACCATTGAAGTATCTCATATAACATTGAATGACAGACGGATAGAACACAGTACTATGCAGTAGATATAGTCTATAAAAAGGGGAAAACAATTTAAAAATAAAAAAATGAAAACATACAGTAGGTAAATACAAAGAGGGGTCAGGGGAGGGGAGGGCTGGGCTATGTTTGTTTTGGTTTTCCAGGGCGATTTTAAAGGACCTACACCATGAATTTTCACTTTTTCTATTTTAAAACCTTTTTTTGGGGTCCCACTGGCACCTTCTATCCTCACAAAGTCCTATTTCTGTACATTGTGTCTTTCTCTGGTTTTGGGAAGACAGAGATGAAAAGCTTTCCACAGGTTCTCAGAACAGTGCTGTTCTGCGAGTTGACGCATGTGACGTCACACGCGTTTCCCGTTTTTTTTTCAGAGTCAAAAAAATTTTTTTTCAAAGTTTTTTTTTTTCAAAAAAAATTTTTTTTTTACAAAAAATTTTTTTTTTGAAATTTTTCAAAGAAAAAATTTTTTTTTTCAAAAACTGTCAAAAAGTCAAAAAAAAATTCAAATTTTTTTTTTTTCAAACTTTTTTTTTCAAAACTTTTTTCAAAACTTTTTTTCAAAAAACTTTTTTTTTCAAAAACTTTTTTTTCAAAAAACTTTTTTTTCAAAAACTTTTTTTTTCAAAACACTTTCAAAAAACTTTTTTTTTCAAAAACTTTTTTTTTCTTCAAAAAACTTCTTTTTTTCAAAAAACTTCTTTTTTTCAAAAAACTTCTTTTTTTTCTGGAAAAACCCCACTAGATGCGCCCCTGAGCAAACAGAGGCCGTTTTGGTATTGCAGCTGGAGAGCCTCATTATAGTAGAGCTAGAACAAACAAAAAGAATGGTCAGAGTGTTTGTTGAGGGTTAAAACCTGTCTAAGACTCAATTTTGAGCATATATTTATACAAAAAATATAGTTTTAAAAGCATGGTGTAGGCCCTTTAAAGGATGCTAGTGATCCACACTCCTTTAAGGCCATCGGTAAGGCGTTCCACATTTTTGTGGTATAGCAGAACGAGTTTGACCCTCAATTCTTTGAGGTGACTCTGGGTTGAACGTGATCTGTGGCGCTGCCTCTGGTGTTGTAATTATGGACATCCTTAACCTTCATAAAGTATTTTGCCAGGTACATGGGTAGTGGTGTAGTATATCTTGTACACCAGGCCTATTGCAAGTTGCTGTACTCTGTCATCTATTCTGAGCCATCCCACTCTTAACTGGTGAGTAGCAGTGAGGTGAGTCTGATAGGGAAGGTTAAGAAGGACCCCAATTAGTTTGTTTTGGGCTGTTTGGAGCTTAGTTTTTAGGGCTTGTGGGGCGTCCTCTGTAGGAAACGAGTTTGTTGGTTGATTTTATTTACTACTTTAGAAGTCATCTTTTCGCTGGAAAGATTAGCTTCAAGGATACATCCTAAGTAGGAGATTTAGTTTTTACGTGTTGCCCGTCCTTTATTCAGTATTGTATTATACAGTATCAAACAAAATTGGGCCTCTTCCTTACTTCCTTACTCTTCCTTCCTTACTCCACATGACTTTTATACCAATCTATCTATAAATGCGACAAATCTCTGTCTGTCTGTCTGTGTGTATGTAATCCGTGTATCTCGAGAACCGTTCGTCCCACCAGCTTCAGATTCGGCACGCACGTTCCCCGCCGCGGCGCGGAGTGCAGTGCCGGGCCTCGACCCGACCCGACGCACGTTTTTTTCCGAACCGGCGCAAAACGTTCGGAATCTCCTTATGCGGAGCTGTTTGTTGACATCAGGCTGTTCCGGAGGAAATCTGCGCAAGCGCTGACTCATTGTGACATCACTTCATAAAAGGCTCTGACATCACGTACGCCACATGAGTCAACAAAAAATCTCTGTGAATGTGTATGTATTATGTATGTAATCCGCGGCGCGTATCTCGAGAACTGTTCTTCCCACCGGCACGCGCGTTCTCCAGATATGGGCATAAAATGAATGCCCGAATGCGGAGCTGATGTCTGACATCAGAGTTTTCCGCAAACGGTACTGTGTGTGCAGAGATCTCCATATATGGGCATAAGGGGACAAAGGCAAACAGATGGTCAAAACGGGTCCTATGACAACAGGTATATTGGGGTTTGCATTAAAGGGTGGGGACAAAGGCAAACAGATGGTCAAAACGTGTCCTATGACAACAGGTATATTGGGGTTTGCATTAACACATGGGTGACTAACAGGTCATTTTGGCCGATTTTGAGATTGCAAAGTGCAATAATTCTCCCCGTGAAGGTCTCAGAAATGTCCCGTTCCATGACTTTTCCTAAATACTCAAGATATATGTTCTCGTTTTTTTTCCCCTTCTGAAACATTTCCTAAGTATGAAATAATATACATTTATACCACTCTGACTGCATTTATAGGTCAAATTGACAGGTAAATGATTTCAATTTTTTGCCCAGGGAAGAGCCCCCCCTGCCAGCGGGGGTTCTATTGTCAATATAACAACAGACAATAGAACCCCCGCTGGCAGCAGGGGAGGAGGTTTGCTCTCCTGGGCAAAAAGGGAGAGAATTTACCTGTCAATTTGACCTATAAATGCAGTCAGAGTGCTAGATTTTTATTTTCAGTCACCCGAGTGTTAAAGGGTGGGGCATTCATGGGGTCCGCTCCTAAAAAGAAAATAAAAGAGACAAAGACAAACATAAGACAAGCAACAAAGCGTGGGACTGGGAGGATGACTTGAATGATGCAGATTTAAGCAGGCTGTGTATTCTGCTTAAAGAAGAAACAAACAAAAAGCGACAGAGATCTCATATATGGGCATAAAATGGACGCAGATAAACAGATATCTCCATATACGGGCATAAAGGGACACAGACAGACAGATACAGAGATCTCCATATATGGGCATAAAATGGACGCAAATAGACAGATATCTCCATATATGGGCATAAAATGGACCCAGAACTATATCTGCAGTGATCTCCATATATGGACATAAAATGGACGCCGACAGACAGACAGATACAGATATCTCCATATATGGGCATAAATGGACACAGGCAAACAGATGGTCAAAACGGGTCCTATGACAACAGGTATAATGGGGTTTGCATTAAAGGGCGGGGCATTCATTCCCTATTTACATCGTTCCCGAGTTGGCCAGGTTGCCGACTAGACGCTGGCCAGCCTGAAGGGCGGCCCAGCTTCTAGTAATACTAATGGAGGCTCTGTTCCATGCTGGTCAAACAGAGCCAGGGTTACCAATAATACTAATTAAGGCTCTGTTCCATGCTGGTCAAACAGAGCCAGGGTTACCAATAATACTAATGAAGGCTCTGTTCCATTCTGCTCAAACAGAGCCAGGGTTACCAATGATACTAATTAAGGCTCTGTTCCATGCTGGTCAAACAGAGCCAGGGTTACCAATGATACTAAAGACACCTGTTTCGAATGATTTCAGTGCATTGAATGAGAAATTATCAAGTGTTTTCAAGAGTTTGAATGGTCTGGTATCTCGGATACTCAATTCTGGGTATCCCGGTATCTCACAGTGGACGGTTGATCAAAACAATGAAACAGTGGCTTGATTAGTAGTGAAATGTCGACATCTAGTGGTCAACCTCAGAGGTACACAATAACAAAAACTGAGCTGAATTCCAGCATCAAACTAGATGCCATGGATTCTCTGTTCCCCGGTGTAACGCTCCACGCCACAGACCCCGACGGAGCGGCGCGGTATTGGGCGCCGATGACCCCCGTGAGTCGCCACCGAGGCGAGCGCTAGCGAGCCGAGTTGCCGCGACGAGCGGTGGGAACGGTGCCCAATCCCACTCAGCCGCGTTACCGAGATATGTGCCGTTATGGACAGAATAGTAAATATTCAGTCCCTCACTATCCACGTCTACCCCACTGCACGTCTCCAGCACTATCCACGTCAAAGATAAATGCACGAAAAAGGAGTCACATCATCCGTTCATTAGCTCAGTCAGTAGAGCACGGATGCAACAAACCCACGGCTTGGGTTCGATTCCCGTGAGGGGAATATAATATTCGAGGCGACAGATATCGGCGCATGCGTACATCAAAGTGCACGGAAACAGGATACCCCGTGGATACCCCGTGGATACCCTGTGGATTCAAACGTCTGATAAATGGTAAAAAAGTCCGATTGAATGCGAAGAGAGCAGTCGAAGCTGGTGCTAAAGAAGGCTCTAGCTGTTCCACTCTGGTCAAACAGAGCCAGGGTTACCAATGATACTAAAGAAGGCTCTAGCTGTTCCACTCTGGTCAGGGTGCTGATATTGTGCCATGTTGGCTCACTGGAAACACTCTGCTGTGGGTCTCAAAGGATGGTTCAGGGACCCCCATGGTTCCTTGAGGGAGGGGGGTTACAAATTAGAGTGTACAGACAGTCTCGGAGTTCTGAGTGTCCTTGAAATGAAAACGGTTTGAGAACCACTGTGCTACACTAAATGGAACAGAGCAACCATGCACAGTAAAATCCTCAGTGTTAAATGTATCCATTTGTAACTCTGAGAGTTACATTATATTACAGCTGCGATCCAGAACTGAAATTGTATTTTAACCACTCTGTATGGTAGAGTATGTTATTGCCATATAACTAGTACATATGGTAGAGTATGGTAATGCAATTTACAATTTAGGGCATTTAGCAGAAACTCTTTTCCCGAGCGACTTTCAATAAGCAAGGTAATCACATACATGGAATGCAGAGAGACATTGTAGTGCCTCAGTAAACTAGGATCACAGGCAAACCAAGAACCTACTGTAGCATCTGTCTAAATAATACAACCATGTAAGTTGAACTATTGGATACCAGGTAAACAATGAAACTAGCATCTGTTTAAACAATAGGGGATAGGGGGGCGGCTTTACGCGCAACATAATAATAACGCTCCCGCTGTAGTATTTTTCACTGTGAACGTGAACAAATCATTTCAATGAATCATTGCCGTGAACATTAACACAATCGTTCATTCACCGAAATTAACTTTCACTGAAATTAACTTTTTTCCCCACACCACCAGTGTGTCTGTGTGTGTGCGCGTGCGTGCGTGTATGTATCTGTGATAACATGCCTGCTCTTGTCTCTTACACTGCATACATTACATCAGGCCTGTGTCTAACAGCTAAGAAGACGCGTTGTATTCATGTTTTTACACGTTGAGGTTGAGCAGTATGCAAAAAAGTAGCTTCAGACATGCTTGTGTGTTTTACCCACTGAGGCAAATTACACCCATTCACACTGGTGTTGTCTTCAGCTACATTGCGAGACTTTAGGCATGCTTTGATATCTTGCCTGGTCTAATGGCTTGATTAACACCTTGCTATACATTTAGCCTTTGGCACACCACCAGCCTCCAGGTTATTGATTACAAGCTATTTGCTAGGTTAGCCACTTAAGCCATATTAAGCCATATATATATATATATATATATATATATATATATATATATATATATATATATATATAGCCTCTCTATATATATATACTCAAACTTTTTGTTTTTTTCCCAAATGAACACCCTACTTAATCACACTATTGTGGCACACAAAAGTATCCAAAATAGCAGATCTACAAGCTCAAAACGGAGTGAGAATGGACCAATCCCCAATCACATACACACCCATTGTAACAGTTACAATGGGTGTGTATGTGATTGGGGATTGGTCCATTAAGCGACACATTTTTGAGCTTTGGTACATAATGTGGTTTTCACCTCACAGAAACGATAATACTATGTAGGCCTACATTCGCACGTCGAATACCGATCTATACAAGCTCACATGCAATGTAGAATGGCTATTTTCAGTATTTTAGACATTATGTTTTAAACCCTGAAACTTCATGACATTGTTGGGGCAATTTAACCAAAAATAGGGATGTTAGGATTAGAAACTGAATGCACATACAGTAGCTGGACTACCCCCAAAATGTAACTTCTATAGTCTATCTGTCTATTAGTACAGTACACTGAGTACATGTTAGGTATTATGGAATGTTGGAGTCAGAGTCCAGCCTGAGATCATGAAGCAGGATTCTCTCAGTCATTCTGACAGCGACACAGTCTCAGTCTCAGTGAAACATGGACCCTCGCCTGTATGACAGATATCACACTGACAATCTATCACAGCTGGGGGTTCCCTAGCTCTGGTCCATAGCGTTAGAAGGAGTTCTCCTTAACGCTATGTCAGTAATGATCAGGTGCGCCCAAACTTTTTCTCCTGAAACCCAACTGCCGTCGGTTGCTCCGTCGTTCTGTACGCATCAGGCTTAACAGCTCCCCCATCCGGCGCTCATCAGAAGCCCATTGTTAACTTCAAGTCATCCACAAACAGCTGGCTGAATAACAGCTGGACCCAATTATAAGCGTTAATTAGTTGAGCTGTTAGCAGGTTCCATAACAATACCCATGTTGTTATTTCTGAGGTTTTAGTCGCCTTACGTTTGGAAATAATGAATGAATGTTTCTTTGTTATACCTGCTATATTCAACATATGGCTCTTATTTCACACAAACACTCAGTTTATTGTGTTTTATCCTTCTGCGGAGATAGGTAGGCCCGCATACTGTATATACAGTATTCATAGATTGTAGAATACATTTACATCTAGGGGAACATTCCCATATAGTACAGCTGCTCCTGTACCCATTTTACCTGTTGTCCATGCTCATATATGGAGATCACTGTCTGTCTGTCTGTCTGTCTGTCTGTCTGTCTGTCTGTCTGTCTGTCTGTGTCCATTTTACACCTAAATATGGAGATGCCCATGGGCATATTGGTCAGACCAGGCGGCTCCAGACAACCAGATCTATGCCTATATATCGTTGTTGTCGGGTGGAAACCTCACATCTCCAAGTTTCAAATTTGTATGTTCTTTCGCAAAGTAAAGCCCTGCTTCATCGTACAAGGCTGTCACACAAAAGTAGTGAAAACAGCAGATCCACAAGTGCTTGTAGATCGGCTGTTTTCACTAGTTTAAATCATTTTTTAAATGAAAAATGCTAAACAAACGGTTTTGGACCTACAAGGTTTTCACCCCACAACGACGATGCTTATCGTCAGATTGATGAACGCGGAACTGCCTCACGCCTTAGAACAACTGTGAACTTTTTATTTTTATTTTTTAATATAGATAATTATAGATATAGTTTTTGACTGTGTCAGGCGTGTGATTTTCATCGACAAAATTAACTGTACATTTAGTCGACTAAAATGATATGATATTAGTCAAAAATCAGATGACTAAAACTGGCTAGTAGCCGCTTTGAGTGGCAGTTGGGGCAAAGGCTCACCCCAAAACATGTTTTGCGATCTTAGAAACCAATTTGACACTTGCATGCTGACAATAGCCCATCAACAAGTTGTGAGCTTGTAGATCTGCTATTTTCAGAGTGCAACACCCGAGCACAACAAAACATAAAATGACTTTTTAGTCTTTTTAGTCATCATGGCTTTGTTTTTATTTCGTTTTTGTCAGTGAAAAAGTTAGTCGACAAACATTTTTCCTCATAGTTTTAGTCAACTAAATCAACCCTAGTCCTCTGCGATACGCAAGCCCAGTTTGAAGTGGATTGGTGTATTTTTTAATGTTTTTTATGTGATTATAGTAAATTGATTATAGATTTAATTATAGTCAATTGATTATAGATTATAGTTCTTTACCCAAATACATGGCCCTGGATGGGAACCCACATGGATGGGGAAACCATCAGGGTTAGTTTACAAAAATCTAATTGTTGTCTTAGGAATGCGACAAAAAAACAAAAAAGATGTATTGAACTCAAGTCTCCATGACGTGAGTAATCAATAGAAAATAAGTCATTTTGGGGTTAAACTACTCCTTTAGGGGTTAAGCCCAGTTCCATCATCACCATAATAAACTACCACTACATGACTGATGACCTACTGTAGGCCAGTGGCCCTGGAAACTGGGGTCTGGGGACCCCCAGGGGTCCTTGAGGAGTTACCGCTCTGTAACTCTGAGAGTGGACAAATGGAACCAAATGGACCCTTACATTTGTACATTCTCAGGGTTAGGATTGTATTGATTATAAAAGGGACCCAGAGAACATTGTGTCAACCGGGGGTCCTTGGCCTCATCCATGTCAAACTGGGGGTCCTTGAAATTAACCCATTTAGAACGGGTACACATTTTGCGTATCATTATTTTATGCTTTAACTATTGAAAAATAGCAGATATACAAGCTCACAGTGCAGCACAGAGTGCCGTGCTGCGAGCTTGTAGATCTGCTATTTTTGAAAAATCATGACAATTTGAATTTTGACCCGATTCTAAGTGTCTTTTGAATCCTTCTAAGATGCTTTGAAAAACCTATGTTTCTATGTCAGCAATCTGGCCAGCCATCGTCAAAGAAAAGGTCCTTTTCACTTAACTGGAGCTCAGTTAGTCTGTTCATGAGAAACTACTGTGTCAGTGGTTCTCAAACCTTTTCATGTGAAGGACCCCCAAAATGATATGTATTTGGCCACGGACCCCCATCTCAAAATATTTAGTTCCAGGGACCACCCAGAAGCAACATTTGAGTTACAAACATTCGCTTTGAAAATACATATATTCAAAGATTTGCACACATTTTCACGACTTTTTCAAAAATAGCAGATCTACAAGCTTGCAGTGCGGCACTCGGTGCCGCGCTGTGAGCTTGTATATCTGCTATTTTTCACTGGTTAAAGCATTCAATAATTCTAGGCCTAAATGGGTTAAAACAAAGTTTGAGAACCACTGACCCTTGGCAGACGTCTGTTCAGCACCAGCTGTGGGTCTTCAACATGTCCACGGGGACACACAGTGGACCAGGACGTCCACCGGGACACCAAGTGGACCGTCCAGGACGTCCCCACAATGTCTCCTACACACACACACACACACACACACACACACACACACACACACACACACACACACACACACACACACACACACACCTACAGTCAGGGGCGTCACAAGGGGGGCGGGAAGTGGAACTGAGTTACTAGGGCCCAAGGTGGAGGGGGGACGACTTAATTATTTTATACTTTAGCTATTGAAAACAAGCAGATATACAAGCTTGTAGATCTGCTATTTTTGAAAAGTCGTGAACATTTTTGAATATTATGTATTTCTTAAGCGTACATTTGTAACTCAGATTTTGCTTCTGGGGTGGTCCCTGGAACTAAATATTTTGAGATGGGGGTCCGTGGCCAAATACATATCATTTTGGGGGTCCTTCACATAGAAAAAGGTTGAGCACCACTGACATAGAAACATGGGTTTTTCAAAAAACCTCAGAAGGATTTGAACTATTCAAAGACACATTTTCGAGATTTTTCAAAAAATAGCAGATCTACAAGCTCGCAGCGCGGCACTCGGTGCCGCGCTGTGAGCTTGTATATCTGCTATTTTTCAATAGTTGAAGCACAAAAACGCGTAATAATGCGTTCCCAGTCTAAACGGGTTAAACCCCCTCCCCCTATGAAGAACATTCATGGGGGGCCCCGCAGTGAATCCTTGTACCCAGGGCCCAGAATTTGGTGCGACACCCCTGCCTACAGTACACAGGTGGACGTCTGTCCAGGGTCCCTCTGTGCGTCCACTATTACTAACAATGTCCTCAGGGACACAAAGTGGACCAGGACGTCCACACACAATGTCCAGGCTCCCTCTGTGGGTCCGCTAGATGTCCACAGGGACACAGCATGGTCCTCTTGGAAGCTGCAGCAGGGTCCACGGCCCACCTAGGAGACCATGCTGACTGAGGTCATTTTTTTTGGTAGGTGACAGGCGCGTACCTGTCTGTGTGACCTAGCTGTCCAATGAGAAATGTCGCGTGGCGTTTGCTTTCAGTACAGCTGGACTATGAAAAGCACAAAGTCCGCTGGACTCTCCCATCAGTCAGTGGCGCAGCCAGAACAGAGAAATAGGCTGGGCCTGGCAACTTCAGGGTGGGCACAGAGAAATGTTAATATAGTTACAAACACTTTCAAAAAGTAGTGGAAATAGCAGATCTACAAGCTCACAACGCGTCGCAATGCGACGCGTTGTGAGCTTGTAGATCGGCTATTTCCAATCAATGTTCTTTTTTAAGTATAAAATTGTCAAATATGTCAGTAATTTATCTGTATATTCAAGTTATGTGTCATGATTGCCATGTGCAACTTCAAAGCCTAAAAGCCAAACAGAAATGTAATTGTCAACGACAAATACACAATTAAATTGTTAATCGCAATTATTTGTGTGACAATTAATCGTCATGTAAAATGTCATAATCACGACAGCCCTATATCCTATGTCCTTCGAGCACGCATAAGAGACTTCCCACGAGGGAAAAAAAATGGCCGACCGAATTCTAGGATGTAAGGACAGATCAGAATAAGGACAGACGGACTGACTGATGGACGGATTGAAGTGACGGACGTCTCCATGCTTACTTAGAGCCTCTAGCGCGGCTATACTATAAACATGCCTAATCCCACTCTTTATGTAGTGTTGCTTAAGGCTTAAATCATGAATCCAATGCAAAGTCTTAATTCCTTTGATACAGGCTTAATATCGCACTTATAGCTACTAGGCACACACACAAACACACACACACACACACACACACACACACACACACGCGCACACACGCGCACACACGCACACACACGCACACACACACACGCACACACACGCACACACTCGCACATCTATAATCTGATTTCAAACTCCTGAAAACAGATTTTTTTAATAAACTGTATAATATTTATAAAATATATTGTTTAGAGAATGATGCTATAGGTTCTTGATTTACCTACTGTATATGGTCCTAGTTTACTGAGGCACTACACTGTCTCTCTGCATTTGATGTGTGTTTACTTTGCTTAATGTAAGTCGCAGTGGATAAAGCGTGTCCAATAAATGCCTAAATTGTAAGCATTCACACGCACACGCAATCACACGCACTCGCACACACTATCAGGGCCACCACAAGTTCCAAGTGCATTTTCCGCTCAATTTCACCAGGGTGGCGTATACTAGGTGCTGAACGCAACATTAGGTTAGGCCCTGATGAAGTGTCCCTGCGGAGGCCACAGGTGACCCAACACATCCCCCAGTATATAAGGCTTCTAAACGCTACACCACTGATTACCGCCGTCCGCCTCACACTGCTCAGCCGTGAATGAATCACTTTTAACTAGCAATTACCGCGTGGCAGTGGGGTTACATTAGCAGTGTTCAGTGAATCAGCGTTTGTTTCTCCTCTAATATGGACTTCCTGCAGATCACAGCTACAGTGGTGGCTTTCAGGTTTATTCCTCTCCGTCCTTTCTTCTCTCTGTCTCTCGCTCTCTCTCTGTTGTATTTGTGTGTGCATGCGTGCGTGCATGGGTTTGTATTGTACTTGTATAGAACAGGGGTCTTCAACGTTTTTTCAAGGCTGAGAGAGAGATGAAGCAGGGACCCCCCTTTCTCTCTCCATTACTTAATTGTATCATAAAACTGTGTTGCGGATTACACTTTTTCATCGATAGCGTCATAGACTTGTTTGACAGCACTGTGATGTTGGATTCTTAACTCTTTCTCAGCCTGAACGCACTATTACGCAATTTTGCGCAAGAGCCTCCCAGCCGACACGCACTTTTACGCACTTTTTTTTTTTTTTTTTTTTTGAAACTTCAAAGCCTTCCCCAACTTCTGACATTGTTTGGAGTGAACCACATCAAAGGAAAGCCTCAAATCACCAGCCCAAACACAAACCAGCTGTCTCAGATCAGAGAAAATCACATCACATTACCACAACAATCACCAGACACAAGAGCTGTGGGAACCGTCTTGGCATTCTAGCCGAGTGAGAGCAATTGAGATGGCTGATTGATAAAAAGAGAGAGAGAGAGAGAGAGAGAGACACTGAGAGACACTGTGTGTGTGTGTGTGTGTGTGTGTGTGTGTGTGTGTGTGTGTGTGTGTGTGTGTGTGTGTGTGTGTTTGAGGAGAGGAAAAAAGAGAAAGAGCTAGTATTTTTTTTTTTCAACTTCAAAGCCTTCCCCAACAACAAACACAACAAACTGTCTCAGATCACAGAAAAACACATCATAATTATATTTACCTTTTGTATAGTCCATCCATAGTTTGTAGTAGTAACAGACAGTAGTAAAAGTAAGAACCATGACGATCCAGTAAAACTTTTTGTAACGGCTGTAGAAGTATAGTCCTCAGTAGTATACTAAAGCACTAAACTAAACCCCCCCCCCCAAACACATGGCTGATCCTTGCCGTGAATGCCGTACATCCAGCAATCCCAGGCCTGGGGAGGACCCAAATCACCATGGTAACACAAGGTAACACAAGCTGATTGGCCACACAATGGTAACCATGGTGATTTTAGTCATTCCAGGGCCCAGGACGAGAGAGAGAGTGTAGCAGACTCTCTATGTCTCTCAACCACTCGCTCTGCCACACCTCTCTCTCTCTCTTGCTCTAATTTCCCTCTCTCTCTTTCTTAGTAAGCGGTCTTTCACTCCCCGTGTCTCTATGTCTCTCGACCACTTGCTCTGCTACACCTCTCTCTCTCTCTCTTGCTCTAATTTCCCTCTCTCTCTCTCAGTAAGCAATCTTTCACTCCCCGTGTCTCTATGTCTCTCGACCACTCTCTCTCTCTCTCTCTCTCTCTTTTTTTTCCCCAACAGCTGACATTGTTTGAGGTGATCATCACAGTAAAGTCTCAAATCACCAGCCCAAACACAACAAACTGTCTCAGATCACAGAAAAACACATCATAATTATATTTACCTTTTGTATAGTCCATCCATAGTTTGTAGTAGTAACAGACAGTAGTAAAAGTAAGATCCAGTGTTGTTGTTGGTAGTGTGAGCCAGGTCTCACAAGCCAAGCTAAAAGAGAGGCTCAATTGGGTATGGCAAGCTATGGCAGCTCACATACCTTGGCTACAGGGGGAATATAATAAAATGTACTGTAATCGTGCCTGTTGGAAAGGTATGGCAACATGACTGGTGTCTTGCACGCCGGGCCTCGCGCGCGTGAAAGACAGCTTTTTTTTTTTTTTTTTTGCCATACCTTTTTTTTGCCATACCTTTTTTTTTCGCTGAGCTAAACGCCCTGCTCGATCGGCCGTGGTCCGCGGACCACCGCCGATCGAGCAGGGCGTTTAGCTCAGCGGCGTCAGTTCAGAAAAAGCTAAGGTTGACGCTGGAATGTCTTTACAAGATTAGGAGCATATGTATCACTGACGCTTGGATTCAGCCGTCCTGGGCCCTGGAATGACTAAAATCACCATGGTTACCATTGTGTGGCCAATCAGCTTGTGTTACCTTGTGTTACCATGGTGATTTGGTACATGACCGTCCTCCCCAGGCCTGGGATTGCTGGATGGACGGCATTCACGTAGCAGCAGCCATGTGTATGGTGGGGGGGGTTTAGTTTAGTGCTTTACTATACTACTGAGGACTTGCTGGATGGACGGCAATCTCTCACCGTGTCTATATGTCTCTCTACCTCTCGCGGAAAAAAAAGGGAGAGAGAGTGTGTAGCAGACTCTCTATGTCTCTCGACCCACTCGCTCTGTTACACTGCTCTCTCTCTCTTGCTCTAATTTCTCTCTCTCTCTCTCTCTCTCTCTCACAGCCGTGATACAAGAGAGAAAGTTGGGGAGAGAGAGATTGATTGATTGATTGATTGATTGATTGATTGATTGATTGATTGATTGATTGATTGATTGATTGAAGACTTTATTAGAAGTTTGCATAGGAAAAGGTACAGTTTCATTCACTGGTACAAGGTCTACTAAAAGGAGATCCATGAAAATACTAGGCTTATTTCCATAGTAAACCATATATCTCATATAACATTGAATGACAGACAAATAGAACACAGTACTATGCAGTAGATATGTAAAGAAAAACAAAAAAGAAAACAGTAAGAGTGCACGTGTGCGTGCGCATGCCCATGTTCGCGTGCACATGCATGTTGCACGTTGCAGAGGGGGGGGGGGGGGGGGGGAGAGAGAGAGAGAGAGAGAGAGAGAGAGAGAGAGACAGTGACACAACGTAAACACATGCACGTTGCGTGTGTTTATTGATGTAAACTCAAGACATGCATCAGACTGCATTCTGAGATAGACAGCGCCGCCGTGTGGATGACAGGCGTGCCTGCATCCACTGCTATCAGTATGGACCAGAGCCCTTATAGGTCTATTGTCCACATAACTTGAGGGATTGAGCTGAAATGTGCCTTTATACTTGAAAAGTCTGTAAAACACGTATTTGTTTACCCATTTGTTTGAAAACATACTGCCTGATGCATCATTGAAGCCAAAAATAGAAGGCTGAAAAGAGTTATGTTTGATAGCATCCTTTCGAAAACATGTATTCAGAAAGCTGTTTTGGTGATTACATCGCCTACAAACAGCCCTATTTCTAAACAATCGAAAATGATAGCAACTTACTACTTGGCGGATTTGTAAAGAGGGCGAATCTTTCCATACGTATATGGAAGTTGGTATATTCACAGTAGAATGAATAGATATTCTATTTATTATACTAAAAAGTCGTTTATCTCAAAATGTCTATGCAAAAAGGCTGTTTTGATAGCAAAACAATCTTTATAAAGTTGCCATTTACTAGACTATAGAACAAGATACAGATTTTCTAGTTTGATGTATCGGAAAGAGCGCGAGCAGGCCTTTCCAGTCATATGGGTGTGGTGTGCAATACACTCTACAGACGATGCGTAATCGTCCCCCAAAATGAGTGAAAAATCCGGCAGTAGAGACTTAGAGCCAGATTTAAGGGGGCTGAGAAAGAGTTAAATGTGTATTTTCAGACATTTAACCACTTAAAGTGTTAGTTCACCTATTTTTGAGTTCTGGTCAGTTTCTAATGAATATTAACTCATTCAGAGCCCCAGACATTAACGGATTATAATGTCCAAAGTGCCTCCTTCAGGTCCCATTCACTTGCGTTGTCTTATTTTGAAGGCCAGAAGTCCACCACGCAATCACTTCCGGTCTGACGTCATCGGATCGTGCGCCGGAACCGATCGTTCTCCACGTGGAGTTGTGTAATGGCCGACCGGAGCTTTTATCATTGTGTAACATAAGCGAGCATCTGCCTCCATCCTAGCTTCTAAAGTGTAGTTTTGAGATAATGGACATTAAAGATGAGATCGGCCGTCCACCTCAATGTTATGGGATGACTATTGTGTGCTCGTGGAGCCGTGATGATGACAAATCAGCGCGGATTTCGTCTCCGGAGCGTCGGCCATTGTACTAGGTATTTTTACTCGCCGTTACAGTAATATATTACTTTTCACGCGACATCGCGTGAATGGCACTATTAATACTCTATTACTTTTCACGCAACATCCCGTGAAAGGCACTGATTGAGTTAAGTAGTTCCAATGGGGTGGGGGCCATTTGGCGTGGCCCAATCATTGAAAATAGATTAATCCAAAAAACTAGCGTCATTTGTATTGTTGGCCTATTTCTACCATATAGAGTGAGGTTTCGTTCTGATCAGCTGACTGCAAAGCACCTTGTTTTGGGGAAATACGTTGCAGCGGCGTAGTGATACTGGACACAAAAAATAGTACCATGTGACAGAGGGGTCAAAGTTGAACGAAAGTTGGTCTATTTGGTAGAAATAGGTCAACAATACAAATGACGCTAGTTTTGTGGATTCATCTATTTTTAATGTTTTTTGCCATGAGCCCCTGCCAAATCACCGGAACTACTTTATATTCATCTAAAACTGACCAGAACTCTGACCACAGGACTCTGGTAATGAATTAATACATTTGTAACCACTATTTTAATGGCAAGTATTTCACACAGCTTTATGTCAAAAATAGGTGAACTAACACGTTAAACCCCCAATCCTTTCACTCTATACTTGGTCTGCTCTTTTTTTTTTTTTTTTTGAGAATCTAAGAAGTGGGTTTTTTCCCAGTCCTCACAAGAGAAATGGTTGTTATGGTTGACCAAATTATTTTTAATGTGTGGAATTCCTTAAGTTGTCCTGTATCAGAGCAAAGTTCCTGGCAGAGCGTTGGAGAGACCTCGCCAACGCTCTGGACCAGGGCTATACCCAGACTATAAAGGGCTATAATTAATATTAATATTATTAACACCGCTTCAAACAAACAAGCAAACAAATATCCACTGGTTGGTACAGGCTGCATGCAGCCTAGAAAATGCATTGTGCTGTTGTTGTACTAATAGCCTAGTTATGAAAAGCAGTGTAGTGTGTAACTTCTCCCCATCTCACTATATGACTACAGTATACAGTGTTATCACTCCCATGGCTGCCTTTACCCAAAGCACTTCCATAGAGCAGCATTCTGGCTCTCTTTCAGCTGCTACTGCCTCTGTGGAACGCAATGAAAAAGAAAAAGAAAAAAGTTAAATATCAGTAAATATTTGTTTATTAGCAGTGATATTAGAAAATGATATTACACTTGTACTTGCTGAAATATTCAGAGAGAATGAACACATTATATTGTGTTCATTAAAAAGAAGTAACTTATAGTGTAATAACTTCTGGGAACTCAGATTACGTATAGTGCCACTTTAAGTGCATCTGAGGGTTTTACAAAATAATATTGAACCAATGGAAATTATCAACATGCTTCCTGGTAAGAGCTTGTGACATTGGATCCTTTTGGTTACAATGTCTTGGTTCTTTTCCTGAAAAAAAGAACTGTGCTGTATCCTGCGCTGGTTGACACGTACGTCTGCACTCTGTGACTCAAGGCTATGGCAGGGTTCAGTGTAAAGCTGTGGGAAATAATTCTCCTCCCACAGAGGCTATGCTTTAACTAATTAACCTAATTGAACCTGTTATCTTACTGTTGTACTGTGCTGTGCTGTGCTGTGCTGTGCTGTGCTGTGCTGTACATGTCAAGGACCCCCAAATTGACACTTATTAGGCAGTGGACCCCCATTTGAAATGATATGCCAGGGACCCCAATAAGAGAAGATTTCTACGGCTCTATAGCAGTGATTCCCAACCAGTTTAATTTCAAGGACATGCATTAGGCTACGGACCCCCATTTAATGGTATTTCTATCTTAACTCTGAGAGTGTACACATTTTGTACACTCTCAGAGTTAGAGACCCATAAGGGTCCATTTGGTTCCTAACTATACCGTATTAACCCGAATATAGGACGACTCTGACTACCCCTATTTTTCAAATATCATTTTGGGAAAAAATATGTTGAAGACAAAATAAAGTTATTTAGAAAGAAAAACTTTTTTATTGTAAAATTATTATAGAAAAGCTCATACAGAGATTACATTCTGCTGTATTGTATTGCATTAACCACCAAAGTTAAGTTCTATTCAAGAACAAAATTCACAATTCAGACTGTGAAAAACAAATTCTAGACTGCAACAAAACGACTATAATGAATCAGTTTATATCAAACCCATGTGCGTTATGTCTTTCCACAGTGTTGTGAAGCTGAGCTAGAGAAGGGAGCGCTTGATTTCTCCTCAAATCCTGCCGTGCAGGTGATTCTAAGCACCGCCCGCATGCATAGGACGGTGACTGATTGGCCCCGGGCAGGGCTTGTAAAGGCAACAAGCACCCTCTATTCTCCAGGCACTCTAGGCCAGGGGTTTTCAAAGTGGGTGACGGGGCACCCTGGGGTGCCCTGACGGCAGTCCAGGGGTGCCGCGAGATAATTTGATAATATTTGGAAGTTATTTAGACACTTGAAAAAATATTTAGTATCATTTTAAACTTGAAGTACAAAGTTATTTTCAGTCACTTCTAACCAAAATGGCTGTTATCTCAACGTTTTCCTTGCAACATAATCACTAAAATATTGTCACTGTCGGGCAGAAACCTCGTATCTCCAAGTTTTAAATGTGTACGTCTTTTGGTAAAGCAAAGCCCTGCTCCATCATACAAGACTGTCGCACAAAACTAGTGAAAACAGCCGATCTACAAGCACACAACGCCTCGCGATGCGATGCGAGGCGTTGTGTGCTTGTAGATCTGGTTTAGTACATTTTATAGATGATAAATACAAAACGAACATTTTTGGACATACAAGGTTTCCACCTGAAAACTACGATATGCTATAAATATAAGGTGCTGGGAGTGAAAATTATAATGTAGGGGTGCCTAAAACAATATTCATGGGATGCCCTGAGACAAAAAGGTTTGGCAACCCCTGCTCTAGGCTGTTTAGCTTAGGTTGCTATGCTAGTGGACAAATGTGGCAAAGACTTGGTGGCAAATCTTTGGTTTTACACTCCATTATAATGTTCTTATTGATTGACCATAATAGCTACCTAATACAATACCTGAATGTCAGTCTCCAGCTTTTCTTCAGAACATTGTATCACACATGATTTACTACAAAACTACAGTATGGCACATTAGGAGTCCACTAGCAGGGACGTGCTGGCCATTGGGAAAAGCGGGACAACTTGAACCGAACGACCGGTTCATTCCCGGCCGGTCCAGGCCGGCCATTAGGAAAAAAATCAAAATAAAATGTCGGCCTTCGTTCCATTTTGGGGGCTGGGCGGCCAACAAAGTAAATCGTCACTGTCGGGCAGAAACCTCGTATCTCTTTCGCAAAGCAAAACCCTGCTTCACCATACAAGGCACAAAAGTAGTGAAAACAGCAGATCTACAAGCACACAATGCCTTGCACCGCGAGGCGTTGTGTGCGTTGTGCTCAGGGGGTTCAAGTTTGGGTCCATTCAATTACTATACAGGAAAAAAAAGACCCCCCCAAAAAATATTCTTTAAGTAGTATGTGAGGGGTCTAACTGGGGTTTTTTCATGATTCTGAATCCATTCCAAGCATTTGTTTTGTTACTTAAAGATGATTTTTTTAGGTCTTCTTTAGGACTTGAACCCCCTGAATTTACCTTGATCCACTAAGAATAAAATGGAACATTTTTAACATGTTTTATGGATGACCCTAAGGATCATAAAAAACCTTGAACCATTACTATTGCAATTTCTTTTTGGTCAAACCTCAGATTGACTAGCCTATATAGGCTGTGTCACACACACACACACACACACACACACACACACACACACACACACACACACACACACACACACACACACACACACACACTTAAACGCGCGTGCGTGCATATGCACGTGCGTACAAGGCATGCACGTTGTGTCTGCTTCGCCCGATAATGTTCAGATTCCCATGCATAAAAAATGTCATTATCGCTTCCACACTCTCTCTTTTGTCTCCATCAATATCCGTTAACGTATCACATTGTTAAAAAAGCTCTCCAAAAGGTTTTTCATATTACGCCACATTCACTCAGGCTGTCCAATTAATTCCACCATATCCGTGAGCTAACAGAGAGAGGGGGGGAGACGTACAGTTACATGAATAAAAAATGGACTTCTGACAACTCGATAAAACTCCCCGCGTCTAAGTAAAGAGAGTGCCACCCACCCTCGCATAACTCCGCTTCTAATTCCTTCAAAATGAGATTGAAACAACGCAGACTATCTTCTCTCTCTCTCTCTCTCTCTCTCTCTCTCTCTCTCTCTCTCTCTCTCTCCCTTTTATTTCCTTAGAAACGTTGATAAGCATATTTGATTATGGTGTGACCCTCACTTCGCCGATGTTAACTGTAAATAATACTGTATGCTGTCACGAATTGAACTGGTCTGCTGTCGCAACATTGTATAATTATTTGAAACTGATTGCCTTACAAAGCAAAACCGTCAGTTTTAATTTATCCATTTTGTAGCTCAGACACAGCATTATCATCGCTGTCAGGCTAGAAACCTCTTTTCTTCATGTTTCTTTCTATTTTTTTCCCCGTAAATGAATGCTCTGTACTTGATCACACTATTAGCGTCACACAAAAGTATAAAAAAAGTATCAAAATGCGCCACGATGCTGCATGTTTCCGAATAATCCGAATCGTCTGTTTTGTATCACAGGTTTACAGGTGTAAAACAATGTGTGCAATTAGTTTTTGTGCTTTTTCCATCGAAAGAAAGTGAATCAAAAACAAATACATATTTACACACATCACATCCATGCAGTATATACTGTACATGTACGTTTAGACATAAGGTGCACGAGCAGCTGGTAAATACAGTACATGATATAGATTGTAACCTTACCTTAAAACCATGAACGCAACTGTGTCATTTTAGAGTTTTAGCTGTAACCATTATTGTAATACTTTGCAATGAGCTTGTAGATCTGTTGTTTTTGAGGGTGGGTGGGTCCTTGACATGATCCAGGGTCCTGACATAGAAACATAGGTTGTTTCAGAAAATATTTTTTGGATTTAGAAGACATTAGAATCGGCCTCTGGTCTTTTATGTTGCAAGAAGAGTATCAGTGCATGTTGTCCATGAGATCAAGGTGCATAGTAAATCAGTGCGTTAGTTCAACCACACAGTCCATACAAAACTTATGAGCAATGGAGGCACTTTATTTTTCTTCTGTTTTTTGGATCCTGAATAGTTACAGTTTTCGGACGTTTCCACCCGACAGAGATGACATAAATCTAACCAAATGGACCGCAAGAGTCCACGTGGACCATATATATATATGTATACAGTACATTCAGAGTTAAACATCCACTCAAGGATTTTCACACTAGAGTCCTCTCTACTGTTGCTGGGCGGAGAAGACAATCAATGTGTGCCGTCATCCTCTAGTCTAGGCAGTTATTATTTGACAGTAATTAATGTTCAGGGCTGGCATATCTGTCTTTGTGCAAATACCATTTCTTTTTTTTTATTAGTGTCACTGGGTTCCACTGAGCATTTATCACACACGTAATTTGACCGCTCTTTTGTTTCATTCTCCCACTAAAGCGTTGTTCTATGCACACACACACACACACACACACACACACACACACACACGTGCGCACGCACACATGCACTATTCAATTCAAATTGCTTTATCGGCATGAGAAAACATACATTTACATTCCCAAAGCAGAAGTGTACACAATACAATACGATCAATCAATACACAGACAGACACGCACGCACGCACGCACGCACGCACGCACGCACGCACGCACGCACGCACGCACGCACGCACGCACGCACGCACGCACGCACGCACGCACGCACACACACACACACACACACACACACACACACACACACACACACACACACACACACACACACACACACACACACACACATTCACAAGCAAATGTATCATACATGGCATATGGAGTTGTAAACCAAAAACGTCAGACATTATACTGTACAGTACATAACGAACTAAAACATGCATGTAAACAGCTGAAATCACACTGTACACATACTGTAATAAAACAAACCATTTAAAGACCCAATGAAATGACTATTTTGGGTATTTTATTTTGAAGTTTCAGTTTGAAAATGAAGCCTGTGTGTTTCTGAACCAATCCGAGGGGACCAGCCCTTCAGGCGATGGGATTTAAAATCTGAGTAATGGGAGTAATGGGAGCCAGCAATGGGAAACAAACAGGTGAATGTAATCAGAGGTTCATTTATATGCATTTTACCTGTCTATGTCATCACCTTTTGAATTTCTGGCCTATTTAGGGACCTTTGATATAAATATACACAAATATTGTTTATTTTCAAGTGTTTCTAGTGTTAGGTATGGCCATATTATCACTACAGATATGCTCTAAAAGTGTGAAAAACATGTTTTTGATTTTACCCTGTCTTTAAGTCAGTCAGAGCATTATTTCGGGTGACCAGTGTTTAAAAAGAAAGCAATTCATTGTGGGCCAATTATACATCATATATCAGACATACTGCTGAATACACAGAAATGTTTCATTCTTCTCACTGGCAAAGGTTTTCAGCAGTGGTGGAAAAATGTACTCACATTTTGTACTTCAGTAAAAGTATCAATACCACAATGTAGAAATAGTCTGTTGCAAGTACAACATTCAAAATGTACTTGAGTAAGAGTACACAAATATTGTCATCAAAATATACTAAAGTACACAAAGTAAAAGTGCACTTTATGCAGAATGTCACAAGTTTCCAAATGAATAAAAAGCCTTTGAAAATGGCTTGATCAAGCTGTTCAAGCTACAAGCTTCACAACAGCTTCTATTTTCAAATAGCCAAAATATAAGTTGTAATATAGGGTTGAAGTGTTTAATTTATGTTTTGTAATAACTCGTTTTTTTGAAGCGGCCAAGGAGTGGCTTTGTGTGTCCCGTACATGTCCATATATGGTCATTCCAGTCCAGAATGAACAGGCTTTGTCTGTCCCGTTCATGTCCCTTGCATGCAGAATTGAGGATTGGTCAAGCTTCACATGACAATTTGGCCCTCCAGATAAAATCATTCATTCATTCAGAATTCATAAAAATATAGAACCAAAGCACATAGAAAGTATAGATCTAGAACACAGAATGTATAGATCTAGAACACAGGATTTTCAGCTATTTCTGCATGGACTCCAGGTGTTCTGCCGTTGAGCTTCCTAGGCAGTTTTAGCCTCATATTAAATAGCCATCACTTAGCACAATAATATTGACTGATATTTTATCTGGGGCTCAGATTTTCCATGATACAGCACGGGGTCCCTTAATCCAAGGCTGAGATAGCTGTTAATGTTTGGCCAGGGACCACAACTAAACCACGGCTTTATCTACTGACTGCATAAAGCTTTGACAGTGATAAATAGTAGGGGTGAAACGATACATTGTAATGGCGATTCGATACATATCACGATACATGGTTGACGATACGATACATGGACGATATTGGTTCATTCATGGCGATACGATACGATTCGATTCAATGATTTAAAATCGATATAGTAAATATTTATCAAAGAAATTAAATCTGTGTGAAAGGTGTGGATAGTGCAGGTTTTTAAGGGAAACATGTATTATTATGGATACTAGAAGCTGGGCCGCCCTTCGGGCGGCCCAGCGTCTAGTCGGCGACCTGGCCAACTCGGGAACGTTGTAAATAGGGAATGAATGCCCCGCCCTTTAATGCAAACCCCATTATACCTGTTGTCATAGGACCCGTTTTGACCATCTGTTTGCCTGTGTCCATTCATGCCCATATATGGAGATATCTGTTATCTGTCTGTCTGTCTGTCAGTGTCCATTTTATGTCCATATATGGAGATCACTGCAGATATAGTTCTGGGTCCATTTTATGCCCATATATGCCCATATATGGAGATATCTGTCTATTTGCGTCCATTTCATGCCCATATATGGAGATCTCTGTATCTGTCTGTCTGTGTCCCTTTATGCCCGTATATGGAGATCTTTGTGATTCTGCGTAAATTTTATGCCCATATATGCCATTTGCGTCCATTTTATGCCCATTTATGGAGATCTCTGTATCCGTCTGTCTGTGTCCCTTTATGCCCGTATATGGAGATCTTTGTGATTCTGCGTCCATTTTATGCCCATATATGCTATATATGGAGATATTCAGAGATTTTTTGTTGACTCATGTGGCGTACGTGATGTCAGAGCCTTTTATGAAGTGATGTCACAATGAGTCAGAGCTTTCGCCGATTTCCTCCGGAACAGCCTGATGTCAACAATCAACCCCGCATAAGGAGATTCCGAACGTTTCGCGCCGGTTCGGGAAAACCGCGCGTCGGGTCGGGTCGAGACCCGGCACTGCACTCCGTGCCGCGGCGGGGAACGCGCGTGCCGAATCTGAAGCCGGTGGGACGAACGGTTCTCGAGATACGCGGATTACAGACAGACACACAGACAGACAGACAGACACGCAGAGACTTCTCGCATTTATAGATAGATAAATAAGTGATTATCTGCCAAATACATGGACATTGTATATTGACAAACCTGCACCTTGACATGAACCCAGAGATTACACACATTTATCGATAGACCAGTGTAGCTATATGGAAAGGAAAAGTAATTAAACCCCTCCTTTTTATTTTTTCTTCTTAAAAATGCTAAATACAATGCACAAGTAGGTAGTATCGATACAATCGATTCTTTGCACTGCCGATTCGATACGATACAAAATAAAATGATACTATTCAATTTTAGCTGTTTTCATTTCGATATACTAAAAACGATATTTCGATGCAGTTACTATATCGTTACACCCCTAATAAATAGTGCTGCGGTCCGGTTAGTATCACAGGCTAAGAAGAGCCAACTGGTGGTGTTCATTTGCAGGTTTGGAGATGGTTACAAGGGGCTGTTGATTAATAATAATGAATAAACACTGTTCTATGCTTAAAGTAGTAATACTATCGGAATAGGAACATCTTATAACAATTACTTGTCCCAGACTGTTTTGCTCTGTAGCTTCAAAACTTCACATGTCTTGCCATTGGCAAGACGGTAGACTTTCAGTGGATTGGCAGAACATTGAGCTTGTAGATCATGTGTTTTGATATTTTTACGACCTTCTCTGATTTCAAAGTTTAATTCTACCTACGAAGGTGGATTCTGCTTTTCAATGGGAATGGAGTGGTTTCTTGCCATTTGCGGGTTTCTGCAAAAATGTAAATACACTCCATTCTCCATAAAAAATGTAAAGGCAAAACAGGGAAAGAAACCTGTGAAAAAAATGCATTTGCTGGAAGTTTTCAGGAAAGTCTGAAGAGTTGAAACAGCACATCTGTAAATAGCTAAAGGCATGATTCTCTCCCCTTTGTTGCACGGTATAACCTTTACCATCTCAAAAGTACTGAACATATGAACTTATGGCACTGTTTTGACGAAAAGAGTTGAGCCAGAAGGCAAAGCTCTCGTCTAATCGTCGTTCCTACTCTCAGCTACGTATGGTCATGAAGTGTGGGTCATGAGTGGGTCAAGAATAAGGTTGCGGTACAGTACAAGCTTCCAAAATGAGTTTTCTCAGGCGGGTGGCTGGCATCTCCCTTAGAGATAGCTTGAGAAGTTCAGTCACCCGGGAGAGAGAGACTTGGAGTAGAACCGCTGCTCCTTCACTAGGAAAGAAGTTCACTTGGGGCATCTAGTACGGATGCCTCCCGAGCGCCTCCGTTGCTGCACGTCCCACTGGGAGGAGACCCCCGGGCTGACCAAGACCACATGTAGGGATTAGGAATTAGGAATTAGGAAGTGGCTAATGACCCGATTTCCGGATAAGCGGTTGTACAGCACAGTAGATGGATGGATGGATGGCTACAGAAGTAACATATTTGTTGACTGCATTGTGGGGGACTGGATGCAGTCAAATGGAAGAAATGTATATAGGGCTGAAGTGGAGAATGTATGTTTTGTTGCGACCATAGGTTGCAGTTTACTGTCAGAACCGGCACAGCTTGTCCGTTACCGCCTGACACTGTGGTTCCCCTGACACATCACTGTGACATCACAGGTGACGTCACAGTGATGTCAGATACTATGGGGATCTCCATATATGGGCATAAACAATGCAGCGTGAGGCGTTGTGAGCTTGTAGATCTGCTATTTTTGGCAACGAGGTTTGGTGTAGAAGAGAAACAACAGACTAACTACAGAGAGAAATTAAGGTTTATTAAGTATCGACGGTATCAAGTGGTTAAATATCTGAATACACTGACGATTGTGCTGTCAAACGATGAAACTATATGGAATCTCAAGGTTGTGGGGGTCCCTGCTTCATCTCTCTCTCAACCAAGGGGTGCTTGGCCTGAAAACGTTGAAGACCCCTGCTTTACACCGCTGGGGGGAGAAAGAAAACAGAGCCAATAACTGAGGTCCAGTTTAGTGACGCCGGAGGGTATCAAACTATACAGGAAGTCACGCTCAGCTCAACTTTTAACTTTGTTCTGCTCTATTCCGTTCCCTTCTTATATTCCCAGTCCTTCTGTCATTCGCTGTGATTTCTCCAGGGCTGCGTGTTAGTTGCTTTGAGTTCAGCCAGGCCTGCAGCCAAACTTTTCACAGTCTGCAACTTTACACCAAAAAAAAGCCTCTATACTCTTTTCCTTTCCATCATTAGTTCCATGTGGCGTTTTTACCCAGACACTCTCGCCTAACAACTATCGACCCCCCCCCCCCCCCCCCCCCCCGCATCTTAAAGCTCAGAGAACTGTCAGCTGGCAGGGCCTCAGAAAGTGTTTGGCCAGTGATGGACGAGACACGGGAGAAGGAACAGATGAAAAGGAATATGGCTATGAGGGAAGGGAAAATCTGAAAAGTAATTTACCACCTTACTGTACTCTCGCTGTGTGTGTGTGTGTGTGTGTGTGTGTTTGTGTGTGTGTGTGTGTGTGTGTGTGTGTGTGTGTGTGTGTGTGTGTGTGTGTGTGTGTGTGTGTGTGTGTGTGTGTGTGTGTGTGTGTGTGTGTGTGTGTGTGTGTGTGTGTGTGTGTGTGTCTCTCTCTCTCTTTCTCTCTGTCTCTGTCTCTCTCTCTCTTTCTCTCTCTCAATTCAAATTCAATTCAATTCTACAGGCTTTATTGATGACATTTCACAAATTGTTGCCAAAAGCACATTACAATTATGAGATAAACAACAAGCACCGTGACAATATAACATCAATGAAATGACATAAATCAGGGAGAAGGTGCGGTAATGTAAAACATGGTATATAGTAGTACATGTGTCCTACCGGTTGTCCCTTTTCTTGTGACATATTATTTTGCAGTTAAAACCGCACATTCTTTCTGTTCTTCCAAAAGGAGATGCAATTTCTCCCTTTCTGTGCAATTCTTTTACATTTCTGGAAAGAACTCCTCCCTAATATTTGTGTATTTTTTACATTGTGTTAGGAAGTGTAATTCTCTAATCTCCCTCTCTCTCTCTCTCCCCTGTAGAGCTGCTGTCTGCGTGTCATGAGCTGCGGTGTCGGTACGGTTGTGTCATGACGAGGAACGGAACCTTCTGTTTCTGCGCCGACGGCTTTGAGGTCGGCGAGGACGGCACGAGCTGCAGAGGTAAGGCTCACTGCGGTGCCACGTTCTCTTTTATTACGTTTTTATCCCACGAATTTTGTAACCCATTTTTCACCCAGTGCCAGTTGCCTAAGCTGTAATCCAGGGTGCTACTCTCCCTCTGCCAACCTGGGGAGAGCCCCAAACTGAGCTCATGCTTCCTTCAATGCATGAAGAGTGAGCAGGCCGCTTCTTATCACCTGACAGGGGGAGCTTCCCCGGTTGGACGCAGCGTGTGGAAGGAACACGTTATTCCAGCCAGTTCCCTTCCCCTCCATCAGGCGCCCCGGCTGGCCAGGGGGAGGCAGTAAACCAGTAGACCAGGATTACTGAATCAATAAGCCACACGAGGAATGTGTTTACCTGGTATTTTATAACGGCTGAGAGGCGTGGTGAGACAAGAGGCGCAGCCGAGTGTCTCCAACCCTCTCAGCCGTTATATATAACCACATGCCTCGCGTGGCTTATTGCTTTTCTAAAACGGTTAGAATATGGCAACATGAAAAATCATAGACATGCACCAATTAAAACTGTTCTATTTCACTAATAATTCACTACAAGGTCGGCAAGAAAGTTCCCAGCTACAAGAAAGTAGTTCCCAGCTTTTTTGCCAAGAACACAGGTGCAGATAATTGGTGCACTGTGTAACACTGTGGAAAGAAATAACACACCTGGGTTTGTTATGAACTGATTCAAGGTGTGGGTTATAGTCTCATATAACACAGCAATTAAGGGAAACCAGCCAATCAGAATCAAGGAATGGAACTAGCTGTTTTATTTTTTATTTTTTTTTACAACACACACTCACAGTGTCATTTACAACTAAATGTTAGAATGGACGATACAGTAACCAAAAAATGTGTTCTATTTCGTCAACAATTCCTTGTTTTCCGAGGTGACCGGTTTGTGCTCGGCGTAGTGGACGAATATTTTTCGTCATAGTTTTTAGTCAAAGGAAATCAACACCCTGGTCTGCTCCTCTTCCTTGTCTCTGTTCTCCCTTCCTCTCCTCTCCTCCCCCCCCACTCCTCCCATCTCCTCCCATCTCCTCACACCTGGCATCATCTGAGGCTCATGACAGCTGGGATTGGGGAGTGGGGGGACACACAAGCCGCGCTGCGAGCTTGTAGATCTGCTATTTTTGAAAAATCGTGAAAATCTGTGCAAATCTTTGAATATCTTTGACCCGATCTTTGACCCGACTTCTAAATCCTTCCTCTAAATCAGTGGTTCTCAAACCTTTTCATGTCAAGGACCCCCAAAACTACAGGTATTTGGCCACAAAAATATGTATTTCCAGGGACCACCCAGAAGCAGAGATTTGATTTACAAATGTTCGCTTTTAAATAGATATATTCAAAGACTTGCAAAAAAATCTTGATTTTTCAAAAATAGCAGATCTACAAGCTCGCAGCGCGGCACTCGGTGCCGCGCTGTGAGCTTGTATATCTGCTATTTTTAAATAGTCAAAGCAGTCAATAATTCTAGGCCTAAATGGGTTAAGAGAAGGTGGGGTGCTGTGGGGTCCCACCTGGGAGAATAGCCTTTCAACAACGCAAAAAATGCCTTTGAGTACGAAGTACTCGTGAGTAGCGAAGTCGTTTAGTTTCTTTTTGCTAAAGTCGAGCCCTCGCAGGGCAGTGGAATTCCTTGTCCTGTGTCTGAGCCAAGTTCCTGGCAGAGCGTTGGAGAGACCTCGCTCTGGACTAGGGGTGAATATTGGCAAGAATCTTGCAATGCAATAAGTATCACGATACTTTGGGTCACAATGCAATAGTATCACGATATATTGCGAATCTTTGCGATACGATACTATTGCGATATATCAGCTTTAAAAGCTGAAGACGCTGCTCTAATGTTGTTGTTTTCGTTGTTCGCAGCCATTTTCTGGAGAGACCTCACTCACTGAACCGTGGGAAGGGGAAGTAGCTACTATAGTAAACCGACATCTAGAGGCAGCGGAAGTGTCAGGACCGGACTTCTACCATTGCTTCCTATGCATGGGAACATATTTTGTTTCCTCAAAGTATCGCGATACTACGGCCTGAAGTATCGATACAGTATTGGCAAATAAACTATCGCGATGTATTGCCATATCGGTTATATTGCCCACCCCTACTCTGGACCAGAGCTAGCATCATAAGTACAGTTATGATGCAGTGGTTTGGTAGCTCTCGTCGTACAGTAAGATGCATCTGCTCAAAAAAGCATAAGAAAAAAGAAAGAAAAAAAAAAAAGCATAAGAAAAGGCCCGTTGGATATATAAAGTAATTATATCTGAGGTTGCTGGAGTAAGGCCACATTAAGTATACTTTATGTATTTGGGTCATGTTTGAGCACACCTAATTTGTTACAAATGACTCTCTCTCTCTCCCTTTCTCTCTCTCCCGTAGACCATGATGAATGTGCGGTGTACGGCGCATGCAGCCAGGGCTGCACCAACAGCTACGGCTCGTACCGCTGCAGCTGCAGCGAGGGATACATCCTGCAGCCTGACAGGACGTCCTGCAAAGCCAAACAAGGTGAGGAAGGATCACCAATTATTAGAAAAACGTCGTCTGCATACAAGCAGCATTGTGTGTAGTTTCACGTCTATTAATAAAACGGATGGATATGGCCACGTCTTTTTCTTCACCCCAGACCAGAATGGGAAGTTTATGTTCATGCCTTCGGTTTTTCTCTTTTTTTTTTCTTTCTTTTTTTTTTTTTTTTAACCAGCATTAGGTTTTGGAGCAAGATTAATGTGGTTTACCAGTGACCACATCTATCACCCACATGGGAGCGTGGAGTTAGACGCTGGTCTGGTCCGGCCGGGGATAATGATAAAATTAATGAGCATAAGATTTTTAAGTGGGGAGCGTGCTGGTCGTCGGCAGTGTTTTGTTGCAGAGAGAGAGAGAGAGAGAGAGACAATGGCCAACGTCACCTTGATTTATGCTAATGCTCTGACGCCTGTAACAAATCTGTCTCTGCAAAAGAAAAAAAAAGAAAGAAGCAAAATAATAGCCTACTTTATAAAAGAGACAACAACAACAACAGGTAGGTGTTGTGGTGGTGGTGGTCCCGCCGTCCACCACCAGTAAACAAGTTTAACCTTGCGCGAGGCGTATTTTTGTCTGTCGAGCCGTGAAGCAAAATCATTTTTTTGTTGTTGGTGGTGGTGGTGGCATTGAGGAGGGGAGGGGGGTGTGGTAGCGGCAGCAGCTATGGCGACATATGAGGGTTGAAAATAGCTGGAAGCAAAAAAGCACACACACGCACACGCACACACACGCACACACACACGCACACACACGCACACACACACACACACACACACCTAGCGCTGGGGACAGCGGTAGAACCACTACCGTTGCCGTGCTTTTAATCAACGTGACATGGTGTCCTACCAGGAATAAACTGAATATGATTACCCATAAACTTAACTGAACCCAATGCTCACACGCATTAATATTCATTTAGCAGAGAGGGATTGTACCGAACGGTACCGGGCGGATATAACCATGGGGTTACCATTAGTTGTAAAAAAAAAAAAGAAAAAAAAGCTCATGAATACAAATTTTGTCAGAGAGAGAGGGAGAGAGAGAGAGAGAGAGAGAGAGAGAGAGAGAGAGAGAGAGAGAGAGAGAGAGAGACTCTCCAAAGGCCTGAGTGGTTTTTTTTTGGGGGGGGGGGGGGGAGGAGGGGTGGCAGCGGGATATGAAAAACATATTAAGGTGTTTGAGTATTTCGGTGTTCGGAAGGATTTTGAGTTTGAAAAACTCTGCGGCAATTGTCTTTCTGGAATTCAATCTTGCTAATTGAGAGTTTTTTAATTTTTTATTACCCCCTCCTCTTCTACACCCCCTCCCCCCCTGTTCGTGTGCAAAAAAAAAAAGAATCCACTTGCTTCCTTGAAAGCAATACCCCGGAGGTGTAGCATTTCCACTTTCTAATGGATGCCTCTGATCCATGCTCAATAAATCATTGTGTAGATTATGGTACGTATTGGGTAACACCACAACGGAATACTGTATACTATATATATATATATATATATATATATATATATATATATATATATATCGTCGTTGTCGGGTGGAAACCTTGTATGTCCAAAACCGTTCGTTTTGCATTAATCCTTTTAAAAATGATTCAAACTAGTGAAAACAGCGAGGCGTTGTGTGCTTGTAGATCGGCTGTTTTCACTACTTTTGTGCGACGGCCTTGTATGGTGAAGCAGGGCTTTACTTTGCGATAACATGTACACATTTGAAATTTGGAGATACGTGGTTTCTGCCCGACAGTGACGATATGCTATAATGTGCAATTTATTTTACATTCTGTTTCCGACAGCAGATCACGCGTCATACCGTCTCTGTTGGGTGGAAACCGTGTCTGTCCGAAACTGTTCATTTCAGGATTCAAAAAAAGGAAATTGTAGATCTGCACGTTGCACTGCAACGTGTATTGAGCTTGCAGATGCTTTTGCTACTTTTGTGTGACACTGTATATAGTGTGACGAAGATGGACATTAATTTACATAAAAAATATAAAAGGTTAAAATATGAGATAAGAAATGGCGATAAGAGGTATCTGCCCCGACAGCTACTGTAATATGCTATGTTTAACGGTGAAGGACCACGGTGGATGTTAACATAACAATTTACAATTGAGGCATTTAGCAGACGCTCTTAATCCAGAGTGACTTACAATAAGCAATGACAGCATAAGGTAATACATCATTACATCAGATGAAAATAAATAGTAATCTAATAAAGCATAGAGACCAAGAACCAAGAACCAAGTCAATAAAGTAAATGAAATAAAAAACAATCAAAACATCAATAATCTGTACGTCGAAGCTATAAACACTATCCACCCGTTTCCGCAAGACTTTACTGTAGCATTATCTGCGGGACACTTCTGGTTAACAGCAGACATACAAGTTCACGTCGCGTCACAGATGCAACCGTTGTAAGCTTGTAGATCACACTCGGCTGCGACGGTGGAAATGCCGCTCACCTTCTGCGCAATGCACGATCAAATGTTGGAAAGTTGTGGATAGCTTCGATAGGATGCCAAGTCAAAAATGAACTGACATCGGTCTATATTAAAACATCTAAATGAAAGGTATGGTCATGTATGGTCATTGAGGGTAATAATAACTTAATAAGCAAGTCCCATCATTGCAAACCTGATGCGCAGTATGTGAGCAAACATAAGTATGTGAGCAAACATAAGTACAGTATGTGAGCAAATATGTGAGCAAACATAAGTGCAGTTTGTTTAAATGTTTGATAAGGGCTCGTTCAGGCTCAGTTGGGGCTCTCAGTTGTATTGTGGTTTATAAATGAATTCCAGGGTAATGGCACTCAATCCCTGGAATAACCCTAACCCTAACCCAGGGTAATGGCACTCAATCCCCAGCATGTCTCTTAGAATACAATGTTTTAAGTGCATAATTGCATTGGGGGAAATCTGCTCATAACTGTTATTGGATTGAAAAGCTTTGTGTTCAGGTGGCGCAGTGGTGGAGTAGCCGTCCTCCAGCGCGTCACGATTGGCCCTTGTTCAAAGCAAGCTTTGAGTTTCAGCTCCTTTAATTCAAGAAGACCAGTCATTATACAAACATTACTATATACAAACATGTTTGGTTATATGCCTAAACCTAACCTTAACCCAAGCAAAACTATGCCTAAATCTAGCCTAACCTCACAAACATCATGCCTAACCTTAAGCCTAACAGAAATTATGCACACTTAGCGAGCTATAGCCTATTTGTTAGCATAAGCATTTGCTAGCCTAACCTAAAAAATACTCCCAACTGAGCAGTGGCGTTAGTTCAGAAAAAGCTAGGGTATGGCAAAGATGGGAGTCCTCATGGATAAGAGGCATTACATTTTGTATAACACATTTTGAAAATAGCAGATCTACGTGCTCACAACGCCTCGCGCATTTTGGCCGTTTTTTACACTTGTTTCTACGGTTTCTTGGTCTGGATATGGCAGCCTGGAATGGTTGTTCACGTGCAGCTAAACTTGGCATGTAGTAAATGTGCCACAATTAACAATAATGCATTGCACCTGTGCAGCTGACCTGCGGAACCTGGGAATATACCATTTTGTCAGGATGGGGAGAAGTGTGGAGAATAGTTAAAGTGACTATTTTGTTGCATTTTGCATTTGTAGTTATTTTACTGTATTTTAACAACATAATAACCAGCGCAGATAGACAAAGAGACATTAATGGATTTATATTTAAACTTAACTTTTATTTTCCCCCCTGGACCCAGGGTATGGCAGCTGCATACCCCTGCCATACCCAATTGACGCCCCTGCTAAGTGAGCGAAATGCCTGGGAAAGAGGGAATCTCAGTGGGATACAACAACAGCAGTGACAACAACACAACAGACATTTGTGCAGGGATGGAATTAATTGGCATAACAATGACTAAAATGGGGAAAAAAAAGATAATGTGTTAGTTTTTCATCCCGACACAGGAGCTGACCTCTTGAGGTTATGATGAAGCTTTTGTTCCTAGCAGAGAGTTATAGCGCTATTATTCCACCGTCGCGCTCCTCCTTCTCCTCTCCTCTCCTCCTCCTCTTCTCTCCTCCCCTCTTCTCTTCTCTTCTCTCCTCCTCCTCCCTCCTCCTCCTCCTCCTCCACCTCCTCCGTTTGATTGAAGGCTGGTGCAGATCTGTATCAGTGTGCCTCGGCCAAAGCCCCATCCACCCCACGGCTTCGGGGGGGAGAATAATGGCCGGGGCTCCTAAAAGTTGATTCACAGTGGATAAGAGAAGTGGGTTTGTGTGCGTTGCGGACACTCTGATTTATTGCCCATATTAGGAGAGCGGCCCCCCTGACTTGAACTTATGCGGGGGATCAGGATAAATCAGGATTTTATTTTTGGGTTGAGCCGGGGATCTTGGTGAACGTACACGGTCAATTAGGCCCATAAAGCAGGTTGTGTGTTTTTTTTGTTTTGTTTTTTTGCCGTGCCTCACAGTGGGGGTCCGGGTCGACTGTCCTCTACTCGTCCTTATGTTAATCAATCGGATTCCTAAGTGCTAATCAAAGAGATTGACTAATCTAATGACGTGACAACGAGAATAAATAATGGCGTCGCAGAATGAGTTTACCTTGACTGTTGTCGGTCTCGATGGTGGACATCGCAGGTTTTTAAGAACGCAGTTAATCACTTAAAGCCCTAGCCTATATATTGTGTTGAGCGGTGCTCCTCAGGGATCTATACTTGGCTGAGTGGCCCCCCTCATTCACCCCCCCCCCCCCCCCCCCCCCCCCCCCACACACACACACACACACACACACACACACACACACACACACACACATGTACACCGAGGGTGGGCAACCTTTTCAGGCAGCCTGGCACCAATGTCTGAAAACCACTTATGTGTCTTATCATAAGCTACTAAACAGAACTAGAAACCACTTATGTGTCTTATCATAAGCTACTAAACAGAACTAGAAACCACTTATGTGTCTTATCATAAGCTACTAAACAGAACTAGAAAAGAAAATGTCTAAGATATTGCATTGTATTGATTACTTACGCCACGGAGACTTCAGTTCAATAAATAAGTTGCCTGCATTAGCATTAGCATTTTAGCATTAGCTTTAACATTAACATTTTTTAACATTAGCATTTTTAGCATTAGCATTTTTAGCATTAACATTTTTAGCATTAACATTAGCGGTTAGCAATTGTGCGGCAGTTATTACGTGCCAAAATTTGCGGGAGGATATAATATATATATTTTTTTTTTTCGAATTGTGATATAGCCATTTTAAGCTCACGGCAGCCATCTTGTACCCCATCTTGACAACATTATTGACCCGTCTATCTCCTCCACCTCTCTCCTCAGACCCAGGTGACCTGTCTCCCGTGCTCCTGGTGGGCGGCTCGGCCCGCATCGTCAGCACCCAGCTGGACGGCTCGGGTCTGCAGCCGTTCCGCTCGCTGGACGCCGCCAACGGCAGCAGCCTGGCCCTGGACGTGCGGCTGGGCCAGGAGACGGTGTGCTGGGTGCTGTCCACCCTGACCAGCGGGACGCTGACCTGCGCCAGGATGAGGAACCTGAGGGGCTTCACGCAGGAGCAGGAGATCAGGACACAGCACAGTCTGCAGAGTATGTGGATCTTTGTTTTTTTTTGTTTTTTTTTCTCGCTGTGTGTCTTTGTTGGGATCCTTTTAGGATTTTAGGATTCAGTATCAAAACCTCCGCCTCATGACAAAATGTCTTTTGAAAATAGCAGATCTACAAGATGAATGCCCTATTTTATACTTTGTCATATGACAATGCTGTGCAAAAACAAAAGAAAATCTACAAGCTCACAATGTGTTATTCATTTATGTATTTAATTATTTAAGAAAACCTTCGCACACCCAGTTCTTTTGCAGACGTTTGAGTATAGGTGACAAAACACTAGCTGAGATGAATCTGGACAGATCATACCAGCACACTGAAACTTACACGTTCAAACGATTTTAATCATTCATGATACTTTCATTTTATTTTTGTAAAATATTTTGAAATGTTCTCCTATAATGACATGAGTGGTTAAGTGTGTCTGTCAGTCTATAAATATTTAGCCAATGATATCAACTTTTCATTCACTCGAATCATAACTTCATTGGAACACCAGTTCCTCTTCCCCCCCTGAAAAGTAATTGTTTTGAAACAATTTCCCCCCCAGCTAGCACCATGACATTGACATCCTTGTGTCCCTTGCAGATGTGGAGCACATGGCCATCGACTGGCTGACAGGGAACTTCTACTTTGTGGACAGAGTCAGCGACAGGATATTTGTATGTGACGGCAGTGGGGACACGTGTGTCACCATCCTGGACTTGGACCTGGTCAACCCTAAAGGCATCGCGGTGGATCCTCTCATGGGGTGAGTACCGTACCCCCTCTCCGCCCACAGCAGTGCACCCATATAGTCCATGGGCCATACGAGATGTCGGTATCGGAAAGGTGGCAAAGGTTATCATGCATTTTTGAAAAGCACTATATCTGTAGATTATATTTTGGTATGATAACCCTTTCTGAGACACAGCTAAATTGGTGTTATCAGCCACTAGAGTTGATGTCCCATTAACTTTACATTACAGGGAAAAAAAGCAAAAAATTAATCTAAGTAACATATGAGGGGTCAAACTAGGGGTTTTTCATGATTCCAAATCCATTGCAAACATCTGTTTTGCCTAAAAAAAACATTCATTGGGCTAAAACGGCCCCCACAAAAGTGTGAAAACTGATGACTCATCACTTCATCACTAAACCGGACGTTTCTTTGCCCAAGGAGTGTTTTTTTGTGTTTCTTGCAATGGATTCAGAATCATGAAAAAACCCTAGTTTGGCCCCTCGTATGCTACTTAAAGCAGATTCTTTTTTGCTTTTTTTCCCCCCTGTAATGTAAAGTTAATGGGACACCAACTCTAGCGGCTGACAACACCTATTTAGCTGTGTCTCAGAAAGGGTCATCGTACCACATTATTTCAAAAATGCATGGTAACCTTTGCCACCTTTCCGATACCGACATCTCCTATGGCCCATGGACTAATAGGGTGAGTGCCGTACCCGGACAGCCTGATCTCTCCACGGAGCTACTTGTAGCACTGACTAGCATTGACTGTTATGGACACTTTTGTTTGGCACTGTATTGATAGTTTTGCTATTTGCTTTTTTAAGTATGGCTGTTACACTTATGAGTGTTGACTGTTATTGACACTTTATATTCTTCGTTCCCTTTTTTGGTGTACCTTGCTTTTTTTACGTCGGTCCGTGTCCCTCCCACTTTAAGTAAAACATGCGAGTACTTTTTTCCACTGAGTGGTTCCTTCATAATGTAACCTACTAAGTACAGATACTCAAGTAAATGTACTTAGTTACTGCACGTGGTGGTCTGGGCCTTAGCGATGGTCCAGACACCTCCCAGTGTCTAGACGCTCATTGGTATGCGCTGACATCACCCCCACATCCCGGAGAAGCAGCCATGGTCCCTGCAGGACTTCTGTCTGTTGTGTCTCTGCCCAGATCAGGAGAGAGGAGCTGAGAAAACCCTCTCTATCCTCTCCCCCTCCAACCAGCGTTTATTTTTTATTGCTTATTTCTGTAACCCATTCCTTTCGGGGTCCGCTCAATATGCCGATGGGCCACTTGTTCCGACTAGCGTCGGCAGGTTAGTCACTCGTCACGGTTATTGAGGTTAGGTTTAGGGTTAGGGTTAGAGTTAGGGTTAGTTTTAGTGTCGGAATACCGGCCCGTCGGCACACTGATGCGGACCCTTCCTTTAACCCGGTGACAATAATTGTCTAATGTAATCCTGGTGGCTACACTCCCTCTGCCAACCTGGGGAGAGCAATGGACTGACCTTGTGCGTTCTTCTTTGCATGAGGAGTCCAAGACGCTTAGCCTTAATTTAAGTCAGTGGTTCTCAACCTGTGGGTCGGGACCCCCAGAGGGGTCCCCAAATTATTTTGGGGGGTCCGGTCCCCATATGATTAACTTAACAATTTTGCTGCCATTTTAAACATAGCTGTAGTAAGCAGCTGCCAAATTGTCCTTACCTTTTAACGTGGGCACGTGCACGCATAGTGCATGATGTGTGCGCGACTCATGTAGTAGACCGGTAGACAAGATGACAGCTTTCGAATAAAAAAAAAATTCATTGGAATAGACAAATCCGTTGCCAGGCTGTATCCGCCGGTGTTATAAGAAAACATTGGAAACGGCCAGTTGTGCGCTATGGTAACGCGTGGACACTGTTCGCGCACATAGCAGACGATATGTGCGCGGATCATATGCCAGGCGGGCACAAGAATCAATCAGCTATCAAATAAATAAAAAAACGCGAGACGATGAAATGAACGTGCTGCTCCTTCCTCTGTTTACAATGTAAACAGATGGGACGGAAGCCTAGGATTGGGCCTTGGACAGGATACGGAAACCTAGATCCGGTCAGAACCGGAAATACGGCAGGATACAGTTAGGGGCGGCAGGATACAGTTGAGGGTATCTGCACATTTCCTAAAGTGAAAATCTAAAATTACAAATTAAAACATTGGACAAATTGTCAAATATTAGAGGTAGAAATTGTGAAAATAGCAGATCTACATGCTCACAACGCCTTGCGTTGTGAGCATGTAGATCGGCTATTTACACAATAGAACCGTGTTATACAAAATGTAATGCCTCAACTCTTAGTGCTCGTCAGGATGGGTTGGTCCCCAGGTAAAATACGATTATTTGGGGGGTCGTGGCCTGAAAAGGTCGAGAACCACCTGGTTTAAGTCATCCGTAGCTTATTTTTTTACTTAGTTCTTATTTCGTTGTTTTCAGTAATAAAGAATTTAGATAAGAGGTTTCTACCCAGGCAACAACGATATCCAAGGTTTCCAGCCCAAGCAGCGATGATGATAATACAGCATGCCTGTATGAACGCTTCTCTTGATGAGGGCAGA
Organism: Nannobrachium achirus; assembly: GCF_963921795.1. Classification (NCBI taxonomy): domain Eukaryota; kingdom Metazoa; phylum Chordata; class Actinopteri; order Myctophiformes; family Myctophidae; genus Nannobrachium; species Nannobrachium achirus. Next base: position 1,455,544 of record NC_137829.1, read on the forward strand.
GAGGGACTGTGTGTCGTGATGCAGCCAAATGCTAGGGAAAAAGAAAAAAAGGGCCCGTAGCCCTCAATGGTCCTGGAGAGCCATTGAAAATGATTTGCAACAGGGAGGAGAAGTGAGCGCCGTCCCAAGGAGAGAATCTTTAGCCTGATTATTCCAGTTATCAGCGTCTAAAAAGCGGCCCCCCCTCTCTCTCTCTCTCGTTGTCCTCATAGTCCCAGTGAGTAGAGAGGAGCCGGGGAGCTCTAACCCCTTCGCACCTGCAGCAACGCCTCCGCATCTCTGCAGATTTTAAAGGCTATTAAAAGAAATAGCATATCTAGAAGCTAATAGCACGGCATTCTGTGCAGCGCAATGAGCTTGTAGATCTGCTTTTTTTTTATATATGTCTATATAAATCTTGAGCATTTGTGCAATCTACATACATATTTTTTTTTTAAGCGAAACATTTTTAACTCAAATCTTTCTTTCTCGCGGTCACTGGAACAACATATTTTGAGATGGTGGTTATTAGGGGGGGGGGGGGGGGGGTGTCCGCGGTGAAATAAATAATTCTAGGGGTCCTTGACATAAAAAGTTTGAGCACCGCTGATATAGAAACATAACCTTTTTCAGTAAACTGTTAGGAGGGTGAAGACGGGTGCGTTTCGCTGTTTCTACGTGTCATCTTTTCGACACCCCAAACCTTACCCTACCCTAACCCTAACCTCCGTGGGGTGAGCAGCCAACCTCCCGACGCTCCGTTGTTGAAATGATGGTCGTTCGAAAGAGCGAGATTTCCCCTCAGAAGACATTTTGTAGAGTCGCCTCTGCGGTCTCGGTGGGCTAAAGGGGGGATGCGGAGCCATTATATTCATGAGGCTACAAGGACAGGCAGCCAAGCCTGGAGTCAGAGCAGGTTATTTTAATGAGAAGACTATCTCCTTCTCTCTCTCTCTCTCTCTCTCTCTCTCTCATGCAATGCAGGCCCCGGTGCAAATTTACTGTACTACCTGCAGCGCTGTTGGGTGGAAGCGTCCTGTCCTATGTATACAAAACGGTTACTTTTCAGGACATGGGGGAGAAAACATATTAATGTGCCCAGTATGAAGTGGGCATCGCCTTTGATGAGTTCATTTCATTAAGCTATATGAACTAGAGCAGGGTTGAGCAACCTTAGGCAACCTTAGGGACTGGCGCCAACATTAGCGACTTTGAGCAAAGGGACGGCTTACGGCAGATGACAACGGTAACCGGAAATGATCAGCGCTCGATAGATAAACAAACCTGCCGCAGTCACCGCCTGTCTCTACAACGCCAGAAGGTCCCTTTTCCACGTGGTGGCTACAACGCCAGCTGCGCCATGGGAACCAAGCGCTCAGTGAAAGGAATGGGAGCCCGTCGCCGACGTCTGTTTGACCGCTACAGCAATTACGTCATAGCAGCCGTAGTCCCGCCTTGCATTGTGGTTGTAGAAACGGGCCTGCTTAAACTGCCTATTGGCCAGTGTTGGGAAAGTTCACTTTAAAACGAACTAGTTCAAGTTCAAGTTCAGAACTTCTAAAATGAACTAGTTCATTTTTAGTTCATAATTCCCCATTATGAACTAAAGTTCATGGTTCCCCAAAATGAACTACATAGTTCTTTTTTAGTTCTTTTTTTTAACCATATTTTTTTAATACTTTTGGCTATTCAAAAAAAAAAGAAAAAAAAAAGGAAAATATATATATAAAGGTCTATATATATATAAATGTTTAGACGTTGCTGCATGCTATTATTTGTCAAAATTATTGACTCAGCCATATAGAACCACACACAGCAATAATTTCATCCAACTTAACATTGAGGTGCCCACAATATTTATGTGCCCACTGCCTAGTTCCCAGTCTTCCTGCACCCTTATTGTGAAGGGCTGAATGTAATAACCATGTTATTGTCTCATTGTGTGAAATATCATAATATTCAAAACAAATATTTGACTCCAATTGATTCCCCACACAGTATTGACTTGATATAGCAAACAATATATATATATTACACAGCAGTAGGAAAGCACTGGAAAACTAAGACATTGTTCAAAAAACACAATTCCGATTTTGGTCATTTTGGAAATAGGGCAAAAAATATATTTTTCTT
>NC_137829.1:1457855-1585094 GCF_963921795.1 Nannobrachium achirus
CATACAGCAGAGCAGCCAGGGAGAGCGTCTGCAGGGCAAACATCATAAGTGTGGAAGCATCTGGCCTCTCCGTCCTGTGAGTTAAATGGTGTCAGGTCTGTCTGGCTCCCTGAAGACCAGGCCAATGTTAACCTCATAGAGATGGAGGAGAACACTGGGGATGGATGCTGTCTCTGGCCTGGTCGTCATTGAGGATGCACACTTCTAGCCTAGCACAGCTAAACAATCCACCCATGTTAAAAGAAGGTGGGGATGGTCTAGTTTTCGTTTGCTAGCTCTTTAAATTTGCGTCTCCAGATTCGTGAGTAGCCCCTGATTGGCTAGTTACAAACTAAGGCGGACTTTGTCTCTCTCGTAGCATGCCTTATGTGAGCACATCTCTCTCCAGTCTACTATACTGCAGTTAGTTAGCTGCATTAGTATATTGTCTGGCCAAGCCAGGCTAGCACACTTCTACCTTGATGTTCTGTTGGAGATTTTAGGATAATGTTGGGGTGGAATTAACCTCATTATGTCCAAAACTGTTACTTTTCAGGATTCTAATTTCATTTGTTTATATCAACGGCTGCTATTAGGGATGTCCCGATCACATGTTTTTGCTTCCGATACCGATCACATATTTTCGCTCCAGATCCGATCCCGATCTTTCCCGATTTGTTCTTAGTTTCGGCAATGCATTAAGAACAAAGAAAAGAAAAAACACATTCACCCGTCCCTTAAGGTTTTTTTTTTTTTCTTTTTTCTTTTTTTTTTTATTACAGTATCTATGGATATAGCTTCTTTTTTCCGATTTGGAACAAATAGCAGTATTTCTTTTTTTTTCTCAAAACGATTTAAATAGTATACAAAAAAAGCCTCAGATTTAAAATGCAATTTAAGGTAGCAGCTCTGTTTATATGTGCAGTAGGTGTAGAGGTCACTCAGTGGTTTGTAGTCCTTAGGGTGGTTGTATTCTAATCAACGCTAGCCTTCTTTTATCACAAGTTTATCACTACAGTTCACAAATCTTGCTGCTGTTTTCGCACATTGTTGTATTTCTCCCAGTAGGTGAGGGAGTTTTTTGTCGTTGATCATGTTTTCAAACTTGGGATCTCAACGGGCCTGAAAATTAATGCCCAGTCCAAACTGGGCCCTAACTGGGCCGGCCCGAGGCCCTACCCGGCCCAACTAATTAGCATACATTTTAGGCCCTACCCTACAAATACCGGGTCGGGTTCGGGCAGAATTTGAGAACGCTATTTCAAACTCACTTTGGGTGTGTGTGATCTGTAGGAAGTATGTGTCTCTGATGTCTTGGTATAGTGAGCACTGGGCAGGTGGTTAGAAAGTGTAGCTCTGTTACCAACACATCTTGTGTGCAGTGGGTGCATGATCTGTGTTCCCTTGGGAGCGGAGTCTGTCTGTGGCGGCCTTTCTCTATTGCAAGGCTGGGAGTCTGTACCTATAGTCAAGGCTTTCCTATATGTTTTGGGCCGTTTATCGTGCTCAGGTATTCTGCCAATGTATATTTTCTTTTTGGGGCTAGATAGCATTCCATTTTGCTTTGGCATTCCACTGGAGTGGTGGAATGTTTCTGACTTATGCTCTCCTCTTCTTGAACATTCAGTTGGGTTACCTGTACACAAAACAATGTGTTGTTGCATTAATCATAAAGGCACGGATATTTGTGATGTGTTTTTGACATCAAGAGCAAGGTTCTGGCTCCCTAGAAGAAGAAGAAGAAGAAGAAGAAAAAGAAGAAAATACAATTTCACCGGATTGTTGTAACAGTTACACAGTGTGGGTTGTATCCTAGAAGCCAGCTTATGATTCATGCCAAAACAAATATGTTTACTGTAGTTTCCAGTAAGACTGGGCAATATATCGAACATGTCGGTATGGAGGTATCAACATGCAAGGTGTATATCGACGAAGATGGCTTGAAATGAGGTATTGGTGTATGTGTAAAATTAATTAACAGACACACTATGCATGCACGTAGCGCATGCACAAAAGCAGTCCATTTGTAACCAGGTGTGGTTATTTCAATAAAAGAAATTGGAAAATAGAAATAAGGCATTTAATGTCTTTATTCTATGTGTACTGTGCAATGTGCATGCAGTAATTTGCTATTCATTATCTGGGTTAGGCATGCAGTGGAACTAAAGCAGAACAACATTAAAAACGATATATTGCAATTGTTTTTACTAATATTGTGAGTAATATCGATACTGAGGTATTCAACAACGTTATCGAATATCAAAGGTTTTCCTAATATCGCCCAGCCTTAGTTTCCAGTGGTATTGGCGTCTGATTATGGATCCCACTGGGAAAGATGGATGGAAACGGCATAGAGCGCTCGTTTTCAGTTATTGTCCACGACATTGCAAGCGGCGCGAAGGCCAGCGGACCTTGGTCCTGCTCTTCACGCCCGAGCGCCGCAGGCGCGAGTTACGAAGCCGTGGTGAATGTAATCGTTCTATTTATGCCCAGGCCGTAAGGCCTGGGCAAGCGCACGATAAACGCCATGATAATTGGGGTTTGGTGCACCTCGCGCGATCCAAGTGACTACAACGGAGCGCTCCCTACGTCCGGTTCAGCCAATCACAAGCTTCAAAAATGAGTCTGGGGCGTGGTTATCCATCTTTCCCAGTGGGATCCATAATCACGCGGTATTGGCAGGTGAATTCTACATATCATGTTATCTGTCTTAACCGTGAGAGAGAGACACACACACACACACACACACACACACACACACACACACACACACACACACACACACTGGCCAATGAAAGTGCAGCTAAGACTGGAGTTATATGTATGGCCGTGTTGTGTGAAGACCGCTCAATATATCGGCATACAAAGAATTAATTTAATATAATCAAGTCTACAGGATATGAAGGCATGGATATCCATCTGAAATAAAATCTAAAATGTGTTTAGGGGGGAGATAGGGCCATGGCCAGGAGTCTTAATTGAAAGAAACTAGTTTTAATGACAGAGCTAATGGGGAGCAAAAGGTGCTATACGACATCAAGAGTTGATAGTACCCAGGCTGTTGATGGGTGGACCCAGGCTGTTGATGGGTGGACCCAGGCTGTTGATGGGTGGATGGCCAAAAAAGAATTCCGCTTTTCTTTCACTGAGGTTTCGAAAGTGTGTTTCTAAACCGGGTTTCGACGTATTTAAGCGGAGTAACAGCTGAAATGGGTCGTAATTGGCATTAACCCTGCAAGGCCCAGCGTTGCTTTTTGGCAACATTTTTTAAATCATTTAAAAAAAAAATGTTATAGTTAGTTTTCCTGTTCTTTTTTCACATTAACATCACCATTAAATCCTATTGTTTAGTATTACAATGCCATTGGCCACAATATTTGTATATAAATACCCCCCACAGAGAGTGACATTCACACCTCCCAGAGAAGGTGAACATCTCACTTTTTAACTGAAGCTATTCCTCACTAAAACATAAGTAAAATGCCTGTAATATATTTTTTCGTGATCATTAGAATGTCTAGAACATGTACATATGTTATTATTGTGAGAAATATCCCCAAAATGCAAATTAGAGCATGATTTATGATTTATGGCTATAAAACCTTACAAAAACATTATACATTTTTTAACATTACATTTTCCTGTGATTAGGACTCCTACAACAGCATCTGATTTTTTTTTGCTTTTTTTTTTTTTGGACAGTAGAAATTAATTCGGGTCTTGCAGGGTTAACTGCACTAAGAGACGGGTATATTCGGACATCGTCTGCATAGCAACGCTGAAAGGCTACGTTTTATGTTTAGCGGAAACGTCTGTAAAGATTCTTATCTCCAGGAAAAAAATAATAATAATAAATGTTACACAGGTTTTCTTTGAACACATAATATACTACACAAAAGCGTGTTCCCCTGACAAGAAGAAAAAGTAGTGGGTTGTTTGAATAGTAGCAATAATTCACGCCTGGCGCCCTACGGGACTTGGGGCTGCACACTCTCCCCACGCAAAGCAGCACCGCGGCGGTGGTTTGCGTGGGGAGGGTGTGAAGCCTGCGTCCCGCAGGGAGGCTGGTGGGAGTGTGCTGCTGGAGGACGCTGGCGGCTAGCTAACACTGGATGGGTTGTTGTAACACGGAGCCGTTTCAAGGCTTTCTCCTCTTGTTGCCTCTAATTGGTGAGACATGGCTACAGCTGTTTGTGCGAGGGGAGAGAGAGAGAGAGGGAGAGAGAGAGGGGGGGGGGGAGGTTGAGAGAGAGAGGTCTGTTAGCCGCGAGGCAATGGAGTGAGAACAAAAGAAATTGGGAGGTCGGAGATGCAGCAACACACACACACACACGCACGCGCGCACGCGCACACACGCACACACACACAAACAAACAGCATGAAGGACTGTGTTTACAGAGTACTGTTCTGTTTGCAGTGCTGGCTTTTTATTGTTGTCAGAAGATGCTCTCGTTCTCATTCTCCTCCTCTATCTCTCACTCACTCACTATCTCTCTCTCTCTCCCTCTCTCTCTCTCTCTCTCTCTCTCTCCTCTCTTTCTCTCTCTCTCTCTCTCTCGCCAGCCCTCTGGCTCTCGCTCTCTCTCGCCCTCCCTCTCTCTGTTTCTCCCTCTCCCCGCTTTCTCCCTCTCTCTCTCTCTCTGTCTGTCTGTCTCTCCTTGTTACAAAACTTTTACCTGTTTGACACACAACCCAATCTTTTTTTTTACAAAAAAAAAGAAAAAAAAGAAGAGATTTATGGAAGCGAGTTCGATTGAGTTCAGGGTTGTTTGACTGCGGTCAAATTGTTATCACTTCTATTAGATTGGGGCATTCCATTCAGTGTAGTGTAATAGTTGAACAATCCAGACACGCTTTTCAGAAAATCCAATAGAAGTGCGCTCTGCTAGATCGATCAATCCCAGAAGGGGTGAAAAAATACAAACTATTTCAACTTCATTTGTGTTAACTCTGCCCTATAGATAACAATGGATACAACAATCCATTCGTTTAAGGCTTTCACTTTGAGAATGTTGTTGTTTGTGCGATATCTTTTGTAGGCGGCGATATCTTTTGTAACACGGAGCCGTTTCAAGGCTTTCTCCTCTTGTTGCCTCTAATTGGTGAGACATGGCTACAGCTGTTTGTGCGAGGGGAGAGAGAGAGGGAGAGAGAGAGAGAGAGGGGGGGGGGGGAGGTTGAGAGAGAGAGGTCTGTTAGCCGCGAGGCAATGGAGTGAAAACAAAACATTGTAATTAGAGAAAAGAAAAAGTGAGTGTTAAAGCTATACTGTGTAAGATGCCCAACTAGTGGTCATTAGCCCTATAGCAAACCGCGGTCGCGTCCGCGTCTTTCGGACGTTTTTCGTACCTTCAGACCCCCGCGTCTGCCTCCACCTCGCTGAGATCTATCTTTAGAGGGGTCCCTTGTTCCTGTGCGTTCAGTAATTCCAGAGATACGGACTCCTTCACCCTGCCTGGTAGGCGAAATTACCTAGAGACGGGATGGTACAAACGGGTGACAACAAATATGGCAGCCATAGCGACCCCACTTCAAGATGCGCTGTGATTGGCCGGCAGTTGTATAACCCTCGCTGTGATTGGCCGGTAGTGTGATGACGCAATTTTGGCGCGAGATCCGGTCCCCGGCAAGGATCACAGTTTACATATATAGAGAAGGCTTTACAGGCTGAAATTCACGGCGCGGATCTTCTAAAACTTTTGTGATTTAATAGTTAGGAGAATTTTAAGATTTGTTTTATAAAAAAAGTTACATAGTACAACTTTAAGATGTTTTCATTTGCTTCGTTCTATTGTTTTATCACGTTTACCGTGCTAAAATGTGGGGCATGCGTACGCATGGGGGCATGCGTACAAGTGGCAAAATATGTATTTTTAGACACAATAAGCCAGCAGTTTCTTTATTGCTATTTACAGTAACACTTCTAGCCCCCATAAGTCACATCCAACCATGAAAGGTTGCGTTGCATCTTGGGAATGGGCTTGTTCTGTGTAAAATTACATATTTAGCCACTTGTACGCATGCCCCCAACCACTGAAATAAGAATCTCTAAAACAATAGAAAGAAGTAAATGAAATCAATTTAACACTCATCTTTTATATTCTTTAATTACAATCTAAAATATGAACCCTTGTTGTAAAAAACTAAAGTTGTCCTTTAAGCCACATCATGACATTTGAAAAGCTTCAACTTCAACACATATGACTGTATAAAAAGCATGTGAAAAAAATAAAATAAAATAGGAACGATAAGAACAATTTTAAATTATTCACCTGACGCAACCCTTCCAGTCTGGCAGTATTCTATGAATAAGGCAGGTGGTTTCAACGTGAAGAGGCTGCCGTGAAGGCTCCTCTCAGCAATGCAATTACTCAGGCTTGCAACTAGGGCTGTCATTTTACCTGACGATTAATTGTCACTCAAATAATTTAGATTTAATTGTGTTTTTGTTGTTGACAATTGCATTTATGTTTGGCTTGCTTTGAAGTTGCACAGCATGGGCAGATAGGACACATAACCTAAATAGGCCTATACCAGTAAGACTCCCTAATCGGGAGATAAGTGACCGTCAGGTGGCATTTAACCTCATGGGGGCGCCAGAAGAGGGGCATGTGAGAAATCAGGGGCGGAGGTTGTGGTTTGCCAGCCAAGGAGTGTGTGTGTGTGTGTGTGTGCAAAGTTTGGCATGGATAGGGGCAACGGTGGCGGAGATTAGAGTAGGGCCAAAAGTGTGACGTGACGTGATGGACAGGCGGACGGACAGACGGACGGACAGACAGCTAGCCGGTGGAGCTTTTCATAGTAACTGACGGTCGCAACAAAGAAATTACTGACATATTTGACAACTTAATACGTAAAAAAAAGAACATTGATTGTGGAAATAGCCGATCTACAAGCTCACAAGTCCACCACGAACTGGAACGCACCAGTTGCCATCGTATAATGTAATGCAGACTTGTGCCAAATAGGTGTGAGTGTCACTTCTGGTTGTAGCTTGTAGCACCTATAAGACACTAAAGTATGAGCTGGACTAGTTATTGTGTTCGACTGCTGGAGCTATTGGGAATGCTTAAATGATAATAAGCAGACATGGCAACACTGGCTTGAACCCTCTCTCTCTGCTGTAGTGTAACCTCTCTCTCTCTCTCTCTCCTCTCTCTCTCTCTCTCTCTCTCTCTCTCTCTAATCTCTGGACACTCAGGTGTAGGATGCAGGAACACAATTAAAGCACAACAATATGAAATCCTTGGACTGTCCAATCAGAGCTCGTATTGATTGGCAGCGTTAACGAGTCCACAAAGTCCAGCTGTCAGCTTGATCGTTACGCTCTTGGGAACACACACATACATACGCACATGCACATAAGCACATGCGCACAGGCACGCACACGCACACGTATTCTTTTACTGTATAGTGAAGTCAAAGGGACAGTGAAAATACAAATGGCCATAACTCTTTTTTTTCCGCGATGTTTCCGGCAGAGCAGGCTTCTCATTCTGTGTACCTTAACAGTTTTACTGCCAGATGTTATTATTTATGTATTGGGTCATGTGCCAGCAAAAGCACCTTACCTTTGCGAGGTTATAGACAAAGATCTATTCGTTTTTTTTTTCTTTTCCTCAAACTGAGGTACTTTGGTCATACGGGCAGTAGAGGGCAGCCTCATGCAAGAATTAATGTGAAATGGCCGCGGCCGGCTGCCGTCCATCAAGACCACTAAATCGCTACATAGCAATACACTCTAAAAACTGCTGGGTCAAAAACAACTCAACTTGGGTTAATTTTGATCCAACTCATGGGTCAAATAGGGACCAATGCCAGGTTTGGTTATTTTAACGCAAGAAATTTGGTTATGAATGTTGACCCATAATTTGGGTCAAATAAATAACCAAATTATTTGTTTAAAATGACCCAAGATTGTAGTCAATATGACCCAGGTTTTGGGTTGAGTGGGCTAAATGAATACAACCTACATATGCATGGTCTGGAGAATGACAATGCCATTATTATCTGACATTAACATAAAATCAGAAATGTTTCAGGGTTTCTTATCACAAAATATCTTTCGAAAGTTTAGTAAAATCAACATAAAAGTGCATAATTAAATATATATGCAACAACGTTGATAATACTATTATCAGAATAGTTTAGAGAAGATGAACCAAATAATCTGAAAATTACCATGAGTTCTTCTCTTTCAGACCAACTGGGGGAGGGAGCTCAACCCTAAGCTAGCAGCCAAGCACTTACTGTTAGGGTTTAGGCTCAAATACTGACAAATCAAATTCAGACATATGACAGTCAGCTTGCCGAGACAGACACATGGATATGCCATATTTAGCATTGTTAGCTCCCAACAGCTTAGAAAATGTCTCTGGAAACCTAGACAAATGCTTTTCCCAGCATGCTTTGCAAACAGGTTCATGGTGCCTGTCCCCTGATTGGCCCAAAGCTAGACCACTGACCCAAGTATATGGGTTACCACTAACCCCAAAAACGGGTCACCCCCAGATAAATATGACCTAACTCGAACAACCCTGGAATTGGGTCAAAATAATATCCCAATAACTCAAGGAAGGGTTGTGGCTCTGAGAAATTACCCCGAAATTTGACCTAACACAAATGACCCATGATTTGGGTCAAGAAATGACCCATGAGTTTTTAGTGTGTAGACCCAGAGAAAATAACAAGGAAGTGTTTTGTTACTCCATTGATGCTAACGTCCAGTGGATTTTTGAAAGCACTTTGACGGGAGATGTGTTAACGGTACACACCCGCGCGACCCCTCATCAGTTTACAGACATCAAAACAAGGTACAAAAGAACGAGCCAAAGAACGTACTATTGGCATCGCGCCGCCGTGAAAAATGGGGCGAACGGAAACGTCCAAAGCGGTAAAAGAGTTAATGACCAAATGAATTGAAAAAAACTAAAATAAAAAGTACGTCATGACCTCGCAGATCCTCTCAAATGTTGGGCCTGTGGCTCTCTGACTAAAACTAACAATCTTTTGTATTTTAAGGACCAGAACATTGTGTATGGTAATGCAAACATGTACGCACTCTCTCGCACACGCACCCACACCCACACCCACACCCACACACCCGATCAATTCCACCCGTGCTGTTGTTTCCCAGTGTCCAATGCAACATGGAACCTTGGTGCCTCGTCCGGCATGCATAAGCCCAGCCTCAGCACGTAGACATCATTTGTATGCCTGCTGGACCACCTCGGTGCACCTGTTTGGGGAGCACGGGGCGGGCTCGCTTTCTCGCTGACGACGACTGTTTTTTTTTTCTCTCAACAGAGCCTGTACCAAGGGGTCATAGGTCGTCCCATCCCTCTCCTGACTTGACTCTCACAGATTTAATGCACAGGCTTCTGGATGGAGCTCGTTATATATACAGTATAGCTGCCAGGGCTCTCCGTCCCGTTGCTATACGCGGACTGTAAATCTAAGCTTTCCTAGAAGGAACTGCAGTATTAGGGCTGGGCATATTTGAATTGACTGGCTGGTCTATCCCATAGACTGTAAAAAAATATGGACGATGTGAAGCCATTGGTTTCTATGCTGCGAAAATTATGTTTTTTTGTCCCTTGTATGGGTTGTCGCCATCATTGTTTTAATGGTACCCCAGGAATCACAAGGCATGCTATTGGCTCGTCACATGCAACCGCAGGGATACATGGGAGAATGTGGTCGGAGCCTCCCGAAATAAAGCACACGAAGAAGAACACAGCCGGCTGCTATCAGTTTAGTTGGCCACGCCCCCCGCAACTTTATCATCAATTTTAACATAAATGGGACCAAATTTGCACAAAAAGCATATTGTGGTAATTGAAAGGGAGTTTTTCACTAGCGACAGGAACCATAAAGTATTTATGACAACGTTTATTAAGGTTAGAAAATCAAAGGGGAAAACGAATGGGGTCCAATGTAGACACATTCTTTTTGGTACCTCGCGGGGGGTAAACAGCACAACTAGCGGCCAAACATAGGAAGTTTTAGTTCCGTATTGGATTAGTTTTAAATCGGCGGAACTATGCCCCTGGTCTATCCACAACTTTCCAACATCCCATCGTGCATTGCGCAGAAGGCGAACGGCATTTCCGGCGTCGCAGCCGAGTGTGATCTACAAGCTCACAGCGGTTGCATCTGCGATGCGACGTGAGCTTGTATGTCTGCTGCTAACCGGAAGTGTCCTGCAGATAATGCTACAGTAAAGTCTTGCGGAAACAGGTGGATAACATATTATTCTGTGGTCTGACAAAACTTGACAGCGGACAGCCCCGCCCACAGCTATTCATTTCAACGTAAGTTGCTCAGTGGTGTTTGAAGCACCCGAAAGACCGCCGGAAGTAACTGTACATTGCACGCTGATTGGTTGGCCTGCGTCTATAGGCCAAAGTTTTGATTGGCTGAGGCACTGAGCAGGCGCACTAGGGTAAACAGTAGCCTTAGCAGTTAGCATTCGCATTGACCGCTAGGCTAAAGCCCTTTGCACACAGGCGCGTTTATCCGTACGGATAAAACGGACAATTTAACTTTTTAAAAAGAAAACAATGATTCTCTACGACCTCATGCACACCGGATCCGAATTGGCCGTGCGACGAGTGGCTGCGGCCGTGCGTTTTTTTCTCGATCGAACCCAGTTCGATTTGTGCGTCTTGTCGCATGCGGTAAAAAACTCATCACTCCTTTTATGACTCCTTTTGGGATCCGCAGCGCCGATTCCGCACAGCATTGCACACCAAATCCAATGCGTTTTATTCATGCAGCAAACGAAAGAAAAAAAAAACGCAACTGTCCTGTGTGCAAATTGGCTTTCGGCTGCTTCAATGCTCTACCGTGGTTCTGGGGGCTTGATAATACTGCTTATACACCTACTTCCTGTTTATTGGCCTACTTCCTGTGTGGGGGTCCTCTACAGGATGCTATAGGGCATACATGGGCAACTGGCGGTCCGGTGGCCACATGCGGCCCCAGCCTTAACTTAATGCGGCCTGCAGGTTAATATCAGATTACTGATATATCATTGATTTCAGCTGTTACAATTCCAAACATGCAAACATGACCCACTTTTACTTCAGTCTTAATGACTAGTCTTTTTTATGTCCAATGTGTTTGTATTTATAGCTGACAAGGTAACATATCAAAGCATTTGAAATTAAATAAAATTTGTACCTTTCAGGATTCCAATTCAAAAATAGCAAAACATAATTCAGGATTCCATTTAAAAAATAGCACACAAAAAAAAAAAAAAAAAAAAAAAAGAAGATTTTGAGGTTGTAGATCGGCTATTTTAGCTATTTTTGACTGTACAGTATATGCAGTGTGACCCTCTGGAGAAAATATAGTGGCCCTCTCCATCATCAAGTGGCTCCATAGGATGCTATAGGGAGTTCCAGCTGTTAATACTAGTGTTTGTTATCGCTCCACAGGATGCTATAGGGAGTTCCAGATGTTAATACTAGTGTTTGTTATCGCTCCACAGGATGCTATAGGGAGTTCCAGCGGTTAATACTAGTGTTTGTTATGACTCCACAGGATGCTATAGGGAGTTCCAGCGGTTAATACTAGTGTTTGTTATGGCTCCATAGGATGCTATAGGGAGTTCCAGTGGTTAATACAGTGTTTGTTATCGCTCCACAGGATGCTATAGGGAGTTCCAGCGGTTAATACTAGTATTTGTTATGGCTCCACAGGATGCTGTTCTTCACGGACTACGGCGGCAGCGTGGCCAAGCTGGAGCGCTGCAACATGGACGGCACCAACCGCACGCGCCTGGTGTGGGAGCGGGCCGAGCAGCCCACGGCCGTGGCCCTGGACCTGCTCAAGAAGCTGGTGTACTGGGCCGACGCCTACCTGGACTACATCGACGTGGTGGACTACAGCGGCAAGCACCGACACACCGTCTGCCAGGGCAGCCAGGTGAGGCTCGATCGTACCCGGCCCGGTCCCGCGCATTATAGCCGGACAACTATTCCAACTATTGGGGTGGCAGTAGATCAGTGGTAGAGAAACCATCTTTTAACACGGGGGGTTCCCGAAGGGTTCCCAGTTCGATCCTGGGCCTCCCCCAGAGTTAGTGTTGAAGTGTCCTTGAGCAAGACACTGAAAAACATAGTAAAATAGTGAAAATAGCCAATTTGCAATCGTATCCTCAGGGTTTTAGAACGGCCCACGTGATTTAGAACGGCCCGTGTTGGTTCTACCTTCGCCACGTTTTTATTTTATTTGTGCAAAATCGTTTGAAGATTCCTGAACTCCTCTTACAGTATGACTGTGGGTATATTGTGGATCGTGGCTGCATGGTTTTAAGGCCTATAGTCATTCATTGTTTGTTGAATTCTTTTTTGCATGTGTTTCCATTGAAAAAGAAAATGGTTAATCTTTTGAATGCACAATTTATTAAATGTGAAGGAGCCCACGTCAGGGACGTGCAGAGAATTTTAGAGAGGCAGGGGCTCAAATTTCTAAAAGGGCCTTTTGGTGAAAATATCGAAAATAGCTGTGAGCTTGGAGGTCAGCTATTTTCAGTGCTTGATACCACACTGAACTAAGTATAATCACGCCGTTACTGGAGATGTGGTGTACAGCATGGATTTCTACACAGAGAGGGCAATTCTTTCAACATAAGATCAGCGCCGGCAGGCCGTATACGCAGACTACGCACTCTGCGTAGGGCCCCGCCGACCAAAAAGGCCCCCCCCACCGCCCTCTCCTCAGCAGAAAAGAACTAGTGCTGCATGGTTAATCGTTTTCAAACCGAAATCGCGATGTGAAATCCCGGCGATTAGCGAATCGCAAGGGCTTCCCAAGCAATATGGAGACGTTTTAATTTTTCAAATCCCTTCATAATTGACTAAAGCAATGATCAAATCAAACTGTGGTGACTTTCTTTGCTTCCGCGCATCTCCACACCGCTGAAAGAGAAAGTGAATGTAATGTTTTGGCACAGTGGCCACTGTGCAGGAGCGTGGGAACAGCATGGGAACTAGGGGTGCTGCAGGTGTTCCAGCACCCCTATGGGGAAGTTTTCATTTTTTATTTAAATAAGAAAAGAACAAATCAAACATAGCAAAAATACATTGCCTGTTGTTGTCGTTTTTTATTTATTCATTTATATATACTTTTATATATATATATATATTTCCATTATAAAATGGATTAAAAAACGATAAAAAATGTTAGGCCTATTATTTTTTCGCGGGCGCTCGCTATGCTCGCGCCCGTAGGAAGGCCCCATAGCAGAATCATGCTTAGGGCCCCCATGGGCCCAGAAACGGCTCTGCATAAGATGCTGCATTGAAGTTCAGGAGAGTTTGGACAAGGCAATTCTCTTGAATGCTGCCTTCAGGTATGGCATGGAAAGATGGAAAGAGGGGGCATTTGCATTTCTTTCACCATAGTGAAAACTGCATTCATTGGTCTGGAGAGGGCACTTTTTTACAGACTGTTAAAAGTCTCAAGTCTCAAGCCCCCTTTCATGTCTGTGTGTGCACGTGCCTGGCCCACGTCATAGTGTGAGGCTGTGTTGACCAAAAATAACTGACAAGTCATTATTCTCTCTTTCTCTCTCCTCTCTGGCACACACACGCACACACTCTTTTGCGGCCATTAATTAGGGACGATTAAAAAGCCACCCCACCTTTCAAACATCTTTTAGAACTAGTGATTCAACCTTGCTAATAAAAGAAAGAAAGGGCCATTTGGAGCAGGTGTTCCTGGCATAATGAAGGCTGCTTGACGCGCCCGTGGCCTCTGCTGACAGTTAGAGGAGCTTCTCTGCTTTTCATCTCCATGGGAGAAAATGGAAAGCAGCTTCTCTCTTCAGCCAGTGAATGTCAACTTAATACTGACTGTATAATAGTCCCGTCCGGGAACTACCTCGCTCCGGTGTTGATTTTGTCGACTAGAACTATGACGAAAATGGCTGCTTTTCTGACGCTTTCTTTCATCCTCGGCGGCGCCCCCTCTGGTTGTTGAGGTGAGGTGAGGCCCGCTGGGCTTTGTATTACAGGCATATATACTTTCCTGTGAACACAGCTCACCCGGCCGTGTGTGTGTGTGTGTGTGTGTGTGTGTGTGTGTGTGTGTGTGTGTGTGTGTGTGTGTGTGTGTGTGTGTGTGTGTGTGTGTGTGTGTGTGTGTGTGTGTGTGTGTGTGTGTGTGTGTGTGCGCGCGCGCGTGCGTGCGTGCGTGTGCATGCATGTGTGTGCACGTGCATGCTGGGGGTGTGGGCTTGCTAAATGTAGCGTGCCGGGCTATGGTGTCAGGGCCATGGGAATCCCTATGGAGCTCGGCCCACTACTGTGACCCCGTGTGGGAAGCCAAATGTAGAGAGTCCCTCCCCCTTGCTCACGCACGCACACACACGCACCTACACATACGCACACACGTGCTTGTGCGCGTGTGCACATAAAGCGCACGCAAGCCCACACCATTGCAACTACCCACCCACCTTCATGTGATGTCTTTGTCACATGAAGATAAAAAGGCCGGTATTCTTTTTATACCCTCCTTCCATAGTGTGTTGTTGACTTATTTTAGGATTTCGGGGAGGGAGATGAATCACAGTTGTTGTTCTCACCTCTCTCTCTCTCTCTCTCTCTCTCTCTCTCTCTCTCTCTCAGGTGTCTTACATCTATGGATTGGCGGTGTTCGAGGACCACCTCTATGCCACTCACGCCGACCCTTCCAAAGGGAGCGGCGGCGGCGGCGGCGACGCGGCGGTGGGGCTGCTGCAGATCCAGCGTTTCAACACCACGGCGGAGCCCAGGGCGCTGGCCGCCCGCCTGGGGAATTCCCCCGCGGGCCTCCGTGTTTACCACAAGCTGGCTCAGCCAAAAGGTGCGGTGACACTCCCCGCTGTAGAGGTTAAAGCGCTGGGGGGGGTGGGGGGGGGGGGGGTGACGCGCGGGTGTCAAACTCTAGTCCGGCGATTCTCCATCTTACATGACGAGAGAGGGGTCCGTGTTGTGTGACTGTAGCTACTGTTGTATAGCCGAGGTTTGGCGGAGGAGGATGTTATATTGTCAGGGGTGTCGCACAAAATTGACTGGGCCCTGGGTACAAGGATTTACTGCGGGCCCCCCATGAATGGGAACGCGAATGGGAATGTATTATTACGCATTATTTTGTGCTTTCTTTAACTATTGAAAAATAGCAGATATACAAGCTCACAGCGCGGCACCGAGTGCCGCGCTGTGAGCTTGTATATCTGCTATTTTTGAAAAATCTTGAAAATTCTTTGAAAGTCTTTGAATATTTCAAATCCTTCTAAGGTTTTTTTTAAAAACCTATGTTTCTACATCAGTGGTACTCAGACTTTTTCATGTGAAGAACCCCCAAAATGATATGTATTTGTCCACGGACCCCCATCTCAGAATATTTAGTAATTCATGCATGCATTCAAAGATTTGCACATATTTTCTCACATTTTCAAAACAGCAGATCTACAAGCTTGCAGCGTGGCACTCGGTGCCGCGCTGTGAGCTTGTAGATCTGCTTTTTTTCAATAGCTAAAGTATAAAATAATTAAGTCCCCTCCACCTTGGGCCCTAGTAACTCAAGTCCCCACTTCCCCCCCCCCTCCCCCCCCCTTGTGACGCCCCTGTATATATTGTCGTTTGATAACCCCGGTGCCCTTTTGTCTTTTTCCTTTTCTCCCTGGTTCTTCCTGTCTGCAGTCAGGACTCAACGCATGCGAGACGGACGCCTACGGGAAAGCCGGGGGGATGCTCGCACGTCTGCCTGCTCAGCGGCAGCTACAAGTCCAGGACATGCCGCTGTCGAGCCGGATACAGCCTGGGCCCGACGGACAGGCCTGCAAAAGTTAGCACCTTATTTCTTTATTTTCATCTTTTTTCACACTTACACTGTGGTCGCAAGGAGGGGTGTAACGATATAGTAACCGAATCGAAAAATCAATTTTAATTTGCAATGATCTACTATAGGCTGCTAGCTTAGGGTTGAGCTCCCTCCCTCTGCTGATCTGAAGAGAATAACTCATGATAACTTGAGATTATTATGCTGATCTTCTCTAAACTATTCTGATTATATTATAATCAATGTTATTGCATATTAATATTCAATTATGCATCTATATGTTGATATTGCAAAACTTGGAACAAATCATCTGAGAAGAAAACCTGACACCAACCTCTTCTTATGTTAATGTCAGATAATATTAGCATGGTCATTCTCCCGACCATGCAATCTTATCTGTATCGTTTCATTCTCCCGACCATGCTAATCTTATCTGTATCGTTTCATTCTCCCGACCATGCTAATCTTATCTGTATCGTTCCAATCTTAGCAACAGCAATTTTAGTTTCAGTTTGAATCTAGTCAAATTAAATGTGTTGATCAACTTAAATTGCTATGAGTACTATTTACTGAGAACTAGGTCAACTCAATATGTTTGAGTTGACCTAGTTCTCAGTAAATAGTAATATTTTTTTGTATATCGTTTGCAAAAGCAAAATGTCGTACCGTTTTGGCTTTGTGTCGTATCGGTATCGTTTTTAAAATACGGTGATCGGAAATCGAATCGTTTTGCAATGTAAATAATTGATTGCGTGGGAACAAAGTATTTGTGCCTTGAATTTAACAATTTTAAGAGGGAAAATGAAAAAATAGGGGTCTAATTACCTTTCCATTCCATATAGCTACTCTTGGTCTATGGATAAATGTGTGTAATCTCTGTGTTCATGTCGAGGTGGGTTCGTCCATATGTGTTGAAATATTATGTCCATGTATTTGCTAGATAATCACAGCGTTTACTTCCATAATAATAGATTTTTTTACACGTTTTACACAGATTTAATTTCTTTGCTAAATAGTTACTATATCGATTTTAAATCATTGAATCGAATCATATTGCCATGAATGAACCAATATCGTCCATGTATCGTATTGTTAACCATGTATCGTGATGCGTATCGTATCACTGTTAAATGTATCGTTACACCCCTAGTTGCAAGTCCTATAGATGGTATGTGCATGCATAAAGTGAGTTTAACATAGTTTAATGCAATCAGAGGGACTTTTCTCTTTGGATGTGTGGGCTGTCAAGGCCAGAAATTTGTTTTTTTTGCCACTCAGTAGATGATGATGTCACGCGCATACCTCTATAGCTCTGCAACAAAGTGTTAATTGAACCACTTCCCTGAACCAGGGAAGAAAGGGAAGTCTGTGTGTGTACAAACATACTCCCCTCTCTGTCCGTCCGGCTCATTTCATCAGATTTAGAAAAGCCCATTTGTCTCTGATTCTTTTCCCATATTGCTTTTGTTTTGGTCAAAACAAGCTTTAATGACTAAAAATAAGACTAAATATATTGACCATTTCGTCAACAAATAGAAACTAGACTAAAATGTTAAGGAGGGACTAGTGGAGAAGAGAACCAGGAGAACTAAAAGACGAGTACTTTTTACGTTTGGTTGTGCTCTGGTGTTGTTCTGAAATAACAGATCTACAAGCGTAGTGAGCTTGTAGATCTGCTATTTTCAGCATGCAACCAAGTCAGCCATTGCAACGTACATTTTAGTCGACTAAAAGCTCATGAATTCTAGCGAATAAAGACTAAAACTAAGACTAAGACTAAAACTAAAACATTTCGGATGACTAAAAAAACAAGTCGGATGACGAGTAAAACTACATTTTATTCAAAAGGCTAGGACAAAAAAAAATCTAAATCTGCTGTCAAAATCAACACTCTACCTTGTAGACCTTGGAGCAGCTGCCGTCGGCCATGGCTTTCGTGTCTTCATGTTGCCGCGCGTGGCTTTCCACCGAAGACGGACGGTGTCTTTGCTTAGCTTTGTCTCTGCCTGGTGTCAAAGACTGGCAGCATTAATCTTCCGCGTTTGCCGGCAGCCGACGGTGAAGTCTTTCAACGTCTGGATTTTCAAATCCATGTCATGTTCGTGGTTGCCACCATCAGGGGCGGCTTCAATCCACCACACAATGCACGCAAGTCAGAGCATGATTTGCATCGAAGACGCGTTTCCCCACAACACGAGACGCGCCTGTAAAGGTCATGTGTCATCTCCACAGCGTTACCATGCCGCGTGTCATCCGGGCCGAGACAGAGCCGCATATCACCTGACAGTGATAAAGATGAACACCCGGGGTGGGAGGTGGGGTGGGAGACGGACGGACGGGGGGGGGGGGCTCCGTTTGAAAATGATTTTCCGCTATCGACCCCCATGTCGCAAGATCTGATTCATTATTGCCATAATGTAGTTTTAACCCTCAAACACCGGGAACGCGCCCGAGTCGCGTTTAACCACTTTAACCACTATTTTATGCTTTAACTGTTGAAAAATAGCAGATATACAAGCTCACAGCGCGGCACCGAGTGCAGCGCTGGGAGCTTGTAGTTCTGCTATTTTTGAAAAATAGTGAAAATGTGTGCTAGTCTTTGAATATCTTTGACCCGACTTCTAAATCCTTCTTCTAAATCAGTGGTTCTCAAACCTTTTCATGTCAAAATCCCCAAAATTACATTTATTTGGCTGCGGACCCCCATCTCAAAATATGTTGTTCCAGGGACCCCCCAGAAGCAGAGATTTGAGTTAGAAAAGTTTGCTTTGAAAATATATATTGAAAAATGTGCCAACATTTTCATGATTTTTCAAAAATAGCAGCACTCGGTGCCGCGCTGCGAGCTTGTAGATCTGCTATTTTTCAATAGTTAAGCATGAAATAATTCTAGGCCCTAAATGGGTTAAGTTTGTCTGCGTTTGCCTTGGCTTTGCCCTGCAGCTGATCAATCTGTGGACATTGTGTAAGTTGACAATAAAAACAAAGATCAAATTGATGGCACAATCCCAGCGCCTCGACCACATTTTCGATCGAGGGGTAACGAAGCATCGGGCTGGCGCGCCGTGACACATTTGATTTATCCCCCCCCCCCCCCTCCTTTCTCTCTTCTTAGATGTTCCGATGACACCACAACTCTCTCTGTCTCTCTCTGTCTCCCTCTCTCTCCCTCTCTCTCTCTCTCTCTCTCTCTCTCTCTCTCTCTCTGTCTCTCTCTCTCTCTCCTAGTGGCATAGTAATGAGACTGGGTGCTAAATGGCTAGCTCCTCCCACAGCCAGCCAGCCAGTCACGCTGGGGTTTTGATATCTGGGTCTCGTTGCAGCGCTTAATTGTCTCCCGGGTAGAGAGCTGCTCTCTCTCCTCACAGGATGATAAATGGAAGAGAGGCATGTGTGGTCCTCACCCCCAGCAGCCCCGTGTCTCCTGGGGAGGGGGCCGGGAGCCAGGAGGGGTCTGCCTCTCTCTCTCTCTCTCTCTCCTCTCTCTCTCTCTCTCTCTCTCTCTCTCTCTCTCTCTCTCTCTCTCTCTCTCTCTCTCTCTCTCTCTCTCTCTCTCTGCGGACCATCCCCTTGGGTTCCTCTACACCAAGCCCCCCGAGTGGCGGGTGGTTGGTGGTGGGGCCGCCGCCGGAGGAGCTGCCTCAGCTTTCTGGGTCTCTCTCTCTCTCTCTCTCTCTCTCTCACTCTCTCTCTCTCTCTCTCTCTCTCTCTCTCTCTCACTCTCTCTCTCTCTCTCTCTCTCTCTCTCTCTCTCTCTCTCTCTCGCTCTCTCTGTTTGCCTTTTCCTCTCAGACGCCATGCTATTTTAGATCAGAAGGGGTGTGTGTGTGTGTGTGTGTGTGTGTGTGTGTGTGTGTGTGTGTGTGTGTGTGTGTGTGTGTGTGTGTGAGCAGGGGTGTCACACCAAATTCTGGGCCCTGGGTACAAGGATTCACTTACATTTTTTTGGTGCTTTAACTATGGAAAAATTAGCCCAGTTCCAGACCCTGAATCGCTAGCCACACCCTTTAAAATTTGTTTTGGCCATTCAGGGGTCTAGAATCGCTCTCATTGAAGAGGCCTTCCTCGTTCGAAAATCCGTACGGCGAATCAGCGTCGTGAATCAGCGTCTTGTGATCAGCGTGGGTGGGCTTTCCCAGAACTCATGTGCGTTTCCAAGTAAACCGTACCCGCGCATCGCGTCGCGGTAAAATGCGGGAAAAATAGCAGATATACAAGCTCACAGCTCGGGCCCTTGAGCTTGTAAGGGGGTCCTCGAGCTTGTAGATCTGCTATTGTTCAATAGCTAAAGTATAAAAGAATTAAGACCCCTTAGTAACTCAGTCCCACTCCCACTGAGCAGCTAGACTTAAGCCAACTATCACCATTGTCTGTGTTTGCCCAAGCAGCTCCCCCTCCCCCCATTCCTTCCCTACACTGTCAGGTCAGGTTATATAGCAGAAGTGTGATTGAGGGGGGAGACTATAGTCATTGGCACTGATTACTGGCTCCATTAAGGTGAATGGATGGCCCTGGGCCCATGGCTCACAGATAAGAACAATGTGGCCCCGGTAAAGAGGGTTTAATGCTGGGATCAGCATTGATGAATTGTACCAATTAATTGACAATAAGAGTTGGGGAGTAAAAAATAAATAAAAAAGGCCCACCCTTGCTGTCTCTTGCCTTTTGTGTGCGTCGTTATAGAAGTAGGATGGACGATATGAAAATGTCATGTCGCGATTATTGGGACCAAAGGAATCGCGGTTTACGATATGATCGCGATAATCAAAATATACCCCCAACCAGGGCAGGAATTTCATGGAGGCCATGAAGGCCATGGCCGCCATTGCCCCTCAGCTTGGCCTTGTGCCCCTCAGCTTGGCCTTGTGCCCCTCAGCTTGGCCTTGTGCCCCTCAAACCAATGGCATGACTTGAGGCCACAGTGGCCTTAATGCCCTTTGCCCAACCTGACTGTACTCTCTTTCTCCTCTGTCTCTTTCTTGTCAATATGTAGACAGTAGACACTGGTGTCTCTTTCTTGTCAATATGTAGACAGTAGACACCGGTGTCTCTTTTTTGTCATGTAGACACCAGTGTCTTTTTTGAGATTCTGTAATCTTAACTCCCCAGAGTCCCCATCTTTAAACCAATCCAGTGACTTTGATTGGTGCAGGGCTGAGCATGGATCAGATTGTAAATACCATCATTTATTCATTTCACTGCAGATTAGGTTATCATCCCTAACCCTGCTTAAATTCAACAAATTCTGACAATGGACTAAAATCTTGTTTTATTTGATGGCCTTCCTGCCCTGGCATGTGGCCTTTGTGCCCTAAAAAAAAAATAAACACCAAAGGCCAAGTGGCCTTGCCCCTAAAATGACGAAATTCCAGGCCTGCCCCCAACATCCATTGTCCAGGTGGCGCAACATTTGTCAAAAGATTGCCAGATCTACAAGCTCGCAGCACGATGTGTTGTGAGCTTGTAGATCGAAAACTTTTTGTCAAAGTTATTTGGTAAAGTGAGAAAAAAAAGACCCAATTTCAGGTCCCTTTTACCAATTATAGAGGGTTTAAATGTTAGCGGATGCAGCTTGGCAAATAAAAGGTGTATTGATCCCGGTGCATGACGGAGGATCATTTCATGATACATTTCAAATCTCCACGATACGATTATCGTGAGCGATTACCTTCCCCAGGGGTGCTTTAACTATTGAAAAATAGCAGATATACAAGCTCACAGCGCGGCACTTGGTGCCACGCTGAGAGCTTGTAGATCTGCTATTTTAGAAAAATCGTGAAAATTGAATATTTCAAATCCTTCTAAGGTTTTTTTGAAAAACCCATGTTTCTATGTATGTCAGCGATGCTCAAACCTTTTCATGTGAAGGACTCCCATGTGAAGGACCCCCAAAATGATATGTATTTGGCCACGGACCCCCATCTCAAAATATTTAGTTCCAGGGACCCCCCATAATGAAGCAAAATTTGAGTTAGAAATGTTTGCTTTAAAAAATACATATATTCAAAGATTTGCCCACATTTTCATGACTTTCAAAAAAATAGCAGATCTACACTCGGTGCCGCGCTGTGAGCTTGTATATCTGCTATTGTTCAATAGTTAAAGTATAAAATAATTAAGGCCCCTCCACCTTGGGCCCTATAGTATCTCAGTCCCACTCCCCCCGGCCCCCCCCCCCCCCACCCCCACCCCCACCCCCTTGTGACGCCCCTGACCTTCCCATCCCTATTATTACAGAGCCCAAAAACGACCTGTTCCTGTTCTACGGGAAGGGCCGGCCCGGGGTGATCCGGGGCCTGGACCTGAACGTCAAGTCCAGCAACGAGCACATGGTGCCCGTGGAGGACCTGGTCAACCCGCGCGCCATCGACTACCACGCACAGTCCAGCTACGTCTACTTCGCCGACACCACCAGCTTCTTCATCGGCCGGCAGAAGATCGACGGGAACAGCCGCGAGACCATTCTCAAAGACGGTGCGTGCAATGGGTACAATTCATCCACCCATCCACCCATCAATCAATCAATCAATCAATCAATCTTTATTTGTGACATTACAGGTAATATGGATGAAATTCTTGTTTGTTCAGACCCATCAGTGAAAGAATATAGAGAGCAAGAGCATAACGTCACTGTCGGGCAGAAACCTTGTATCTCCAAGTTTCAAATGTGTACATTTTTTCGCAAAGCATACAAGGCCGTCGCACCAAAGTAGTGAAAACAGCAGATCTACAACTACTACTTGTAGATCGTCTGTTTTCACTACTTTAAATCATTTTTAAAATGATAAATACAAAACAAACGGTTTTGGAAATACAAGGTTTCCACCCGACAACGACGATGAGGGGAAACAGGAGAGGGGTAGAGATAAAGTGCATGATAAGTTAGGGATGCATCTAAAGTGCATGTTAATAAAATCACATTTATACGTGCAAAATAGACCATTAAAACGCAGTTCAATCAGTCTGTGAAGTGGCAACAGGTTTAGCTCTTATTAACTCATTCCCTGCCAGGCCCGATAGTCCCGAGATTATTCCAATGTCTTTCCCCGCCAGGCCCGATAGTCCCGAGAATTAAAAAAAAAAAAAAAAAAAAAAAAAAAAAAATTCAAAAAAAATTTTTTTTCAAAAAAAATTTTTGACCCCAAAAAATGGAGTAGGCATGATAGCAATCGCGAAATTGCATGTTTAACCCCCATAGCAACCCCATCTTTCAAGCATGGCAGCCATTTTGGCAGCCATCTTTGTTAAACATAGTGGCTGTTATCTCATGAATGCCTGAACGGATTTCCATTCGGATTTTTTTGTTTGAAAGCTGTGAGCAATGTGGACACACGTGGTGCATTATCTAGGCATGGGTGTGCATGATCCGTGCACACCCAATTACATGGAAGTCTATGGAGACGAATGGCAGGTGGGAGTACGGAGGTATGTTAAAATGGCGGTCAATGTGTTAAGCAGTCTAATCGCTGACAAGAAAAAAAAACACATAATATACATACATATCTTTTCAGTAGCAAAACAGAATCTAAATAGCATTTGCATAACAACACCTTGGCAAATGTCCTCCTTTCTCACTGACAATGTCCTGACAAGCCAATGACAGGATGTGGGAAGTTCTCAAGTAGCACATCAATAATAGCTTATATAAGCAAATGACATGTTTTATCACTACTGTATCACTACTGTATCACTACTGACAGCTTTTGTACCTTTTTCTTAGCCTTCAATCCAGTCTATGCTTCAGTCCCAAAGTAATTTGCATTATAATGCATATAGAACCACTTTTTCTACCACTTTTTGTGGTCACATGTTCAAATACTGGATTCTGATTGGCTTAAAACAGTGGTAAATCAGTCAACAATCTTGAGTTGGCTCATGGACCCCGCCCACTGAAACAATTAATGATTGTAACTAAAGATCCTTGCAAGTTACAACTGTGTTTTCTTTCATTTATATGGTAAAAGTGGTATTAAAGCAATTTATTTATTTAAATGGCTTACATAACCTGCTTTCCAAAAACACCATCGTGAATCTGTGTTGTTGTGCAACTACTGTATTTAACCCTCTGTACGGTGTATTTTCTGGCAGCGTATCTGGTCAACATCTGAATCAATCTTTCAATTGAAGTAATGTGAATGACCACAGGAAGCTGGTTTTGCATTAAACCAGGGGTCTTCAACGTTTTCAGGCCGAGGACCCCTTAGTCAAGAGAGAGATGAAGCAGGGACCCCCCACAACCCATATAGTTTCAGCACAATCATCAGTGTATTTTGGATTCATATCCATTCATGTTTTCAGATATTTAACCACTTGAACCGTAAAGGGCCACTTCACCTCTGGGACAACCCTATCTTATTTTATTGTTGTTTGTGACACGATCAACACAATCCTGAGTTCTTTTTTGTGTTCAATCTGTGTTTTTAGATATTTTAGTATTTCAGCATGACTAGTGATGCATTTTGCATCATCAGTGATGCATTTTGCATCATCATCATATTTCAGCATGACTAGTGATGCATTTTGCATCATCAGTGATGCATTTTGCATCATCATCATATGATGCAAAACGCATCACTTACATGCTGAAATACTAAAATATCTCAAAAAACAGATTGAACACAAAAAATAACACAGGATTGTGTTGATCGTGTCCCAAACAACAATAAAATAAGATAGGGTTGTCCCAGAGGTGAAGTGGTCCTTTAATAAACTTGACCTTTCACTTTAGTCTGCTCTTTTTCTCCTCTACAGTCTACACCAAACCTCTTTGGCTAAAGTTCTCAGAATGTGGACGCTAGGGTTCAAGTGGTCCTGGACCCCCTGTTGAAGACCCCAGCATTAAACTGTTCTTCGCTCCTTTCCTTGAACAAAGGACTCCCACACACTGTATTCTATCTACACTTGCAATTCAAATTAAAATGGATATATTATTTTATTGGGAACAACGTTACGGGACACAGACCTTCATCAGGTTATCTAAAGGTCTGTGTACCGAAACATTGTTCCCAATGAAGAAGACGGTGTGCGGGGAGTCCTTTCTTCTACAATGGTCTTTTCCAAAAGCACCTCGGTGTACAAAAGTGCTGCTCTTTCTTTTATTTCATTAAAATCGTACTATTTTATATGAAAGTAAGAGGATCAGGGCTACACAAATTAGGGAATCACTTGCTGAATTTAAATGTTTCTGAAAAGAGTTCTGAGAGATCGAGCTTCACAGATTTTCTCGAATTTAGAAGCTCATAATACATCTTAGGAAAGACAACCTGCGTTTCATTTTGGAATCACATCACTTCTGAAAAGATAATACTAAAACACGATACTTCACTCAAGCTCTGATTTGGCTGTCACGAAAGGGATAGAGCAGGGGTTCCCAAACTTTTTTGTCTCAGGGCACCCCATGAATACGTTTTTTTAATCCGAGGCACCCCTACATTATAATTTTCACTCCCAGCACCTTATATTTATCGTTGTCGGGTGGAAACCTTGTATGTCCAAAACCGTTTGTTTTGTATTATCATCTATAAAATGTACTAAACTAGTGAAAACAGCAGATCTACAAGCACACAACGCCTCGCAACGCGAGGCGTTGTGTGCTTGTAGATCGGCTGTTTTCACTAGTTTTGTGCGACAGTCTTGTATTATGAAGCAGGGCTTTGCATTACCAAAAGACATCCTCATTTGAAACTTGGAGATACAAGGTTTCTGCCCAACAGTGACGATATTTTTGTGATTATGTTGTGAGGAAAACGTTGAGATAACAGCCATTTTGCTTAGAACTGACTGAAAATAACTTTGTACTTCAAGTTTAAAATGATACTAAATATTTTTTCAAGTGTCCAAATAGATTCCAAATATTATCAAATGATCTCGCGGCACCCCTGGACTGCCGTCGCGGCACCCCAGGGTGCCCCGTCACCCACTTTGAAAACCCCTGGGATAGAGGACCGGAGGAGGAGAGCAACGAAAAGCTGATTTGATTTGTGTTTGAACGGCAGATCTGGACAACGTGGAAGGGATCTCTGTGGACTGGATCGGGAACAACCTGTACTGGACCAACGACGGGTACAGGAAGACCATCAACGTGGCCAGACTGGAGAGGTCTGCCCAGACCCGGAAGACCCTCCTGGAGGGGGACATGTCCCACCCCAGAGCCATCGTGGTGGACCCCCTGAACAGGTCAGTCCCACCCCAGAGCCATCTTGGTGGACCCCCTGAACAGGTCAGTCCCACCCCAGAGCCATCGTGGTGGACCCCCTGAACAGGTCAGTCCCACCCCAGAGCCATCGTGGTAGACCCCCTGAACAGGTCAGTCCCACCCCAGAGCCATCGTGGTGGACCCCCTGAACAGGTCAGTCCCACCCCAGAGCCATCGTGGTGGACCCCCTGAACAGGTCAGTCCCACCCCAGAGCCATCGTGGTGGACCCCCTGAACAGGTCAGTCCCACCCCAGAGCCATCGTGGTGGACCCCCTGAACAGGTCAGTCCCACCCCAGAGCCATCGTGGTGGACCCCCTCAACAGGTCAGTCCCACCCCAGAGCCATTGTGGTGGACCCCCTCAACAGGTCAGGAAAGATGCCCTCCAGATGAGTGTGTGTCGGGTGCACTGGTTCAGGCAGAACTAGTCTTATTAGAAAGGATTACCTCACTTAAACTCATACCCCGCCATTTGTAAATACCTTCGTACTCTCATATGCCTCTGTCTCCATAGACTTCCATGTAATTCATAGTACACTGATAATGTCATGTCCATGCCTAGATAATGCACCACGTGTGTGTACATTGCTCACAGCTTTCAAACAAAAAAATCTGAATGGAAATCCGTTCAGGCATTCATGAACTAGCAGCCATTATGTTTTCCTAAAATGTAAACAAAGATGGCTGCCATGTTTGAAAGATGGGGTTGCTATGGGGGTTAAACATGCAATTTCGCGATTGCTATCATGCCTACTACATTTTTTGGGGTCCAATTTTATTATTATTTTTTTTTTTTAAACGAGAAATTCTCGGGACTATCGGGCCTGGCGGGTAGAGACATTAAAATATTCTTGGGACTATCGGGCCTAGCAGGGAATGAGTTAATCCTTTTTTTTATGATTTAGATCAAACACAACGGGCGTTGTGTGATTGTTTAGAAGGAGGGTATCACATGTGTGGTTGCAAAAGAGAAACCGTGGAAAATTGAAATGAAGATGGCGATGTACAGGATCATTAAAAATGGCTTACTGGCTGCTTTGATGTTTGGTCGATGTATCAATGTCTACCAATATTTATTTATTGCGACCATTTTTACAGTCTATTGGTTCCCTGTCACTGTGACATCACTCTGACATCATGCTCTGATGTCACTGTGATGTCAGGGGAACCACTCTTAACGCAATGGGTTTGCTGCTCTGACATCATGCACGCTCTGGCTTGATGTCCCTTTCATGCCCATATATTTTATGCCCATATATAGTCGAGAATGTGATGTCAGAACATGCCCATATATGGGCATTCCCAGATCACACTAGCAAATGTATTACATCCGTGTCCGTTTTATGCCCATATGGAGATCCCTGTCCTCATCAATAGTAAGGGCATATCTGGGAATGCCCATCCAGATCACATTTGGTAATGCCCTGTCACTGTTGAGATTGGGTAACTGGTCCGATATACATCACTGGCCAGATAGCCAAGAATTGGCCCTTTAGGGCGAGGTCGTATGTCTTACTAGTTTATTATTATTCTTATAATTGAGGGGGGGGGGGGGGAGACTCTAATTAGAGTCTTTTCTGTCTCTAATTAGAGTCTCTAATTAGAGTCTTAAATTAGAGACATACACCTACAGCAAAGATCGTTGGGACTCGAACCCGCCATGTGCTGTCAGGTTACATTAGAGACAGCGGTCCGGGCCAATATTTATGAATCAAAAGTGTGGATCCTGCTATGAGAGAAAGAAAAAAGAAAAGAAAAAGAAATGCTGATTTCTCAGTATAGCTGGAAGACTGCCGGGCCAAATTTTCAAGATGATGGATAACATGGAAAACGTTGGCCCACATTAAAATGCTCTGAGATTCCCGACCATACAATATCCCGCCAAAAGAAAATCTTGAGACGGCATCATCATCACGAGGTGTAAACTGTAGTACAATCTTTGATGTTACCACAGCTTACACAGCTATTAGCCGTTCAGTGCCTTCCAAGATGATTGGGATGAGAGATTGAGATAATGGTTCGGTCCTTCTCCTCTCCGTGCCACCGTGATTGGCGATGCTTGGCGTTCGGTGGGTTTTTAATTAATTTCTGGATCCTCAGAGAAATCCTCTCGCTGTGTTTTCACACCCTACATTTAACAGATGATGATGACTTCAAACCATAAAGTGTGAAGAATAGTATTTAATATTGTTGTTGTTGTTTTTTTCCCGTTCTCCACACAACGATTTACAAGCCATCCGGAGCTTATATATATATGACATCTGAAGGCTGCCAAAAGTGACATGCCGCAAGCTGTTGTGCATGTCTTTCATGGCTTGTTGTCGCGCTGTGTCTTAGCCAAGATGACTGTCGGCATGAAAGAAAATCCTAAACTATAAGCCCTTTTGCCTTTTAAAAACTGGACTTGATCCAAAAGAGACATAATTCACCTGACAGAGGACATGCGTCTGCAAAGCCCTTAAGGTCAGGATGTTTGGAATGTGACACTGTTTTTGCTTTTACACAGTCACGCAATTCATACAATCCGACACACGCTTGACTTCAAGGTTGAGTGCAGCAGTTTAGAATCTTCCCCTCTTGTTAAAGAGATGCAGCAGTTTACAGTTTAGAATCTTCCCCTCGGGTTAAAAAAAATGTGACCGAACACAGCTGAGGGCTAGTCATTGAACATTTTTTTCATTTTCATTTTTTTACAAAATGATAAATTGGTTGTGAAGATTGACCCAACAGTTTTGTAGATATAGCTTATAGAGTTATGCCATGCAGAAATACTAGATCTGAGAAATTCAGCCTTTTAGATAAAATGTAACCTGCAAAATGTGATGTTTCTCTTCACATTAATTAAAAAAAAGTCTTATTTACATGCAGAGTTAAGCTCTGGCGTTTAAGGGAAATGTAGCCTGATATTTATGAAATGCTTTTGTGGCTTTATCACATTTTAGAAAAAAAAAAAAAAGTAATTTCAGGGCTGGTCTAAAGCTGTGCTTTCCGAAATGACTGCCCCTCTGCTATGCTGGGACACAAATCGTAGTAGATTTTGATTATTATTACAATACATGCATTACCCACTTCAGCCCTATATACATTTTGGCCATTTTAAAACAGCCGGTCAACAAACTCACAATGTGTCGCGGAGACGCGGACGTGACGCATTGTGAGCTTGTAGATCTGCTGTTCTCAAAAGATTTTCAATACAATGTATCCACAACTTTCCAACGTCCCATCATGCATTGCACATAAGGAGTCCGGCACCGGAGTGATCTACAAGAGTGATCTACAAGAGTGATCTACAAGCTCACAACGGTTGCATCTGCGACGCGACGTGAGCTTGTATGTCTGCTGATCTCCGAAAGTGTCCCGCAAATAATTCTACTAGTAAATTCTCACGGAAACAGGTGGATACATTTGAAAACTAGTGAAATAGAGACGTTCTGCATAATGGAGTATTTTTTTTTTTTTTTGTACTTTAAGTACATTCTGATAACAACACTTTTGTACTTTTACTGACGTGACATTCGAATTCTGGGTGCCATGGTATTGGTCCGAAGGTTCATTAGTCCGAAGGTTCATTAGTCCGAATTTGTTTAGTAATACTATGCCTAACTCTAACCCTAACCCTAACCTCAGTAACCCTAACTAAATTCGGACAAATGAACGTTCGGACTAATGAACCTTCGGACTTATGGGCAGTTCCCGAATTCCGGACTTTCGTACTCGTAACGGACTATTTTGGCGCTGCAGTAATGATACTCTCTCTTAAAGCGTGTGAGTAATGTTTCCACCGCTGTAGAGTAAGAGTTAATTCTGGGCTCTTATAGCCTCGTCTCAGCCTGTCTGACAGGGAGCTCTCTCCTCAAACGGCCAGGGAACAGGATCCTGGCCTTTTGCACAACATTTCATTAAGACACTGTAGCTCTGAGATAAACTCGCCCCAGCACTGAGAGGGCTATCATTTCCTTTTGTGTCGAAGAGTTAATCACTTTCACACTGACCATACCGCACTGACAACAAAATGATTAGAAAAGGGTTTTGTTTTTTTGGGGGAAGGTGGGGGGGGTTTGTGAGGAACCAATCGACACGCGTCAGACAGTGGCTTTGATCTCTATCTGGCCCCGCTAGATGGGGTCTCTCCAGGTGAAATGACTGCGGCCGGCCCTCCAGCTGATGTTCTCGCCGCCGTATTTTCCGCACCGCTTGCCGCCTCCAGCCTGTGTTGACACGATAAGGCTTAACTTACTCCATGCTGACTTTAAGCCAGTGTGGTGCCACACAGTATACTCCACCTCTGAGGTTACTCATAGCTCACCCCCCCTGGTTCATATTAAACTCGCGGAAAAATAATAATAAAAAATAAATAAAGGAGAAATATAAAAGCATATGTAAACAAGAACCCCTTTTGATTTGAGTGCTAATTTTATTTCAGCTTTGGTTTAGTTGTCAACGCAAGTTTGTGTTCTTGCGCGCGCATGCGAGCATGTGCGTCAGCGTGTCCGTGTGTCTGTGTGTGTGTGTGTGAGTGAATCTTGACTGCGCCCAAGCGGATGCATGTGAAGTCTGCATGCATGGATGTTTATTTGAGTTGCCGCTTTGATTGCGGCTTTGGTTTGCTGGTTTGCGTTTGCTTGTTTGTGTGTGTGCGTGTGTCTGTGTGCATGTGAATGTTGAGTGTGTCCACGTGCATGCATGCATGTGCATCGTGCATATCGTCACTGTCGGGCAGAAACCTTGTATCTCCAAGTTTCAAATTTGTATGTTTTTTCTCGAAGTAAAGCCCTGCTTTATCAGACAAGGCCGTCGCACAAAAGTAGTGAAATCAGCAGATCAACAAGCACACAACGCCTCGCTGTAGATCGGCTGTTTTCACTATTTTAGTTCATTTCTTTTAATGATAAAAACGAACGGTTTTGGACATACCGGTACAAGGTTTCCACACGACAACGACGATATGTAACGTATTTGTGTTAGTAGTGTGTTACTGTGTGTGTGTATGGGAGAGAGAGCGCGCACGCACACGCGGCAGCCAGGAATGAATAATTCATGGGGTCATAAAGATGACTGGTGCAGACAGAGGGAGTCTTCATTCACTCCTCCTTCCTTTTCATGTAGAGCTCTTCCCTCCGCCACGCAGGCTTCCATCATTGATGAGAAGCGGGGGCCGCGTGGCTCTTAGTCTGCAACGCTCAGACACCAGCAAATCCCCTGAGCCCGGTTACTACCGAGCAGATCGCGTCAAATCGTTGACCCAATCACTTTTCAAATACCACGGCCCCTCTGGGAATTGCAACGGAGCTTACCTCAAGCTCATCGTAGTAACCAGACATACAAGGGACTTATTTTCTTGGTGGCGTCGAGTGGACCGGATTGTTTTTTTTTTTTTTTTTTTTTTTGCATAGATGCAGGAACGGCGCTATAGCTGTTTGTTTCCATGGCCCGGGGAAGTGTGGCCTTTTTGTCTGACAGGGACATTATGTTGTTTGGATTCCACTGATCGGTAGCAGTAAAGGGTCTAGCAAGACTACCTGTCATCTTACAATAAATGCGACAAGTCTCTGTGAGCGTGCGTGCATGTATGTAATCCGCGTATCTCGAGAACCGTTCGTCCCACCGGCTTCAGATTCGGCACGCGCGGTCCCCGCCGCGGCGCGGAGTGGAGTGCAGTGCCCGGCCTCGACCCGACCCGACCCGATGCCCGGCTTTCCGGAACCGGCGTGAAAGCTTCGGAATCTCAATATGCGGAGCTGATGTCTGACATCAGGGTTTTCCAGAACCTGCACTGTGTCTGCAGAGATCTGACAGGTATAATGGGGTTTGCATTAAAGGGCAGAGCATTCATTCCCTATTTGCATCGTTCCCGAGTTGGCCCGGCCCCTGACTAGACGAAATAATCTTTCATCAATACTGGGTTGGGTGTGGCCATTCTGGTGAAGTGGTTCCCCTGACATCACAGTGACATCAGAGCATGATGCCAGAGCAGCAAACCCATAGACACGTCTACACGTCTACACGGACTGTGACGTTTCTCATAGTAAACTGCGACCTCCGGTCGCAATTATTTTGGGGGGCCTGAAAAGTTTGAGAACTACTGATTTAAAAGGCATTTGTTAAATCAATCAATCAATCAATCAATCAATCAATCAACCAATCAATCAGTGGCTCAGTGCTTTGTGTTGCGTGTCGTGTCCAGCTGGATGTACTGGACGGACTGGGAGGAGGACGAGGTGAACGACAGCATCGGGCGCATCGAGAAGGCGTGGATGGACGGCTCGCACCGCAGCGTGTTCGTCACCTCCAACATGCTGTGGCCCAACGGCCTGGCCCTGGACCACGAGCAAGGCACCATGTACTGGTGCGACGCCTACTACGACCACATCGAGAAGATCCACCTCAACGGCACGGGCAGGATGGTGAGTGACTTTATAAACATTAAGGATGTCCATAATTACAACACCAGAGGCAGCGCCACAGATCACTTTCAACCCAGAGTCAAAACCAACAAAGGGTCAAACTCTTTTTTCTGCTATACCACCAAAATGTGGAAAGCCTTACCGAAGGCCATAAAGGAGTGTGGATCACTAGCATCCTTTAAAATTGCCCTGAAAAACCACTTACAGGCAGCAGCCGTTCGCAACTGGTAAAAAAACTAACCTAGCCCAACCCTACCCCCCCTGCCCCTTCTTTGTATATACTTACTGTTTTTTTTTAATTACTGTTTTCCTTTTTTTTTGTTCTCTCATTTTTATTTGTATTTACATATCTACTGCATAGTACTGTGTTCTATTCGTCTGTCATTCAATGTTATATGAGATACTTTAATGGTTTCCTGTGGAAATGAGCTTAGTCTTTTCATGGATCTCCTTTTAGTAGACCTTGTACCAGTGAACTGTACCGTCATGAAACTGTACCTTTTCCTATGCAAACTTCTAATAAAGTCTTCAATCAATCAATCAATCAGTCTGAGGGTTGAAAAAAACAAAAGAATTAAAGACATCTGGCATTGTGATTGTGATACTCCTTACTACAGTAGTGAAAGTATTCCACAAGTGCGCGCTGGGCGATCAAATAGAATACATTTTCTGTTACTGCGTTGTCTATTTCTCGCTGCAAATATATATTTTTTAAACATTTAATTCTTGAGAGCAACGTTTAGTTGTAAATGAGGCTGTGTGTTTGTGTACATGGCTGACATGTTGGATATGGCATACATTTCACGCAGTGCAGCAGGTGCTCTGAGCCTTTGATTAGGCATCGGTCTGCTATAGAGCGGAGCGGTATGTTATCAAGAAATAACACACAGCTGATTTCAACCAAGCCGTGTATTAAGAACCAGCAACTGATCCCACGCACCCAGAAAACGGTTGGAGGGTGCATGTTTCCACCCGAAGGAATTATATGTAACTTTAAGACTATTAAAAAAGCAGTCATTTCCCTTCATCAGTAACTATATTATTGTGCTGGGGTGTTTCCTTGCAGAAAGACACATCCCCCTGGCTGTATTTCTGTTCTGTTCAACTCTTTATGTTGACATTAAATGTCAACAGAAACAGTGGAGGGACGTTTTCGTCAGGGGGAGCTCAGCCAGAGCTCTTAATTAATCCCTTTGAAGTTCAAAGGGGTTGTGCACTAAGGTAATTGATTGGGCCATAAAAGTGCCAAGTCCTCGTTAGTGATGTCTCTAATCAATGAAAGCATCAAAGAAAAAAATCCTGTTTGATGCCTGTCATAGAGTGTAGGGGGAGGGGGGAATGTTTTTGTGTACACACAAGCTTGCATATTTTTTCCTTTAAACCGCAAGGCTGCGTTGTTGAACACATACACAGCTTAACATCAGGAAAGTTACTCACCCACCCAGGTGACCGTTGCGTTAATTTGGTATTCCTTTTCTTACTATTATGTTGCAAATGATTGTGTGTGAGGGGGGCAAATAATAACATTTGACAGCTGTGAGAGGCAGGGTTCCCACGGTCATGAAATTCCTAGAAATATTTTGAAATTAGAAAAATATTTTTCCACTTTGAGGGTTCCCTGACACCTTTTGATGCGGGCACGCGCGTGTCCATCGTGCACGATCCGCATGCACGCCACGGCCCGTTCGCGGCGTGCACGCATTATTTTTTAGCTACACTGCCTTTCTTTGGGCATTGCACATAGGAGTAAGCGACTCGTTATTGTGCTGAATTATTGTTATATATAGTCCTGGAAATTGGCTTAAATATTCTGGAAAGGTTGGAGAGGTTGAAAATCTGGACAAACACTTACATTCGCCAATACTTTGATGACTGCCAGATTTACATGAGACTCAAAGTATCACCACTGGTCACCAACCCAGTCACAAATTATTGGCTCAGGATTGGAATGCGGAAAAAATAAATAAATACAATATGTTTTCATGGGGTGAGTAATTGATAGAAACTACTCCTTTAATAAGTAGGCTAATGCAATTCTAAACGGTTCACTGGGCAAGGAACCATTTTTAGCTGCGACTGTGTGACCTTATCTCTGCCAGCTAGGCAGGGCTGGGAAGTAAGTAAGTGCATTTACTCAAGTAATACAGGGAAGTATTGTTTCAGATTTTCAATACCTGTGTACTTCTACTCCACTACATTTTAATACATTGTATACTTTTGAGAACTTGGTGAAATGGGACATTCTGCACATTGAGTACTTTGGTCCATTAAGTACATTATTTATGCCAATACTTTCACTCAAGTAAATTGTGAATTCCGGACGTTTACTTGTAAGGGCACGGACACACTGCACTTTTATTCTACATCAGGGCTCTTCAACGTTTTCAGGCCAGGGACCCCTTAGCTGAGAGAGAGATGAAGCAGGGACCCCCATAACCTTTTCATAGATTCCATAGTTTCATTGTTTGACAGCACAATCATCAGTGTATTTTGAATTCATGTCAATTTGTGTTTTCAGATATTTAACCACTTGAACTGTCAATACTTAATAAACTTGACCTTTCGCTCTGTACTTAGTCTGCTCTTTTTCCCCTCTACACCAAACCTCTTTGCCAAAAATAGCAGCTCTACAAGCTCACAACGCCTCGCACTGCGACGAAGCGTTGTGAGCTTGTAGATCGGCTATTTTTGGCTAAAGTTCCCAGCATCTGGACACTAGGGTTCAAGTGGTTAATACAAAGATTTGGAGGACCCCCTGTAGTAACTCTGAGGACCCCCTAGTGGTCCCGGACCCCCTGTTGAAGACCCCTGTTCTTGGACATGGATTCTGCCAATGCAGTGGGAATGGAGTGGATTTTTGCAGAAACTCAGGACTCACCATTCTTGTCCTCTGCTGTGGACGATTCTTTTAGATTCTTTTTACCCTTTACCCCCCGCCAGCACCGTCAAATGTATTACATTTTCTCTGAGTATAATTTGTAAGGATTGCTCCCTGATGTCTTATTCTGAAGGGGCCAAAGAAAGGCAATTTTATTGTATTTTCTACCTTTGCACGTCTGGTTACATTTTCATGTGAGTTGTTTGTGTTTTGTTCGCACAACTGACACACCTGGAGGACGAAGAGCAGGGGGTGGACAATTATTTTTTCCATGAACATGAACAACAGAAAATATTGTGGAGAGAGAGAAAGAGAGAGAGAGAGAGATTCTCCTCTGCATAAATTTAAGCTCTATATCTGGTTTTGCGCTGGGTCTTGTTGGTACCGCGGGGTCCCGCTCAGGGACGTGCTGGGTCTCTGATTCAGCCCGGGAAAAAGAGTTAGAGAGGCCCTCATTGCGCGCTATAGAGAGAGATCTCTCTCTATAGCGCTGCTGCTACTCAAAGATTTGTGACAAAGTGACAAGCCAGTGGGCCAATTACATGAGTTATATTTCATCGTTGTCGTGTGGAAACCTAGTATGTCCAAAACCGTTTGTTTTGTATTTATCATTTTTAAAATGATTTAAACTAGTGAAAACAGCCGATCTACAAGCACACAACGCCTCGCACCGCGAGGCGTTGTGTGTTATCACTACTTTTGTGCGACGGCCTTGTATCATGAAGCAGGGCTTTGCTTTGCGAACAAATTTACAAATTTGAAACTTGGAGATACAAGGTTTCTGCCCGACAGTGACGATTTACTTTGTTGGCCGCACAGCCCCCAAAATGGAATGAAGGCCAACATTTTATTTTATTTTTTTCCCTAATGGCCGGCCTGGACCGGCCGGGAATGAACCGGCCGTTCGGGAGTTTTTCCCGCTTTTCCCAATGGCCAGCACGTCCCTGGTCCCGCTCCCGATGCAGGACTGTAGGTTGAATAATTGGTAAACACAGGGGGAGAGGGCATCATTATGCAGCGGATAGATGTCCGTGGACAGAATGCGGCTCCTTGCTGCTGAATGTTGCAATTTCACCCCTCCCAATCGCACCGACTATACCGATTTATGTGAGAACTAGCCCTTACCCGTTCAAAGATATGAGCTCCGAAATGATGTGCAGTGTGTGGATTATGGGAAGTGCACTGTGCACACAGTATATGAGGGATGGAAAGTAACTTTAACTGGTGCTTGCATGCTAATATGTAGGAGCATCATTGTAAGAAATACCCGTTCCATTGAACGGCTACAGAGATACTGTGTACCGATCTGCATGATTTTGGACAACATCTGTAACAGGGCCAGACCCCCCCCCCCCCCCCGCCGCCGCCCGCCTGCACACACACACACACACTCCCCCCCCCCCCCCCCCCCCCCCCGTGTGTGTGTGTGTGTGTGTGTGTGTGTGTGTGTGTGTGTGTGTGGGTTTGTGTGTGATTGTGCATGGCCTGAACAACAGCGCCCCTCCCTTAACATGTGTGGTCACAAAAGGTACTGTAGGCTAAATAGATATAGATACACCATAAAAATGCTATTATACAGCATACGATTTGTGAAAGTGACAAACGGGCTTCACAGTTATGTCAGGTGTGTTCATATGCTGATGGTGATGCGATTTCAGATCAATTGCTCCAGCCACCGAGGAGAAACGCTGTTTCATACAGACAGACACTCACTCACTCACTCAGACATTCGCAAAATTATAGTATAGATGCGCCCTCAGAGTTACAGACCTGTTATGCTGGCCATTCAGGGCGATTCCTTTATGTGTTCATGATAATACTCATTTTGTATGTCCGTGGCAAAATTTGAATTTTGACAAAAATGGCCACCGTAAGTGAACATGGCGCTGACCGCTATTACGGTGCACTTCTTGTACATAGGCCCACACTTGCCCACGATACCGCAAATATCTATTATGCACACATGCTGCATATTGTGTTAATGTGATAATGTGGCTTTGCAACTTTGTACATTTACTGTGCTCATGTTTACTTTCTTATCTTACCGTACTTTTATCAGGGGATGAAACGTCTTTGTTTTATTGGTGTTTTCTCTTTGTTTGCCCCTCGCTGATGCTGAAGTTGACCCAGTTTCCCCTCAGGGATGAATAACAGTTTATTCTATCTCTTCCCATCCTATTCTTTACAGACTTTGTGGGTCAAATTACATTTACAAGCCAATTCCTCGTCTGAAACATTCTCATTTATTTGTTTGGAGCTTGGAGACCTGGTAGCGGATCATTGGATAATGCAAAGAGTGGCCCCAAAGTTTAGACTATATCTCAAAGTCAATTTCGTACACTGCTCCGCTGCTGCCAGACAGTTTATCTGCGGCTGCGACTGTGAGAGTTGTAAATCAACACCGTCTCTGCAACGCCGTTTTGAAATGCACGTTGTGAACAATAAGCAACCCAGTTGTTGGGTTTGTGAGTCAGCATTTCTTTGTTCAAACGGTATTGCATGAAAACACTTGGTAAAGATTTGTTTTGATTGATATAGGCTCGCAAGCTCGTAGAGCTATTTTATCTATCTTCAAATGGCGAAACTATATAATATTAGGTTAAAGTGGTTCAACTGGTGGCGATGCCTTTAGTGAACAGAAAATGCATTTTCGGCGCGGGATACCAATTTTATTCAATCAGGAGAGAGACATTTGGAAGTGATGACACCAAGAAGTGAGCATTGGAACATTGGAAGTGGAACACTATAAAATTGAAGCTGATAAATGTAGCCTACTATATCTCCTGATCGGCTGAAATTGGCAATCCCCACCTCAAAACGTATGTTTATTGGGCTGCCATAGTTTTGTCATATAGAGCCATGTATCTTTCCTATTGTTTTTACCTGATTTTCAGTGGCATCCTTTAAAACCCATTTAGAACGGGTACACATTATTGTGTATCATTATTTTATGCTTTAACTATTGAAAAATAGCAGATATACAAGCTCACGAGTGCCGCGCTGCGAGCTTGTAGATCTGCTATTTTTGAAAAATCATGAAAATTTGATTTTGACCCGATTCTATATGTGTCTTTTGAATCCTTCTAAGATTTTTTTGAAAAACCCTATGTTTCTATGTCAGCAATCTGGCCAGCCATCGTCAAAGAAAGGGTCCTTTTCACTTCAACCGGAGCTCAGTCAGTCTGTTCTTGAGAGACTACTATGTCAGTGGTTCTCAAACCTTTTCATGTGAAGAACCCCCAAAATGATATTTATTTGGCCACGGACCCCCATCTCAAAATATTTAGTTCCAGGGACCACCCAGAAGCAAAATTTGAGTTACAAACGTTCCCTTTGAAAATACATATATTCAAAGATCTGCACACATTTTCACGACTTTTTCAAAAATAGCAGATCTACAAGCTCGCAGTGCGGCACTCGGTGCCGCGCTGTGAGCTTGTATATCTGCGTTTTTGTATAGCAAATGCGTTTTTGTTTTTTTTGTGTTTGTTTTCAAAGGTTTCTTTCCCTGTTTTGCCTTTTCAGATTTTGATGGAGAATGGAGCGTATTTTTGCAGAAAGTGTCAAGAATTCCCATTGAAAAGTAGAATCCACCTTCATTGGTAGATTTAAAGGGATCAAATTACACCCCACAAAAATGAACATTAAACATTCAGTGTTTTTTTTCCTGTAATCTGTAGTTTTCTTTTTTTTT
Organism: Nannobrachium achirus; assembly: GCF_963921795.1. Lineage (NCBI taxonomy): Eukaryota > Metazoa > Chordata > Actinopteri > Myctophiformes > Myctophidae > Nannobrachium > Nannobrachium achirus. The sequence continues at coordinate 1,496,837 of NC_137829.1, forward strand.
TTTTTTTTAATGATTAGGCTCAGAAAAGTGAGTTAATTTTCCTCTGGTCGTACACATCATCATCCAGGGGAGGATGTGGTTGTAGGGGAGGGTGTATCACCTTTGATGTTGCTTTCCACTGTGTTTGGATCGTTCCAATGCACCATTTACCATTTACCAGTTCAGTTGTTGAGTTCACCCTCACCTACAACCACATCCTCCTCTGGATGATGATGCGTACGTCCAGAGGCAAATGAACCCACCTTTCTGAGCCTAATTATGCCAAAAACTACAGATTACAGAACATATTTTTGGACATACATATAATTGCCCATGATACCGTGAATATCTATTATGCACACTAGAGGATGACATTTGACAGGAATTCCCGTGGGTCCCGTGGGATTCCCGCAGGACAGGAGTCAAATTTGTATTAATGCCAGGATCGGGACGGGACAGGAGCGGGAATCATCCCAGACCAGTTCATCAAATCGCAGAAATAAATTGCACAGGAAAGTGAGGTCTTTGAACTGCGAACATTATAAAATTATACATTATATAATAATAAACATGATATAAAATATAATATGGATCAAAATAGAAAAACATCTGCACAATCTTTTTTTTTTTTTTTTTTTTGGGAGCGGGATGTGAACGGGAGTGATTTTGACCAGGAGCTGGATAGGACCAGGAGTCATTGTACAGGAGTGGGACAGGACAGGATTTCTTTTTTTACTCTGGCCCAGGATTGGGATGGGACAGGATTTTTTCTGCGGGAGTGGGACGGGACAGGAGTGAAAATCCACTCCCGTGTCATCCTCTAATTCACACGTGCTGCATATTGTGTTAATGTGATGATGTGGCCTTGCAACTTTGTGCATTTACTGTGCTCATGTTTATTTTCTTATCTTACTGTACTTTTATCTGAGGGTGAAACGTCTTTGTTTTATTGGTGTTTACCTTTTACCATTTACCAGTTCAGTTGTTGCGTTCACCCTCACCTACAACCACATCCTCCCCTGGATGATGATGTGTACGTCCTCAGGCAAATGAACCCACTTTTCTGAGCCTAACTATGCCAAAAACTACAGATTACAGAAAAACCACTGAATGTTGAATGTTCCTTTTTTTGTAGTAATTGAGGTCAGGAAACCCCTTTAAACTTCGAAGTCAGAGAAGGTCATAAAAATAGCAAAGATCTACAAGTGTGTGTGTGTGATTGTGTGTGTCTCTCTGTCTGTGCCAGTGACTGCTTCCACACAGAACTGCGACCAGAAACTTGTAAATCAACATTAAACAGCTTGGTGAAATCAGTGCGCTCGCTCGTGCGTGTGTGTGTGAACTTCGTTTGAATCGTTTCAACTGCTGCGCGGATTGGATATTCGTTAGACCCACCCCACCCCCACCCCCACCCCGCGCGCTCATTGGACAGCCGAAAATAAAAACCGATTCATGTACTAAGCTCCAGACCAGAGAAAGAGTCCACTCTGAGAGTGGGCGGGGTCTCTGGTCTTGAAGCAGGCTACAATGTTCTGCCAATCCACTGGAAATCTACTGTCTTGCCAATGGAGGACGTGTGATGTTTTGAAATGGCCAGGGGCATAGTTACGCCGATTTAAAACGAATCCAATACGGAACTAAAACTTCCTATGTTTGGCCGCTAGTTGCTCTGTTTTCCCCCCGCGAGGTACCAAAAAGAATTAGTCTACATTGGACCACATTCGTTTTCCCCTTTGATTTTCTAACCTTAATAAACGTTGTCATAAATACTTTATGGTTCCTGCCGCTAGTAAAAAACTCCCTTTCAATCACCATGATATGCGTTTTGTGCAAATATGGTCCCATTTATGTTAAAATTGATGATACATTTGCGGGGGGAGTGGCCAACTAAACTGATACTAGCCTGCTGTGTTCTTCTTCGCTTTATTTCGGGAGGCTCAACACCACATTCTCCCATGTATCCCTGCGGTTCCACGTGACCGTTGGCAGCCAATAGCATTCCTTGTGATTCCTGGGGTACCATTAAAACAATGATGGTGACACCCATACAAGGGACAAAAAAACATCATTTTCGCAGTGGCTTCGCATCGTCCATAATTTTTCTACAGTCTATGGAAATGGCACATCTGTACAGGATATATGTTAATGCCACGTTGTGCTTCCTTTCCTCCCTCCCCCTCGCTGAACCATCCGTTAATAATAATACGTTGTCCTCCTACAGGTGGTGTACAACGGCAAGGAGCTGAACCATCCGTTCGGCATCTCTCACTACCGCCACTCCATCTTCTGGACCGAGTACATGAACGCCTCGGTCTTCCAGCTGGACCTGACCTCGGGAGAGGTCACGCTCCTGCGCAGCGAGAGGCCGCCGCTGTTCGGCCTGCGGGTCTACGACGCCCAGAGTCAGCAAGGTAGGTCAGACACCGCTGCCGTACCTACGTAGCATTTACTCTGCCCAGAGTCAGCAAGGTCAGACACCGCTGCCGTACCTACGTAGCATTTACTCTGCCCAGAGTCAGCAAGGTCAGACACTGCTACCGTACCTACGTAGCATTTACTCTGCCCAGAGTCAGCAAGGTGACTCTGACGTGTTTTTATATTGTAGTATACTTAACACATAGGATGCCATCATAGGGTTAATGGAACTCACCGGGGCGCGTGTGCGCGCGATGTGTCCTCTGCCTGTGTGACGGCCGCGGGTGTGATCGTTAACGTTGCAATGATATAATCCATCAGCGTGGCTTTACATGAGCGCACAATGTAAACAACCCGCCACCATTTTCCATTGACTTAGAGCGCAGCCTCACTGAAGGGGATCTTCGCAGGGCTGCGCGCGGGTCATGCGAACGTGCAGCGTGCGTGTTGCGTAACGGCCGCAAAGCGTTATGGGTAATGTAGTGTTTTTGCTAATCTGGCGATAAAATAGTAATATTGATTATTATTTATTGGTAGAAACGCCAGGAATGATTTTTTAGCAGCCAATGTGTTAAGTATAGTACTTGAGTAAATGTGCTTAGTTACTTGAGGGACAGCGGATACAATTCCAGGCACCGGAGCCTACCGCGACGCTGCCGCGACAGGTGCCGGACCGTTACCTAACCTTAATCCTAACCTTAACCCTAACCCTAACCTTAACCCTAACCCTAACCTCAGTAAAACTATACTTAACCCTAACCCTAACCTCAGTAAAACTATACTTAACCCTAACCCTAACCTCAGTAAAACTATACCTAACCCTAACCCTAACCTTAACCCTAACCTCAGTAAAACTATACCTAACCCTAATCTTAACCCTAACCCTAACCTCAGTAAAACTATACCTAACCCTAATCTTAACCCTAACCCTAACCTCAGTAAAACTATACCTAACCCTAACATTAACCCTAAACTCAGCAAAACTATACCTAAACCTAACCTTAACCCTAACCTCAGTAAAACTATGCCTAAACCTAACCCTAACCCCTAACCACCATTGTCGCGGCCGCCGGTCCTAGCTGCCGGTCCGTGCGGCGGCTGCCGATCCTATTGACTTGTAAATAGACTAAGCCCCCATGCTCCCCCCCCCCCCCCTTTTTTCTTTGTATTCTGCCTTTTGTATTTGATGTTATGCTTTTGAAACTGATATTATCCTAGATAAAGTACTATGTTCTATCCGTCTGTCTTTCAATGTTATATGAGATACTTAAAGTGTGGTTCCTGTGGAAATAAGCCTCGGCTTTCTAGGATCTCCTTTTAGTTGACCTTGTACCAGTGATTTGTACTGTCATGAAACTGTACTTTTTTCTATTGCAAACTTCTAATAAATTCTTCAATCAATCAATCAATTGCCGGCGATGCAGCGCGACTGCCGGTCGAACCTGCCGGTCCTGTTCTGTGCCTGCCGTGGCAATTCCGCGGCAGGTTCTGGTGCCGGTGAATGTATTCACTCCTTCTGAGTTACTTTCCACCACTGCCATTAGGATAAGTGACTCAAAGTGCCGTTGCGTTCTCATTTTTTTTAAATTCTGCATTCACACCGAGACTCATCGGTGATTGAAAACGCTGTAGTGTGCATGCCATGTGGCTAGGTGGCGGTGTGACACACCGCCAGATAAGACCAGTGATGCACCTCCTCCGTTCTACTTCCTATCACAGCTGTCGTGCTCACTCTAGGCTGTTTACTAGGGATGCGAAGATATACCGGTACGGATCGTAATCGCGATACAAACGTCCGCGATACGGTTGAATCGGTTCATTCAGTGTGTACCGGTACAATAGACGGCCGAAATCGTGATGGATCGTACCGTGAGTGTCTGGATCGGTAAATTCCGCGATTGTATCGGTTCTTCCATATAGTATTTCATTCTATCCTGTGTTTCCGAGGCGCCATGAATGCACCATCATCAGCCGTTCAACCCCTCCCCAAAAGCCAGTCTTTAACGCGAGCTGCGACTCGGACAGACCATAGAGTATATGGGACAGACGGACAACATCTGCACTCTGCATGCAGGCAACCAGGGAGACAGACAGTGCAGCGAAATGCGAGTGAATCAACACTAACTAGCAGCCGGCCCCACGGGTTAAAAAGATGCAAGATTAGTTGTACAGTACTTAGCTTTATAACATCCAAGTCCGCTGCGCTGATTGTTGTCACAGAGTAGCACAGGCTGATCGAGTGATATGTAATCAACAGCCGTTTCTTAGCGAATCTCCGACGGACAATTGATTGAGATCATCTTCTGTGCTATATTAACTGCACACACACAACAACAATGTTGCTGGGTGTTGTAGGACTACTGCTTGCGTTTAAAACAAAGTATTTGTTACTGTTCTAACTTTCCTGTTGATGCAAGCAACTCTCTCACTTTCTCTGCTGCTAGTTCTGCTCTGGGAAAGAAGCCTAATTTATACATCGCAGTACAAGGGTGTCGCACCTAAAATAGCAGACCTACAAGCTCACAATGCGTCGTGGATGCGACGCGCTGTGAGCTTGTAGGTCTGTTTTAAAACATTTTGGCTATAAAAATTGCATAATCCTGGATTAAATATAATATATTATAATATAATATAATATAATATAATATAATATAATATAATATAATAATACAAACCAGGGAGGGACTTTATTGTTTTTCAGGTCAAGGACCCCTTAGCTCAGACAGAGATCAAGCAGGGACCCTCGCTGTAGGCTAGGCATTATAGCCTACTGTATCACACAAATATTTGGCAGGCCCCCTGTAATAACCCTGGATTGGGGTCCCTGACTCCCAGTTGAAGACATATAGGCCTACTAATAATGACATAGGCCTTCTATATGATTAGTTATCAAACAATTCTACAATAGCCAGCAGCTTTGTGTTCTCCCAGAATACTATAGGCCTATGTTGGGTTGTTAGACAGAGCCTAGTACTACAGTGAAACAATAAATTGCCTTGAATTTAAATTTCATAAATTTTTAGTCGCTATGTTTTGTAAATTTTGGGATTTGGGCTTGAATCGTGGTGAATCGTGAATCGTATCGCATCGTATCGGGAACAGGGGTGGATCGCGATGTATCGTATCGGCAGGATTTCAATGTATCGCAATTATATCGTATCGCTGGCAGTGTATCGAGGTCCGTATCGTATCGCCTCAGTGGTCGAGATTCGCATCCCTACTGTTTACATAATAGAGTTATATATTAAATAGAGGACGGACAGCCCCGCCCACAGCTATTCATTTCAACGTAAGTTGCTCAGTGGCGTTTGAAGCACCCGGAAGACTGCCGGAAGTATCTGTGTATTGCACGCTGATTGGTTGGCCAAAATTATAGGCCAAAAATGTGATTGGCCGAGGCACTGAGCAGGCGCACTAGGGTAAACATTAGCCTTAGCAGTTAGCATACGCACACGCAGTAGCGTTCAATTGTCGTCCCAGGTTTGACCACTAGGCTAATGGCTGCTTCAATGTTCTACCGTGGTTCTGGGGGCTTGGTTTACATTTGTGGCTTTGCACCACGAGTCGACGATGAGCCATGATGAAACGAGGCGGAGCGTCTTCTAAGATTTCCATTCTGAAAGGTGGTTTCACCTTGTTTTGCGGATTCAACCCCCGAAAACGCAGCTGTCGTCTAAATGGACGGCATATCTGACATTTTATATTTGCCGTTCTCTCTAGAAACCGTCTTGGCTGAGAGGGAGGGAGAGCCTGGGAGGGAGGGAGGATGCAGTTGGATGGCAAACGATGATGGATGCCTGCTGTAGGAACGCTAAGCAGATGACTAGATAGTAGAGACAGTGTAGCAAGATGTGCAAGATGTGCATGGTTGAGAGAGGAGTAGGGATGGGACGATGTGAAAATGTCATATCACAATGTTTGTGACAAAAGAAATCGCGATTTACGATATTATCGCGACAATCAAAATCCATTATCCTGGGGCAGAACATTTGCTAAAAAATAGCAAATCTTGTTGGGATGTGTTGCGAGCTTGTAGATCGGCTATTTTTTGGCAAAGACATTTGATAGAGTGGAAAAAAAGATAATCAAGTACATATATTACAAGTACCTTTGACCAATTATAGAGGGTTTAAGTGGTACCAGATATGCAGCTTGGCAAATAAAAGGTGAATTGATCCCAGAGCATAACAGAGGACGATATCACGATAAATGAAATCTCCACGATACGATTATCCTGAGTGTACGCGGGTATGTATGTGGTTATGTGGGTATGGGCAGTATGTGGATATATACCTGTAAGCGCAAGCGGGTATGTTGTCTGTGGGTATGTACTGTATGTGGGTATGTATAGGGTATGGACAGTATGTGGGTATGTACTGTATGTGGGTATGTATAGGGTATGGACAGTATGTGGGTATGTACAGTATGTGGGGTATGTAAGTGGGTATGTGGGTATGTATGTGGCCGTATTTGGATATTGAGCCAGCCAATTAGGAGAAAGTAACGCAGAATGACTATGTGATGACAAGGTCAGGGTGTCGTGGCACCCTAGGGTGCCGTGGTGCCAGTCCAGGGGAGCCTCAGAATAATTTGATCACATTTGTAATCCATCAATATCACCTCATCAATATCACTTCACTATTCTTTGTAAAACAGACCTGACACTTGATGAGTTCTTTTTCCATATACAGCCAACATTCTACACCAAAAATAGCCGATCTACAAGCTCACTTGTAGATCGGCTATTTTCGGTGAACCTTCCCCCCTCAGAATAGGGATGCTGGGGTTCAAGTCCATTTGTAGAATCGGCCTCCGGTCAAGTAGGTAGAATCCCCCCCCCACCACACACGCACGCACGCACGCGCGCACGCGCACACGCACACGCACACGCACACACACGCACAACTTATTTTCACAAACGGAACCCCTGTACCGCTATCCAATGGAAGTGGAACCCTTCAACTGATCCAGTGTGCTACTCGTTCATATATTATTTGGTCTCGGTTCAAGTCTTGTAAGTGTTTTAATTTAGTATCAGAAAGCTGCATTGCCGCAGATAATGAGAAGCAGGCCTTCCTGCATGCCGGGCCAAACATGTGCCGCCGCCGCCGCGGTGGGGGTCAGAGCAGCTTCATTCACTGCTGGCCGTTCATCCACTGCTCCTCGTGTCACAGCGCAGATTAATTGGCTGTCCAATCCTCTGAGCATTATACCGATTGGCCCTTTAACAAAAAAAAAAACACAGAGTGCTTTATCTCATTGGCTCAGGCACTGAGCCCGTTGAGGCTTTAACACTAAATGGAAGTGACAAACTTGTCTCATGCTTCAACTTTAGAGATGTGACAGCTTTTTTTAACAGAGAGAGAGAGAGAGAGAGAGAGAGAGAGAGAGAGAGAGAGAGAGAGAGAGAGAGAGGAAATCTATTCTCCCCAGAGAATGGTAGTAGTAGGGTTTTGTCCAAAAAAGAAAAAACTAAAAGAAAGAAAGAAAAATTCTTCTTCCAAGAAGGATAAAAATGTCAAGCCGCTATTGTGTTGTCAGTAATTCATGTGACGTGTGCTTACATATGGTGTTGGCATGGCACCTGGTACAGGAAATGACTTTTATATCAAGAGAAATATTCTCTGGTGTGTTTGTTTGCTGAATTCCAAGAGCCCTTTGAACCACCGCTTGGAGGAGTAAGTAGACAGCCATAACAACAACACATCAACAACAACAGGAGGCCATCGTGGGAGCGATGTGGGGGCTTATTTTCTTCTCTTTTTTTTAAACCTGGCGTGAGCGAGACAACAACCTTATTTTGGCTCTCTGTGTGTCTCCAGGTGACAACGCGTGCCGGGTAAATTATGGGGGTTGTGGTACCCTCTGTCTGGCCGTCCCAGGAGGCCGAGTGTGTGCCTGCGCTGACAACCAGGTCCTGGAGAAGAACAATGTCACCTGCATGGGTACGTATGCTGTGTGTGAGAGCACGGAAATGAAAATAAAAATTAAAAAGGAATATATATATATATATATATATATATATATATATATATATATCGTCGTTGTCAGGTGGAAACCTTGTATGTCCAAAACCATTTGTTTTTATCATTAATTTAATTAATTTTATATTGAACTAACCTAGTGAAAACAGCCAATCTACAAGCACACAACGCCTCGCACTGATGTTTTCACTACTTTTGTGCGACAGCCTTGTCTGACGAAACAGGGCTTTACTTAGCGGAAAAAAACGTACACATTTGAAACTTGGAGATACAAGGTTTCTGCCCGACAGTGATATACATCGATTTTATAGAAGCGATTTCTTTTTCTAGAAAAACTAAAAGAGACACAGATTTGAGATCATAGCCATTGCAGGATTTTGTGGGAAACTTGAAGGAGAATTCCAGACTACCCATTTTACCTTAATCTGATAATCTGGTTATAATATCCCAGAACAAGTGACATTTTTATTATTTGTTTATTATTTACTTAATCCCAAGTCTACTGCAGCTCCGATCACGAGTGGCGTATTTTATTTATTTATGTATTAGTAAATTGCTTATATCGCTTTTTTGTTGTTGATGTTCATAATGCCGAAATACTCTCCACAGTGTTTGTGTCCCAAATGAGCCGCCGTAGCTCAATGGGGAATCAGGAGAAATCTTGTTTTGCAAGACTTAAGGAAATACACGTTCTTTCGAGCGATACAAATACCGGCAAGCGATTTACTGAAGAGAAAAAAAGAAACGGGTAGTCCAGAATTCTTCTCTAAGTCACATAAGGGAGGGAGGGTACAAACTGGACCACTCTCAACCTAACCTGGAAATCAGACAAATCTGTGCAGTGTGAGAAAAATGTGCCCTATAGTCTGGTCATGCCAGGCTACTCCTAATCTGGCGAGACTATGTTTTGGACATTCTAGGCAATACATGTTCAAAGAAATGTAAAAAATATATATATATATATTTACAAGCAGAAAGTTGTGAGCTTGTAAATACTGTAGGCTATTATACGCTCCCCTTCCCTGTCTCTCTTTACTGTGTAGGCTACTTTCAATAAAATAAACAAATAAATACAAATAATAATAATAATAATCTGTTATTATCGGTTTCCTGTTTGTTCCAGAAGCAGGCACGTGCACACACAGACATCAAAGGGGGCTTGAGCCCCTGCCCTTTTACCCGTCTGTAAAAAGTGCCCTCTCCAGACCATGAATGCTGTTTTTACTATGGTGAAAGAAAAGCAAATGCCCCCCTTTCCATGCCATACCTGAAGGCAGCATTCAAGAGAATTGCCTTGTGCAAACTCTCCTGAACTTGAATGCAGCATCTTATGTTGAAATAATTGCCCCCTCTGTGTAGAAATCCATGCCGTTACGCCACATCTCCAGTATTCACACTATATGCTTAGTTCAGTGTGGTATCAAGCACCGACAATAGCCGACATCCAAGCTTGGAGGTCTGCTATTTTCGATATTTTCACCAAAAGGCCCTTTTATAAATGTCATCCCCTGCCTCTCTAACATTCTCTGCACGTCCCTGTCTAGAAGTGTCCACTGGAGGGCCGGAGCCTCAGCGGTGTAAGAGCGATGAGTTCCAGTGTCACAACCAGCGCTGCATCCGAGACACCTGGAAATGTGACGGGGACGACGACTGTCTGGACGGCAGCGACGAGGACGCACACAGCTGCTGTGAGTGGCAAAGACTTTCTGTTTTACACACCCTTATAAGGTTCTTATTGTGGGCTCGCCAGTACCTGGCGAGCACACTTTAGATATTGTCATTATTTATTTATTTATTTATCTAGTAAGTAGACGGGATTTTCGGTTCCTTTCTACTCCTACATACTTAGTGAGAAAATGAAAATAAAAACATCAATGTGTTCAGCTTACAGTGGCGACGTGTGCTATTACTTTTTACAGCAATCGGCCAAATGGTGGCGCTGTAGGAAGCCTTCGAAAGTGCGAACTTTGAACAGGTATAGCTCATGCTGTGTTATACATACAGCCATGAAACCTGTATACACTTATGCGTCTCCTCATGCCGAACAACTTTTACCCTCTAACTTTTGACCTCTGACCTTTAGGTCTCCCACAATTCGGAATAATATGAAAAACAGTAAAAATCTATCTCCTCCTGGGATTTTTGAGTTAAGCGCACAAAACTTTTTTCACATGAACTTTGGACCAATACGGTCAGATTGATCAACCAGATTTTTTTTAAAGTGAAATATAATTTTTTAATAATTCCATCAATATTGCGGTTTTATGCAAATTATTCTTCGGCCTCTAAATCATACATGCAAAGTTACACATTCATGGCATTTGGCAAAGATGTGGAGGGTTAGTCAAAGTATCACTGAAACCAATTTTATTCCAATCGGCCAAAGGGGGGCGCTATACGAAGCGTTTGAAAATTCAAACTTCAAACGGGCATAAGTCATGACTCGTTTTGTTTGAAGACATGCAACTTGTTACACGCGTGCTTTGACTCGAGCGGAAGACATCTGTGTTGTTGTTAAGTAAGCTCCGCCCTTCGATTTTCCGCCATATTGAGCAGTTTGTAAAACGCGTAAACCCGCTTTTATTCTGGAATTTTCGCTCCACGTGCACAAAACTTTTTTTACGTGAACTTTGGACCGATATCTAAAGATCTGTCAGATCGGATTTCTTTAAAATTGAAACATGTTTTTTTAAATAAATTCAATGAATATTGCAGTTTTATGCAAATTATTCTTCTGCCTCTAAATCATACATGCAAAGTAACATGTTCATGGCATTTGGCAAAGATGTAGAGTGTTAGTCCAAATATCACTAAAACCAATCTTACCCCAATTGGCCAAAGGGGGGCGCTATATCATTTTGAGCAGTTTGTGAAACGCTTAAACCCGTTAGGATTTTTTTTTTTGCAATTTGCATGAAACATTCTACACACAATCTAAGGACCTTTATCTAATATGCCTATGAAGTGCACACACACAAAAAAATTATAATAATGAATATAGCTGCAAGCAGCGATAAAGTGTCCAAAGCCAAAAACACCTCAAATCATGAACACAGCCTGCAATGTGCGTGAAATCTTGCAAGCACATTCCCAATAGGTCAAGGAACAGATACCACCCTTCTTACATTGGCCTGTTATAGCGCCACCAGCGGGTCAACTTTTGCACAACACATTTTTGGAACAAAATGGACCAATCGTTGACGTCAGTAACGTCAAAGAGAGCACTGCCTGCGATCTTGACATTTTGTGCTTTTATAGCCATTGTTTTCCGGCTTGAAGCGAGCCCACAATTGTTTCGAAGGAACAATATTTTTCTAGTTTTGATCATAAGACCCAATTTATAATGAACGTCAAGTCTAAAAAATGTTTTCATAACATGTTTGACACTGATTTACCACGACACTATGGTATAGCCTACATGAGGAGTTCACTAGTAGGCCTACTAGTGGTTCTCAAACGTTTTATTTGCAAGGACCACCATAAATCTGGGAGTGTACAAAATGTGTCCATTAAAGGTCCAAGGAATGCTTCCGGACGATATACACGTGAACATGCACCCGCAGACACATTACATTTGAACAATTTAGGCATTTAGCATTTAGCTCTTAATCCAGAGATGCTTACAGTTCAGTAAGCAAGGTAATACATCAAACGCATAATAACGTGCATTTGTGGGCCTGGTGTAATATTACTGGACTTTTTTTTTTCTTTTCTACATGGAGTCCCCCCCCCCCCCCCCCCTCCCCCTCCAATAGCCGCCTCCTCTTTCCTCGACACCGCTTTTTGCTTTTGAGTGAATCGATTAGATAAACACCGGGCTGGATGCCCCTGCAATGCTGACTTAATCAGAAAAGAAAAAAAAAACACAAATGCGATTATCAGAACTGGGAATAAAAGAAGAAAAAGTAAATCAATTATAATTATCCACTCTGCTGGGAATATCTACTTTAACGATTATCCTCTTAACTAGATTTGTTTTATTGCGTATGATTGCGTCTTCAGATTTTTCTCAATATATATATATATATATATATATATATATTTTAAATCTGGGACAAAGTTTGTCTCTCAAAGTGAGAGGGAATAATGGATGTTTAGTGGTTTAAAGGGAATGCCAAGTGGTCTTTTCTTTTTTAGGCTTTGAAATCAAGCTCCCCTCCCTCCTGTGTCCTGAGACAATCTTATCTGTTAGTTAACATTCCCCACGCTCTCCCACAGCTAGAAATAAAAGAGGGGTTGGCCCTCGTCCTAATCTGTGATTTCACAGAGTGCCAGGGTACCACAGAGGAGGCTGCACTGAAGAAAGGTGATTGCAGAAGAAGAAGGCAAAAGGATGTTTCACTCCTGCAGAGAACCGATGGCATGACTGCAAAATGTTAAAACATCATTATGATGTACCACTTAACTCATTTACTGCCACCAAATTATTATTATTCTTTTTTTCTGGTTATATTGCGGATCTTACACGATGCGTGTGCACGCTGTTCGACGTTTGCGAATGCAAAACAAAAATTTTTGATCCGAGCTGCCGTTCTCGAGTTAGCCACAGCAGTGTTTACAAAGTAAGCAAACAGTAAGAAACAGAATACAGACTAAACGGCTTGTTCCGGCCAAAGGAAATTTTTTTCTGGTTCCCGGGTTACCGGCCCAGAACGGAAGCACTACTCTAGGTTACCTAGTAACCCCGGAGCGGCATTCCGATTTGGGATTGTTTTATAACCACAAACAAAAGGCATAAAAGGTGTTTCTGACAATTAAAGAGTTAAGAGCTTAAAGGAGTAGTTCACACCCAAAATGACTTTTTTTCTATCGATTCCTCACCCCATGGAAACTTACAATAATATACTTTTTGTTTTTGATGCATTCCTAAGCCAATAACTTAATAATTATAGTTTTACCTCCATTGATTCCAGATGGAGACCCAAATGCATTCGTAATCAATGAACGTACAAAGAGTCTCCTGAGATTATTGGCTTCGCAATGCGACAAAAGCTTGAGCTTGGAGGTCTGCTATTTTCGATATTTCCACCAAAATGTCCAATTTAGAAATGTCAGCCCCTGCCCCTCTAACATTCTCTGCACGTCCCTGCATACCGAGATGTATATTGTGTTCATTACCTCCGCCGGAAGACCCGGGAGGCGGAGATGATGTTTTAATGTGAATGAAATCACGTAGACTAAATCAGTCGTGTCTTTAAAGGCTGCTAATATATCATTATTTTATAGTCCTTACAAGAATGCAACAGCGATTCTTTTTTTAATTGCAGCTCTGTTTCAAAGCGTTAAAAAAAAACCGAAATACCAAAATGAACGTGGGATGACATCAGGGACGTGCTGGGCCCCTGATTCAGCCCGGGAAAAAGAGTTGGAGAGGCCCTCATTGCGCGCTATAGAGAGAGATCTCTCTCTATAGCGCTGCTGCTACTCAAAGATTTGCCATTTCAGATCATGACAAGTGACAAGCCAGTGGGCCAATTACATGAGTTATATTTTGTTGTTGTCGGGTGGAAACCTTGTATGTACAAAACCGTTTGTTTTGTATTTATCATTTTAAAAATGATTTAAACTAGTGAAAAATAGCCGATCTACAAGCACACAACGCCTCACGTTGCGAGGTGTTGTGTGCTTGTAGATCTGCTGTTTTCACTACTTTTGTGTGACGGCCTTGTATGATGAAGCAGGAGATACGGTTTCTGCCCGACAGTGACTATTTACTTTGTTGGCCACCCAGCCCCCAAAATGGAACAACATTTTATTTTTATTTTTTTCCTAATGGCCGGCCTGGACCGGCCGGGAATGAACCGGCCGTTCGGGAGTTGCTTTTCCCAATGGCCAGCACGTCCCTGGATGATAATTAAATAATGAGATCCAGATCACCCCGCGCATGTTCAGCACAAAAATAGTGACATTATGGATGCAATTAAACCTCCCAAATGTGTGAGATCCCAGACATGGGCCTGTGGTCTGTCAGCGGGAAATTATTTGCGTCATTAACACTACAGCATGTTAACCACATGAACCTCAGCGCTCTTGTTCCTCGGCATGTCATAGCGGGAGAACATTGTGTGAAAATAGACAGACATTTTACAACGTGTTGTTGGGACCTTGATATGAAGATCGACTACTTTCAGTGAAGATCTTTGATGTAGTACAGACCCCCGGGCAACATATACAGGTATGGGCTTTAACCTGCTTAAAACCCGGCATCCGTATTGCGAGGAAAGGTTTAGCCGGAAAATAGCAGATCTACTGGGGGCACGGTGGTGCAGTCGGTAGCACTGTCTACTGGGGGCACGGTGGTGCAGTCGGTAGCACTGTGGCCTCACAGCTAGAAGGTCCTGGGTTTGATTCCCCCTGGTGCTGTGGGCGCTGGAGGCATGTTCTCTCCTCCGCGTCATCAGTGCCCATACTGTGGGGTTAGCGAAAGGGCCCATACTGTGGGGTTAGCGAAAGGGCCCATACTGTGGGGTTAGCGAAAGGGCCCATACTGTGGGGTTAGCGAAAGGGCCCATACTGTGGGGTTAGCGAAAGGGCCCATACTGTGGGGTTAGCGAAAGGGCCCATACTGTGGGGTTAGCGAAAGGGCCCATACTGTGGGGTTAGCGAAAGGGCCCATACTGTGGGGTTAGCGAAAGGGCCTTTCTGTGTTTGCCTGGTACCCTCAAAGAAGATCCTGGGTTGGGACGCCTGGGAAATAGTCTTGTAAATCTAGGGAAAAAATACACTCAGGTTGGACAAAATGTTATTATTTAGTTTTTCAACTGATTCTGTTAGGAAATTAGGTCTACTAGCCAGGATAAAAAATCTATCATGATCTGCTCACTGCAAATACCCACAGTGGCCAAATCAAGTTGGGCTCCCATCGACTTTCTATACAGGAGGAAAATACCCAGAAAAAAATCTGCTTTAAGTAGGATGTGAGGGGTCTAACTAGCACTAGTCAAAAAATCCTATAGGATCTTCGAAATTTCCAATATAATCCTATAGGATTTTGAAAATCCTATAGGATCATATTGGTTTTTCACAAATTTCCAATACAGTCCTATAGGATTCTATCAGTACTTTAGAAAATCCAATAGGATTTTGCAAATTTCCAATAGGATCCTATTGGGTTATATCTAACTTTGGAAAGTCCAATAGGATCCTATTGGAACTTTGCAAAATCCTATTGGATTTTGTAAAGTTCCAATAGGATCCTATTGGGTTATATCTAACTCTGTAAAGTCCAATAGGATCCTATTGGAACTTTGCAAAATCCAATTGGATTTTGTAAAGTTCCAATAGGATCCTATTGGGTTATATCTAACTTTGGAAAGTCCAATAGGATCCTATTGGAACTTTGCAAAATCCAATTGGATTTTGTAAAGTTCCAATAGGATCCTATTGGGTTATATCTAACTTTGGAAAGTCCAATAGGATCCTATTGGAACTTTGCAACATCCAATTGGATTTTGTAAAGTTCCAATAGGATCCTATTGGGTTATATCTAACTTTGGAAAGTCCAATAGGATCCTATTGGAGTTTTGCAAAATCCAATTGGATTTTGTAAAGTTCCAATAGGATCCTATTGGAACTGTAGGATTTCTGATAGAAAAATCCTTTGGAAAATCCCATTAAGAATCCTATAAGAATCCTTTACAGTTTTGGAACAGATCCTATTGGATATTTTCTTATAGGATAATAATCCTATAAGAAAAAAATCCAATAGGATAGAAAAATCCTTTAGAAAATCCCATTAAGAATCCTATAAGAATCCTTTACAGTTTTGGAACAGATCTCATTGGATATTTTCTTATAGGATAATAATCCTATAAGAAAAAATCCAATAGGATTTGTGTAGGGGAAATCCTATTGGATCCTATAAAATGTCAAATAGGACCAAAAACCCATCCTTACTAGCAGGAGCTGTGGCGCAGAGGATCAGGGCAGGATTCATGCACCGGAGGTCGTAAGTTCGAATCTCACTCAAGATGTCAATGATAATGTCAAATCTAATACTGTATGTCTTAACACTGATAGCCTGATAAATCAGTCCATACAACACCACCCCCTGTTGGTGGGTGGCAGCCAGGCAAGGCACCTGAGGCATTACAGTACCATAAAGATGTACAATGCCTCGCCAAAATATCCTTTAGGATTCTGATAGAGAATCCTATAAGAATCCTTTACAGTTTTGGAACAGATCCTATTGGATATTTTCTTATAGGATTATCCTATAAGAAAATATCCAATAGGATCTGTTCCAAAACTGTAAAGGATTCTAATAGGATTCTTAATGGGATTTTCTAAAGGATTATTATCCTATAAGAAAATATCCAATAGGATCTGTTCCAAAACTGTAAAGGATTCTTATAGGATTCTTAATGGGATTTTCTAAAGGATTTTATAATCCTATAAGACAATATCCTATAGGATCTGTTCCAAAACTGTAAAGGATTCTTATAGGATTCTTAATGGGATTTTCTAAAGGATTTTATAATCCTATAAGACAATATCCTATAGGATTTTCTAAAGGATTTTTTGACTAGGGAGGGGTTTGTCATGATGCTGAATCCATTGCAAGCATTTGTTTTGCACAAAAAAAACATTCCTTGGGCTAAAAATGGCCCCAGAAAATGATGGTTTAGTGATGAAAAGTGATGAGTCATCAATACAATTATCTTTTGTTGGCGTTTTCTGGGGCCAATGAATGTTTTTTGTGCAAAACAAATGCTTGCAATGGATTCAGCATCATGACAAACCCCAACTTGATTTGGCCACTGTGGGTATTTGCAGTGAGCAGATCATGGTAGATTTTTTTATCCTGGCTAGTAGACCTAATTTCCTAACAGAATCAGTTGAAAAACTAAATAATAAAATTTTGTCCAACCTCTGCCTTAATTTTACCTGACTAAAAGGAGGGGAAAGGAACTGCTTGTAATAACGCGTTCCTTCCACACGATACGTCCTACCGGGGAAAACTCCCCCTGTCAGGTGAAAAGAAGCGGCTTGGACTCCTCATGCATAGAAGGAAGCATGAGGTCAGTCCGTTGCTCTCCCCAGGTTGGCAGACGCTGGGTGAAAAAACGGGGTTGGTTCTGTACATGGGCCACGGGGGCAGCGTCAGCACACAGGACACGGCAAAACCTGCCAAAACGATGTACACCGTCCATCCAAACTGTTCAATGACGTAGCCATAAATTAATCCAATCACCGCTGAGACGAGTATGATCCCCTGGAAGATCTGTTCGGCAAGCTTCTGACCTTTATAATCCAATTGTTAGTATGAAAAAAATGTGCGTTGTGAGCTTGTTGATCTGCTATTCACAGCGAAAGCTTTCCCCTCACTTACAGAAAACAGAAAAGACACTAGTATTGAGCCCTGAGGGACTGTGGTAAACCATTTAGGGTTTTACGTGGTGAATGTAACCGAAACACCTTTAAGTGTCCAGTTCAACGCCATCTGTAGATAGATTCCGAGATGAAGACATTTTACTGCTGAGGATTGCATTGAAGCCAACGGAGGATTTCACTTCCTGATGATGTCATCTCCCAATAGTCCAGGCGTTTCGGGCAGTATTTTGATGGAATCGTGCACTTTATGAAAGAAGCATGACATTTGGCACACAGTTAGAACATGCCATATGGAACATTTTTGGCTATAGGGGCATCGCAGATTTGTCTTGGGAAACTTGTGGGAGCCAATCAAAGTTGGGCTCTCATAGACTTTACTATAGAGTAAAATAATACAAAAAATACATATGCTTTAAGTAGCATGTGAGGGGTCAAAATAGGTGTTTTTGGGGATTCTGAATCCAATGCAAACATTTGTTTTTTTCATCACTTTTCAGAGTTTTGTGTCGGCCGTTTCTCGGAAAGGAATGTTTTTCGTGCAAAACAAATGCTTGCATTGGTTTCAGAATCCCGAATAACACCTAGTTTGACCCCTCACATGCTACTTAAAGCATATTTATTTTTTGTATTATTTTACTTAGAAAAGTCTATGAGAGCAACTTTGATTGGCTCCCACAAGTTTCCCGAGACAAATCTGCGATGCCCCTATAGCCAAAAATGTTCCATATGGCATGTTCTAACTGTGTGCCAAATTTCATGCTTCTTTCATAAAGTGCACGATGTTTGCCTGAAACGCTCGGACTATCACCCGTGGGTCCCAATGACAGCACGTTACTGTTATTTAATATAAAAGTGATATTCCGACTTTAATCGAGAAAAGCACTCCGCGTCTGGGTTTCAAATCCCGACTTTGGTCTATAAACATTCTATATTTCTTCGTGTAGTACTGTACACAATAGAAACCCATTGAAACCCATCTGGTACTGATATTTTCACTTGGTGTAAAAAGGTTGAGATACAGTAAGTATTCATTCTCTTTCTTCCTTTCCCCCCCAGACAACCATAGCTGTCCCATTGACCAGTTCAAGTGCAACAACAATCGCTGCATTCCCAAACGATGGCTTTGCGATGGCACGAATGACTGTGGCAGCAACGAGGACGAATCCAACATGACTTGCTCCGGTGGGTACAAACAACAACAGTTCTGTGTATGTGTTCCTACCAGGCATGTGCACACATAGACATCAAAGGGGCCTTGAGCCCCTGCCCTTTTATCCGTCTGTAAAAAAGTGCCCTAGCTCTCCAGACCATGAATGCAGTTTGTACTATGGTGAAAGACATGCAAATGCCATACCTGAAGGCAGCATTCAAGCAAATTGCCGACCTTCAAGCTCGGAGGTTGAAGTTTTGCTATTTTTTGATATTTTCACCAAAAGGCCCTTTTAGAAATTTCAGCCCCTGCCTCTCTAACAGAGAGCTGCGGGGCTGCAGTAGGAGGATAAACAGCAACGCAGCCCTTTCTCTGCACAGAAATCTTCTGCCTGACTTCATTGATACTGTCAGAGGTTTTGATCAGAAGCCCTTAATAAGAACTGGCGGTGAGGCGAGGTGAGATGAGGTGATGCGCTGCCATATAGCTGAGTGATTCTAGTGAGCCCGCCTGGGGAGCCAGAGAGGCCCTGGTTGTTGCACGCTTGATTCCATGCATGGTGAGGCCGGCCAGCAAAGTGTCCATGTGTGTCCAGTCCCTGAGCAAGACTCTGAACCCCCGAATGCTCCCGGAGCGCAGTAGGATCCAATGGCTGCTCCTATAACCTGCTAGTTATAGGATGGGTAAATTACATCACTGCTCCTAGTTGTTACAGGATGGGTAAATGACATCACTGCTCAAGGTTCTAACACCACTTTCACATTAGCCCCTTTTCGACTGCAGCTTTAGCACCTCACCACACCACACCACATAAACATATCTACATTTTCCATTACACAAAAGTACCCCTTATCGGTAAGAAACAAATTGACCCTTTTAACTGTGATTATAATACAATATAAAGTTGTATTACAACTATCCTAAATTATAATACACTATAATGCATTATAACTGTGATTATAATAGACTATCAAGT
Organism: Nannobrachium achirus; assembly: GCF_963921795.1. Classification (NCBI taxonomy): domain Eukaryota; kingdom Metazoa; phylum Chordata; class Actinopteri; order Myctophiformes; family Myctophidae; genus Nannobrachium; species Nannobrachium achirus. The sequence continues at coordinate 1,516,674 of NC_137829.1, forward strand.
ATTAATGTATTACTAGGGTAATTATAATACACTATAATAGATTATAATATAGAATCTATTATCATGTATTACAACTATATCCTGGTGGTCTAAATGAAAAGTCAGTGAGTGATCAGTCATTATGAAGTGTTTGGCCCTGTTTGACCTAGCTCAGACCTACTCTAGATTGGATACTTTTTAGTACCACGTTTAGTACCACTTTCACACCACTCTACCCAGGTCCTTGTAGTGGAAAACCTGGCACAAGTGGGCGGTGTGGTGTTGGGCCTGTGGAAAAGGGGCTATTGAGATACGCCCTTTTCTGTGAAAATACAAACATTTGCAGATCAACAAGAGCATGACACGTTGCACTGTAGGCTCGTACAGTAGAGATTGTCTTCTTTCAGCAAAGATACTTACAGTAGGCCTACTGTAGAGCGAAGGGCCCTGGAGGACTCAGGTCAGCCACGTACAGGGTTTATAATATTGTTCGAAAGTTGCTGTGAAAAGGAGCCATTCCATGCTTTGAAGTTGTGTTGGGTTGCATTAGCACACAGGAACAGGAACCGGCTTCAAGCAGACTGCTGTTATCCTGAGATCAGTTTTAAATTAAATTAAGTTAGCAGAACATTTGAATCGGGGTTAGATGAGGTTCGAGGAACCTTTTGAAATGTCGTATTTTATTTGATTTTCTTTTATTATGAGGCAATATGTAAAAAATAATCCAGGCCTTTAACACGAAATCAAGTACTAAACCATTGATTTTTAAACTTTTCTTTCTTTTTCTTTTTTCTTTTGCTGTTAAAAATTCCTTTCCGTACAGATGGATGTGTTTAGATCAAAGACTTTGACTGTGTTGTCAGACAGTCCTCCCTGTTCTGTCTCACGCTGCCGCTCCAGAGGAGCCAGTTCTTCAGATCAGTCTCATTGCGTGAGATCTGTAACATCAAAGAGGTTTAGCACCTACAAAGGGGCCGACTCCCCCGTGACTCCCCCCTGAAAAGTGAGTGCATGTCAGAACCACTTACAGTGGATCAGCGTATCAGACTCAACCTCCTGTAAGGTCTGCTACTACTGTAGTGGTTCAGAACCACTTACAGTGGATCAGCGTATCAGACTCAACCTCCTGTAAGGTCTGCTACTACTGTAGTGGTTCAGAACCACTTACAGTGGATCAGCGTATCAGACTCAACCTCCTGTAAGGTCTGCTACTACTGTAGTGGTTCAGAACCACTTACAGTGGATCAGCGTATCAGACTCAACCTCCTGTAAGGTCTGCTACTACTGTAGTGGTTCAAGTTCATTTACTCAAGTACTGTACTAAAAGGAAGACTTCGCCACTTTTCAACCTATCTTCCTATAATTGGTCCTCACTAATTCACAGTAAGTTCACAATAAAATAGCAAAACACTCGGTCTGTCTCTCTTAGGAGGGCTATAGGCCTATATAGCCCTCTCTCTATCTCTCTCTCTCTCTCTCTCTCTCTATATATATATATATATATATATATATATATATATATATATAACCACAAGTTTCCACTGTCCCATTGTGCGTTACGAAGAAGGTGGACGGCTGTTCCGGCGTCGCGAGCCGAGTTGATATACAGCGGTCGCATCTGCGACGCGACGTGAGCTTGTATGTCAGCTGTTCTCTATAAGTTTACCGGACGTGTCCCACACATAATGCTACAGTAAATTACTGTGGAAACAGGTGGATATACTGTATATACCTACCCAGGACGGAGATGTGAGAGATTAGGAAAATCTTTTGTACCGGCTGCCTTAAGCTGTACAACGAGACACATAACGGACGCTTGAAAAGGTCTCCCTTCCTAACTTAGACTGACGGAACCATTGCTGTATTGACTTTGACCTCTAAGGAACTATTGCTGTATTGACTTTGACCTCTAAGGACCGTCCAGGAAGAGTGCTCATGTGCGTCTTGCGGTGACACGCTTCTTAGTTTCTTCTTTTTTCGCACTGATTTTTGACATTGCACTATTAGGTTGTGTTGGTAGTTTCTGAGTATTTTTGCTTTATTTAACAATGACAGTGAGATACTTGTTTGCACTAACTAGCATTGACTGCTATGGTCTCTTTTGCAAGACACTTTATGTATATATACTTATATATTATTCGCCCCCTCTATTGATGCACCTTCTCTTTATTGGTACTGTACTGCTCTTGTCTTTGTTTTTTTTTAGTTTTTTCCCTCTTATCTATCTTTTCTTACGTCTCTGTAACTTTGTAAATAACTGTATACTGCTGTGCTTCTACTGGACAACTGAATTTCCCCCTTGGGATAATAAAGGTATCTATCTATCTATCTATCTATGTTATTATTGCGTTTTCCATTATAACATTGGAAAGGCCTGTCCATAGACTCTCCGAAACCGAACCTTTCTTCTGAGAGTTCCGACTTTCCGACGTGCAGATTTCCCGAACTCTAGTTCGGTGTAATGCTTTTCAGAAGTCGTGAGCGACGTCATTTTATAGTTGAACCGGACCTTTCCGAAAAAAAGTTTGGTTTCGGAGAGGCCATTACTTTTCTGGAATAGAAATCCTGCAGTTTCTATTAGCTTGGATTCCCCATCGATGATGTCACTGGCAGACGGGTTTCTGAACTGCCCACAAGTAGAAAATAATTGTGCTATTTTATCATGGACATTAGTGAAGACCAATTATGTGAAGAAAGGTTGAAAAGTGGTGAAGTTGTCCTTTGAGTACATAGTTTTACTTTACTGGAGTATTTCCAAGTGATTATTTTATTGTACAATTATTAGAAAACTTTGCCACCTGTAAGTGATTTTTCAGAGTGGTAAGGGTGGGTAGGGATTTACACTCCTTTAGGGCAGTGAGTTCCCCAATAGGCGGCCCGCGGGGGGCAACTGTCTGGCCCACACCAACCCCAGTAATAATGGCGGTATAAGAGCAGCAACAACACTAGTATATCGTCGTTGTCGGGTGGAAATCTTGTATCTCCAAATTTGTACGTTCTTTTGCAAATCATACTAGGCCGTCGCACGAAAGTAGTGAAAACAGCCGATCTTGTAGATTGGCTGTTTTCACGAGTTTAAATCATTTTTAAAATGATAAATGCAAAACGAACGGTTTTGGACATACAAGATTTTCACCCGACAATGACGAAAACTGTCGCTGGAGTAGTGGTAACGCCACTCGTCGCCCCCTGTAATGTTGTGGCCCTCGGCTTGGTACCCTAGACATAATTCGGCCCTTGGGGAAAACTAATTGGGGAACCCTGGGGTAGGTCATTCCACATCTTTGCGGCAGAAAGAATTCAACCCCGTTTTTGAGCCAAATATGGGTTGGACGTGACTTGTGGAGCTGCCTCTGGTGTTGTGATTGTGGACCTCATTGACGTTTTGGGAGTACTTTGTCAGGTACATTGGTATCTTAGTGGTGTAGTGTATCTTGTACACCAGACCCATTGCAAGATGCTGTACTCTGTCAGCTACCGTGAGCCACCCCACATAAATGATCAGGGGTCAGGTGAGCCCGAGAAGGTTAAGCAGAAGCCTAATCAGTTTGTTTTGGGCTGTTTGCCTTGTTTTTAAGGCCTTTGAGGTGCTGCGATACCATACGTGTCGTGGACTCCATCGTCAAAGTGTTTGCGTCCCGGGCAAACGTCTAATCTCTCTTTTGGATGTCGACCTGAAAGGTTTGGGATCTAGCCTGACACTCAGCCTGAATTGACATTTCGTTTCACTCCATTATTCAGTCTGAACTTGCTCTCATTTAAGGCAATTTCAAGGATGGGCGTTGCCAAAGAGGCAGTCTTCTGCGATTGGTTCACCATCTGACCAACACAACAGTAGCAAAGCAGATGACGTAGTGTTGTTATGTGTGGCTGGCTAGTGGCTAGCCTGTTAATTGCTGGCGCTACTTGCTAACCAAAGAAACAGTCAGAATAGGAGCACTACAAACTAGGAATCAAACACAACATAACATGCCTGCTACTGGTGTTTCATAGCAAGATTGATACGATCGCATATTACTGCGACGGGCGACGCGATGCGCGGTACGGTACGGCGGCGCTTGTTTACTTGGAAACGCACATACGTTCTGGGAAAGCCCCACCCACGCTGATCACAAGACGCTGATTCACGATTCGTCGTACAGATTTTCGAACGAGGAAAGCAATTCTAGACCCCTGAATCGCCAAAATAAAAATTTAAAGGGGTGTGGCTAGCGATTCCGGGTCTGGAACTAGGCTATTTGGGATCCACTGCTTTTTAAGATGCACACTACCAGCTGTCCAGTGGATCTCACTGCACCGTTACCCCAAGCTCACTACCAGCTGTCCAGTGGATCTCACTGCACCGTTACCCCAAGCTCACTACCAGCTGTCCAGTGGATCTCACTGCACCGTTACCCCAAGCTCACTACCAGCTGTCCAGTGGATCTCACTGCACCGTTACCCCAAGCTCACTACCAGCTGTCCAGTGGATCTCACTGCACCGTTACCCCAAGCTCACTACCAGCTGTCCAGTGGATCTCACTGCACCGTTACCCCAAGCTCACTACCAGCTGTCCAGTGGATCTCACTGCACCGTTACCCCAAGCTCACTACCAGCTGTCCAGTGGATCTCACTGCACCGTTACCCCAAGCTCACTACCAGCTGTCCAGTGGATCTCACTGCACCGTTACCCCAAGCTCACTACCAGCTGTCCAGTGGATCTCACTGCACCGTTACCCCAAGCTCACTACCAGCTGTCCAGTGGATCTCACTGCACCGTTACCCCAAGCTCACTACCAGCTGTCCAGTGGATCTCACTGCACCGTTACCCCAAGCTCACTACCAGCTGTCCAGTGGATCTCACTGCACCGTTACCCCAAGCTCACTACCAGCTGTCCAGTGGATCTCACTGCACCGTTACCCTAAGCTCACTACCAGCTGTCCAGTGGATCTCACTGCACCGTTACCCCCCCCACACACACACACACACACTACCAGCTGTCCAGTGGATCTCACTGCACCGTTACCCCCCCCACACACACACACACACACTACCAGCTGTCCAGTGGATCTCACTGCACCGTTACCCCAAGCTCTTTAAGATGCACACTACCAGCTGTCCAGTGGATCTCACTGCACCGTTACCCCAAGCTCACTACCAGCTGTCCAGTGGATCTCACTGCACCGTTACCCCAAGCAGCTGTCCAGTGGATCTCACTGCACCGTTACCCCAAGCTCACTTCCACCCCCCCCCCCCCCCACACACACACACACACACACACACACACTCCCAGCTGTCCAGTGGATCTCACTGCACCGTTACCCCAAGCTCACTTCCAAGCAAGATGCTGTAATCACTGCCCCCCCCCCCCCCCCCCCACACACACACACACACACACACACTCCCAGCCTCCTGTAGCAACTGCTGTGGTGGCGGATAGGCTGGCAACGCTGCCTCTCAGGGGAGTTTCTTTAGAGCCTTTTAGAGGTTCAATCAATGAGCATTAGCTGGAGGATGATAAACGCTGCCCTGTTGTCAGATTGACATGCATATCACACGCATGTCAAGACTGAGATCACCGGACGTGCTGTCCATGCATGTTCTGTCCATGTTGTCCTGTAGATCATGTTGTCCTGTAGATCAGTGTTTCTCAACCTTTTTTCCTAATGGGCACACTTTTCATGTCCCAAGAATCCATGGGCACACCAACATAATACGGGGGTGTAAATATCGTCACTGTCGGGAAGAAACCTTGTATCTCTAAGTTTCAAATGTGTATGTTTCTTCGCAAACCCTGCTTCATCATACAAGGCTGTCACACAACAGTAGTGAAAACAGCAGATCTACAAGCACACAACGCCTCGCACCGCGAGGCGTTGTGTGCTTGTAGATCGGCTGCTTGTAGATCGGCTGGCACAGTGGTTGAGAAACACTGCTGTAGATGCTGTCCATGCTGTCCTGTCCATTGAATAGTTAAAGTATAAAATAATGGTTAAAGTAGTGTAAGATGTAAAGTGACACATTTTCTGAGCGACAAAGTAACAGATTTCGTTGGCCTTCCTTCGCACCCCTTTTGTGCTCTATGTGTGATTGAGTGATGACCTGGGAGTGGTGCGCTCATGTAGCCATCATTAGAGGTGACGTGTACTGTACACCCCCTGCACCTTGACACAGTGTACTGTACACCCCCTGCACCTTGACACAGTGTTTGTGTGTGTGTGCACGTGTGTGTGTGTGTGTGTGTGTGTGTGTGTGTGTGTGTGTGTGTGTGTGTGTGTGTGTGTGTGTGTGTGTGTGTGTGTGTGTGTGTGTGTGTGTGTGTGTGTGTGTGTGTGCTTGGCTTGACTGAATTACCTGGAAACCCTCTTTCTGTCAGGAACGCTCACATGAAAGTAGATCTAACCATTTATTGCAACAAATGGAATGCAGTTAAACTTGGCGTTAACGGCTCCGCTCTTTAAAGCCACAGAACGTTGAACTTTGAACATTAGACATTTTGAACATTGCGTGAACCAATGCCGTCCTTATAATTTCTCGTGTCCCGTTCTCCAGCCCAGCCCTGCCAGCCCAGCCAGTTCTCCTGTGGGAACGGACGCTGCATCCCGCGCGCCTGGAGCTGTGACCGGGACGACGACTGTGGAGACATGTCCGACGAGACGGCGTCCTGCGGTGAGTCTGAAATAAATAAAACATAAATTACACTGTCCTGTTATACCAGCTTTTGCCTTGTAGACTAGCCTTGCTGAGGTGGTGACGTCACCCAGAATGCTGAGTAGAAAGTAACGCAAAATCGAATAATACTGTACATTCACACTTGTTTTACCAGCAATTTGCCATATCTGGTAAAAAAAAGAGAGATTTTGGCATGCTGTGGCTGGCTGGCAGCTATAGGTGGCTGATGGTCTATAGAGCAGCTTTGCAAGCTGGTAATAAAAAGAAATCACTGCCCTAGGGGTCCTCAGAGTTACGACAGGGGGGGCTCCAGCTAAATTGGCTTTTTACCTTTTTGAGAAAAGTAAATCTGATAACTAATCTGGTAATACGTAAGCCTTGCAGAGGCTTATTATGGCCCATACCATAGGGCATGGGAGCCTATCTCTCTCTGTAACGTGAGGAAGCTTGATGTACAAGTACATCCCCTGGACATGACGCTATAGTATGTTGCAGGGACTTAAGTTGGCTGAGTGCCAAGCGGATCCGCAGGGAGGTATTGAGTCCCAATTTGTATAGTCTTTAATTGGTATGACCCGCCCGGGGAATCTAACCCCTGACCTCCCAGTGTCAGAGTTGGACGCCCATTTAACCGCAAGGCCGCTGAGCCTAGAACTTGGAGACAAAGTCATTTAAAAACACATCTTTCCAGTCAATTGCCATGCATGAAGGGAGAAGATCGGTGTGTGAATGTGTGAGAGTGAATGGGTGAATGTAATGCACAATCTCTGTAAAGCGCCTCGGATAAAGGCGCTGTATAAATGCACCATTTTATTTACTCTTGCTACAAACAGCAACTTAACATCTTCTAGTTGAACTCACAGTCACAGACTCAGCAGTGCTTTCACAACCACAAACATGGAAGAAGGATAATAAACACATTGACACGGCATAATGTTACAATTATACGATGATGATGATGACTTGAACAACGGTCGTTTTCATGCTGATGCATTGTGACATTACAGCAGCTCTCAATTATGACGATCCCATGTTCGAATGATTTATGAATATCCGTAAGCCAGGATTTCTTTTTAGTAGGGTCCAGGAAGTTGACTGCTCAGTACACACAGCAAGGGCATGTGATATTTTTTTCCCCCCCAATAAGTAGCCACGTCACACTAGTTTGCTGCGTACAATAAATGTGCTATTTTTGGAAATTTAGGCGGAAACCAAGCGGCCTGTTGTGAACGAACACCAAGCTTTCTCGCGAGGTTAACGCGAGACTAATAATTTTAAGCCATTAAGAGCTTGACCGAATCCGTGTCACTCTAGATTTTAAACACTTCAACCATTATTTTATGCTTTAGCTATTAAAAAATCGCACCCGTGCGAAGTGAGCGGTGCAAACTAATTCCTGCAAGGGCGCCTGTGCGAATCAGTGTTGATAGGCATGCATGGCAATATTCTTTTTGTTGTGTATGATGTCAGTCTGGAGGTCTGCTCAGACTATATAAGGTTTTCGTGTGTCCTGACCTTTACACCGGCTCAAATTGAACACCAACCAGGATTCGAAACAGCAATCATAGTCTGCAAGGGTAATGTAGCGTGGTCGCTGTCTTGAATCTTGGGTGGTCGTAGATTTGCGCCAGAAAGTTCCAGGATATGTGGTTGGTCAGACTTTTTATGTCGGTTACACCATCAGGAGTATATTATGCGCAACATACCAGCCAGGTTTGTTAGTATCCTTGACCAGACCAAATAACAATTTATCGTGCACATTCATGTGCACATTTATGTGTCACCAGAAACTCCATTTGGAGTAGCCGAGATGCAGGAGAAACTCTTAAATGTTGCTGTCTGAAAACAGATAGAGCCAAATAGAGCTTCTTGTGGGTTATAAAGCAAGAGGGAGACAGAGGGAGAACAGACAGGAGGTCAGACAAACAGCTTGGCCATTAACAGCTTGGTGGCAGTCAAAGAGTGAATAGAAGAGAAAAATAATATGCAGTCCAGACCAGGAGCTCAAACAAAACAGACAGAGGGCAGAACGGAGAGGGGATCAGACAGACAGAAAATGGAAGGACCTTTTCTGAACTTTAAACCGGCACAAATCTTTCCTAAACTTTAAACTGGCAGATTGAACAACAACACACAGGATTCGAAACAGTAATCATAGCCTGCAAGGGTAATGTAGCGTGGTTGCTGTTTCGAATCCTGTGTGGTGTTCAACCCATTCAGGCCGGGAACACATTTTGCTGTTTGGGAGGGGCTTACAGTACATGTACAATATGTAGCAACATATTTGTTTTGTAGGCTAATTTCTGATTTATCCATATTCTATAGGTTAGGCCTAAATGGGTTAAGGTTTAGGAGAGGTCCAGGATATGAAACAACCTGGCCATTACGCCTGGACCTTTCATGAACTTTAAACCGGTCTCAAGTGCAAGTGTAATGGCCAAGACAGATCTAAATTAACATGAACAACACAGCATTTGATTGGTCTGTTCTGTTTGGCTAACACATGTCGCCATGAGTAGAACGGTTTCTGATTGGTCGATTCTAATGTTTAATTACTAAACTAGCCAATCGATGAAGAATGAAAGAATCGTCCCGTGCTAATATGTTTTAACTAGATAAACCGAAAGTGAAATATAGGAGCGGTTTGCACCGCTCAAAAATAGCAGATATACAAGCTCACAGCGCTGCCAGCTTGTAGATCTTCTATTTATTTATTTTTAAATCGTGAACATTTGTGCAAGTCTTTGAATATTATTTGACCCGATTCTAGAATTATATGTACTAGCCCTTACCCGTTCAAAGATATGAGCTCCAAAATGATGTGCAGTGTGTGGGTTATGGGATGTGCACTGTGCACACAGTATATGAGGGATGGAAAGTAACTTTAACTGGTGCTTGCATGATGTACTGTAGGAGCATCAATGTAAGAAACCCGTTTCGTTTAATGGCTACAGAGATACCCCCCCCAGCCCGCCCGCCCACCCGTCCACCCGCCTGCGCACACACCCGCCTGCCTGCACACACACACACACACACACACACACACACACACACACACACACACACACAGAGAGCTGGTTAAACATGTTGCCTCATGCTAGATGCAGAATAGATGCGCCTCATGCTAGATGCAGAATAGATAGTAGATACACCATAAAAATGCTAATATACAGCATACGATTTGTGAAAGTGACAAACGGCCTTCACAGTTATGTCAGGTGTTTTCATATGCTGATGGTGATGCGATTTCAGATCAATTGCTCCAGCCACCGAGGAGAAACGCTGTTTCAGACAGACAGACAGACAGACAGACAGACAGACAGACAGACAGACACTCACTCACTCACTCACTCAGACATTCGCAAAATTATAGTATAGATTTGGCCGCCGACCCCCATCTCAGAATATGTATCAGGGACACCCCAAGAAGCAAATATAGCCTATTTGAGTCACAGTTGTTACATGTCAAAAATAGCAGATCTACAAGCTCGCAGAGGGCATTCACCAAAAATAGCCAATCTACAAGTTCACACCCACTGAGCATTTTTCAGGCAGTTAGACATCTAATATATGTTTAAACGCTAATCTAAAATGTTTGGTCTGACAGTGACATTTTTTTAGACCTTAGACGTCTAAAAAACTTTCAAAACCAATTTTTGTCTAATAGATGAACGTCTATTTCTCACTGGGCAACGTGACGTGTTTTGAGCTTGTAGATCTGCTATATTAGAGACTTGGTGTACTGTAGGCTGAAAAAGAATGCACCAAGTACAGTGCAGCTCAGGTCTTACTAAGTATAGAGGGGGTCTAAATGGTTAAACTGATTTTGATAAATTCCAAATATTATCAAAGTATTCCGATGCACCCTTGTGTCATGGCACCCTGGGGTGCCACGGCACCCACTTTGGTGAAACCCTGCTCTATACTCATACATAACCTGTCTGCTTAACCACTGTTGTTATATTATCATAGCATACCTATAAGTATGTGTTGCAGACACATACTGACTCTGGGCTGGTCAGGCCTGCCTGCTCGCGTTGCTCTTTTTCCTGCTTGCTTGGACGTTCTCAGTAAACGTTGTCTTATAAATGCGTTCAGCCCCAGTGGATACGTGTCATTTTTCCACGACAAAGGCCAAGTTCAGCCCATGCTGAAAGATGGCCATAACTCTCAGCCCAGGAGCGGAGTGAAGATTTAGTAGTGTACTAAACTCCCCCCGCGCCGCACTTGGACACAGGTTTTCTTTTTTTGGCTGGCTGGCTGGCTGGCTATGACAACAACAACACTGTTCAGGCATTTTTTTATTTCTTTTTTCCTACAATGCATCACAGGCAGCGACGGGGCGTCATCAGGCATTCTGTTCCCCTCACACTGTACGACTATACCTGGGAACCCTTAGCGGAGAGAAAGATGAAGCAGGGACCCCTTTGCTGAGAGAGAGATGTTGCAGGGACCCCTTAGCTGAGAGAGAGAGATGTTGCAGGGACCCCTTAGCTGAGAAAGAGATGAAGCATAGACCCCTTAGTTGAGAGAGAGATGGAGCATGGACCCCTTAGTTGAGAGAGAGATGAAGCATGGACCCGTTAGTTGAGAGAGAGATAAAGCATGGACCCCTTAGTTGGGAGAGAGATGGAGCAGGGACCCCTTAGCTGAGAAAGAGATGAAGCATGGACCCCTTAGTTGAGAGAGAGATGAGGCATGGACCCCTTAGTTGAGAGAGAGATGGAGCAGGGACCCCTTAGTTGAGAGAGAGATGAAGCAGGGACCCCTTAGTTGAGAGAGAGATGAAGACCCCCACACTACATATCGTTTAACATTGTGTTGCAGATTAAAGTCATAGATTTCATATAGCTTCATTGTTTGACAGTTTCAGTATCATCAGTGTATTTTGGATTCATGTTAATTATGTATTTTTGAGATATTAAGCACTTAAACGGTCAATTCTTAGTCCTAGCAATACTTTCTCTCTGTACTTTTTTCCCTCCACATCAAACCTCTTTGCCTCTTGTCTTATCACACAGAGATTCAGAGAACCCCCTGTAGTAACTCTGAGGACCCCCTGTAGTAACTCTGAGGACCCCCTGTGGTAACTCTGAGGACCCCCTGTGGTAACTCTGAGGACCCCTTGTTGAAGCAGAATATTGCAAGTCGGCCCCCAAATACTGGGCAAAAAACTAAAGATTTGAATGGTAATATAACATAAATAATAATAAACTTTCGACCTATGGTCGGAACATTTTTTATATAAGACCTTACTGTATATCAAAGAGTGATACCATTACAGAAGAACTTAAAATGTTAGCTACATTGATCCGAGTCGGAACAGAATCAATCGATTTGATCAGAAACCAAACTTTTGTAAACTTTTGAAGCGTGGCCCTTATCATCCCGAAGAGGTTGAGCACCACTGGACTGTACGGCAACGCTGCAGTAAAAAACACTGCATCTTCTTCTGACCTTAAAACGCACACACAGCCTCTTCCTGGTGCCTGTAAATGCCAGCACCAATCAGTGTCTCCCATACTGGATCTCTACCAGAGCCGCTGAAAGAGATAGAGAGTTACGACGGTCTTTGATCTCGCCCGCGCCACGATAGTTATGTCGTTTGATCTGTTTTGATGTTTGACGATTTGTTTTTTTAAAATGTTATCTTAGAGCGGTCCTCTTGAACGCGTAAGAAACGTTGTAATTCATGCCGTTATGCAATGGTGTTTGTCTAATAAATTAGAAACGTGAAATGTCATGTATGGCGCGTGCTTCGTCACCCATTATGAGGATCCAATGGACTTTTTGAACTATTTGGTCAACCCCATGGCAAGGATTAGAACTTCAGTTTTCTACTTGTTGTTTTGCTCTTATATCCTAGCCTGGCAAGTGCACTGCGTTCCTGATACGGGGAAGGAACGACTGAGTGAATGCACATTATCAGACTGGCTTGCCAGGCTATATATATCCTCCTTGAATAATAATTAAAATAATAATAATAATAATAATCTACGTTGATGTTTTAAGCGATAAACAAAATAACGAAAGATATTGAAAGAAAGATTTTATTTTACTGAAATGAGAATAAAAACAAATAAAGCTGAAAAAATGAAATATAGCTTAGTAAAATCATAAGAGCTTAAAGGAGTAGTTCAGCGAGTTTTTGTCACATTCCTAAGACAAAAATGTGATAACAATAAAAGTACCCCCATTCGTTCCGGATGGGGACCCGTTTCGAAACGGGTCCCCATCCGGAATCAATGAGGGTAAATTTACTTGAATCAAATTTTTGTCTTAGGAATGTGACAAAAAACAAAAAATATTATTGAACTCGATCTCTCCATGGCATGACTAATCAATAGAAAAAAAGTCATTTTGGGGGTGAACTACTCCTTTAAATATCCTTGGTTTTAGTCCTTCAAAACCTTCAAAGATATAGCTCACAACATCGTCACGATGAGAGAGCTTGTAGATCAGTTATTTTTTTCTGACCTTGTTCAATCTTGTTCCTAATACGAGCTAAACTAAAACTAAGCATGGATAGTAAAGGACAACTCCAGACTAAATAACATCTAATCTTCCTACTTATATTGATCCCAAATGACTGTCCATAGGGTCTATTTGGCAGAAATGCCCCTGTTGTCCAGTTTCCACAGCAGAACCCAGCAGCCCACACAGCATAGAGTGCCCCTAAGCTTATCGCTTTAACGCATTTTTTTACAATCAAATGTTTTGTTTCCATGCCATTTTTGTCCCACACGTGCCACCACACTCTGCTAAACAGATGTTATGTGTTTTGCCAAGTCCCAGAAAAGACGCACTGTGATTGGCCAGTACAGTCACTTTGATTGGCAGTTGTGCCGAATGCTCACACCAAAACATGATTTATGAAACAAATATCACTTTTGACTGCAACAAATAGTGTAAAAGAGATAGGCTTAGTTATTTGCCCCAAATAACTAGTGATACTAAATGTGTTTAAATGTGGGTATTCCACTGTGCTAGGAGCACCTGGTGCGTGCATTGTCCTATAGTGCATTGGTTCTCAAAATGGGGTCTGGGGACCCCAAGGGGTCCTTGAGGGAGTTCCAGGGGGTCCCCAGCTAAATGATAGTAAGGAACCAAATGGACTCCAATGGGTCTGTAGCTCAGAGAGTGTACATGGAACCAAATGAACCCTAACAGGTCCATTTGGTTCCATTTGTACACTCAGAGTTAAATTAACATTGTTTTTTCAGTATAAATTCCGTGACCTAATGCATGTCAAACTGGGGGTCACTGAAATTAAAATGGTTGAAAATCACCACTAGAGATGTAAAGACCTTCTCTTATGGGGGGTCCCTGGCATATCTTTTCAAATGGGGGTCCGCAGAGTCTAATACGTGTCAATTTGGGGGTCCTTGACATGAAAATGTTTGAGAACCACCGCTGTAGCAGCACTGTACATCCAGATTCTATAAAAGGAAAGTGTGGCGTGCTCAGCAAAAAAAAAGTCTATTTACTTCATTTAATAGTCTATAACGTTCCACTCCGTGCTAAACGTTTCGGGCAGCCTGGCCTCACACTGATGAAGGCTGGAGAGTGGAGACATGGCCAAGAACCTTTTGTTGTGGAGGAGTGGCACGTTATAGGACTATTAAACTAACTAAATAGACTTTCTGCTGAGTGTGAACCTTTCCAAATAATTAGTGATGCCACTAAATGTTTGTTTGGCGACAGGCAACGCCCAAATGAATCAACTCCTTCTACTACAGCATAGCAGTACGCATGGAGTTCTATACAGTGATCTCACTTTGATACTTGGGACAGGTGTGTGCGTCTCAATCTTCCGATGTAATGGACTACCATAATAATCTGCCAGGTAATGCAGAATATTTAAAGCTGCAATATGTAACTTTTTAGTATAGCACAAGCACAGTCAAACACCCTGCCTAAAAGGAACACCCCAAAAAAAGCCCTTGCGGTCTCGTTTCCGCTGGAGGTCCTTGGTATTCAATTCATCAACATACCGTATAAAACAGCAACACAAAACATTCAAATATCATCGCAAGTATAAAAAACTGTATGTACAGAGTAGGTGGGGGAAAGTGGGGGTAAGGTAAGGTGATCACTTCTCACCTGTCTATAACTACCTCTGCCTCTGGCCTCCTGAAAGGTGAATTTTCAGGGCAGTTTTGAAGGAGGCTCTTCAATATACTCTACCATACAGATTGGACAAAATTATATATTTTATTCATATACGACTAGTATATAGTAAGACGTAGGGGTGGGCAATATAATCGATATGGCAATACATTGCGCTAGTTTATTTGCCAATACTGTATCGATACTTCAGGCCGTAGTATCGCGATACTTTGAGTAAAATAAAATACGTTCCCAAGCATAGGAACCAATGGTAGAAGTCCGGTCCTGACACTCCGCTGCCTCTAGATGTCGGTTTACTATAGTAGCTAGTTCCCCTTCCCACGGTTCAGTGAGTGAGGTCTCTCGAGAAAATGGCTGCGAACGACGAAAACAACAACATTAGAGCAGCGTCTTCAGCTTTTAAAGCTGATATATCGCGTTAGTATCACAATAGTATCGTATCGCAAAGATTCACAATATATCGTGATACTATTGCATCGTGACCCAAGTATCGTGATACGTATTGCATCGCGAGATTCTTGCCAATATCCACCCCTACCACGCCTCAGGTGGACAAATGACCTCGCCCTAAAGGGTGAGGTCGTGCCACAGTGTACACGTCTACACGTGGAAAAGCTGTGATGTTTCTCACGGTAAACTGCGAACTTTGTAGCAAAAAGGTTACATAGATCCGTTTTAATGCCACTCCTACCACCAGCACAGATCTATCACCATCCTGGAGTTGCCGTCATATCCTTGACCCCATCGGTGGAGTGGCGGAGCAGATGTTCCTTGATTACAGCGCTAATTTGTTTTCTGCAGCGCGCATGGCAACTGTCACCGTGGCGTGTCTGCATGTCAAAGTCAACCGTCTGTTTTTCGGGGGTGGGTGATAGCGCTTCGCAGCAAAGGCGCTAAACTGCCAACAACCGCCATACGGTATGTGTGTATATATAGTTTGTGTACAGCTCCAGTAGGGTCGTTTGTTGCTGCCATTGATTAAACTGTTCAGTTAGTCAGGCGTTCAGTCAATTACATTATTCAGATTAACCCTAAGAGGAAGGGAAAAAAAACACATCTGCGGACGGATCATTCTTCTTCTCTCCCGTGTCGTCTTAATGTGGTAATCAGTCTTCTTTTGTTTTAAGAGCAGGACTTGTTGCTGCATCTTGTTCCAATTGGATCTGACTAAATTGGAAAGTTGATGTGTCTGAGCCTGCGATGCGACGCATTGATCTCACCAGAGGATTATTGTGTTGGCTAACTCTGCTAATTATTAAAGCATGACATAGAATCACTATTCAACTTTGACAACCAGAAACACACACGCACGCAACAGGGTTTAGATTCCAGATGACTGTTCACTATATTGATGCTGTTGGACACAGAAAACCACAGTATTTCATAATGTAGATCTACTATTTTCGGGGTGGTTTCTTTTTCTCTGTTTCCAAAAAAGGTTATGGTTTTAGCTGTTCTGCAGGAAGTAGCAGTTCTGAAAGCTTTCCACTTCCATGTTAAGTAAATGTACTTTTTTACTAGTGCTGTCCAACAATTAAATATTTTAATCGTGATTAATCACATGATTTATCTAATCCGTTTTTATCTGTTCACAATGTACCTTAGAGGGATATTTATTTAAGCCTTGTATACCCCTCTTAAGTACTGTACTATTGAACTAAGTACAATTTTTAGATATTGTACTTGAGTATTCCATATTGTACTTTTACTCCACTACAGTTAAGTGAAAAAATAAAAGAATAAATAAAAAAAACTTTGTAGACTGGACATCTATAGTACATTGCGGATGGTATTGATACTTGATTTTGAGTACTTTTTTTTCACCACTGCGTACAACCAGCACACCGTCATACACAAAGGAGCATAAATCCACCCTGGCCACAATATGACTTCCGGTTGGTTCTAGCGGACGTGGCGGAGGTGCTGTGTTTAACGGAAGTTACGTCATGCGCTGTAGTCTTCCGTTGAAATTCTCATGGCGTAAGTTGAGCAGTCTCTGCCTGATATTGTCACCAGGTTTTTCTCTTCGCAGATGAGTAAGCCTGGCTACGCGAGGCTAGCATTAACCTTGCCTACCAGGCTTTCTGGGGGAAAGCCTGGTGTTCGTTCACAACAGGCTGTTTGGTTTCCGCCTAAAGCGCGGAAACCACTAGAAGAAGCGGCGTCGCTTTGATTTGGTTCCCTCCGTTTGTTTCCCCAATCCCTATTAAAATGCTTGAGTAGCCTAGTGTAGTCCTGCCAGTCACTAAAAGTTGGACTAAAAGATACACATACCAAACGAATTTTTCAAAAGCAAAACTAGTCCTCATTAAGGAGTTTATTAGGTAGGCCCTAAAAGTATGTCCTTGAGCGCAGGGGACAATTTTGGGTTAAAACTGAATCCGGTTTGATCTTTCCGGCAAATTGTAGTCCTTTGAGTACTACAACATGACGTTTTGTGGTTTCCGCTCCAGACCGGTTACAAACCCGAAAAGTGAAGTGATCCCAGACTAGGCTAGCATAAATCAGGCTTTTGACAATTTCCTGAACACCATGACGGCCGTACGAGTTCATAGCCTCTGCAAAACATAATTAAGGCCCTGCCGTTTCCACTCCCATCTCCTACCACAGTGCAATCATTTCTTTTGACTTTTGGACAAATGCTATTTTTTTTCTCAAATCTCTTTATTTACCGGATGCCTGCAGCTTTTATTGACTTCAGCTTGAAAGACTCTACAAGTCTAACATTTGCATTGATTTGTTGGGTTCCCCGCTGCGCCAGGATAGCAGAGGCGCGCGGGGGGGTAGAAGACACATCATATCTCTATCCCACAACAAGTATCATCCACACACACTATACACTACATCAGAGACGTGCTGGGCCCCTGATTCAGCCCGGGAAAAAGAGTTGGAGAGGCCCTCATTGCGCGCTATAGAGAGAGATCTCTCTCTATAGCGCTGCTGCTACTCAAAGATTTGCCATTTCAGATCATGACAAGTGACAAGCCAGTGGGCCAATTACTGTACATGAGTTATATTTCGTCGTTGTCAGGTGGAAACCTTGTATGTCCAAAACCGTTTGTTTTGTATTTATCATTTAAAAAATGATTTAAACTAGTGAATGAAAACAGCCGATCTACAGTGCGAGGCGTTGTGTGCTTGTAGACCTGCTGTTTTCACTACTTTTATGATGAAGCAGGGCTTTGCTTTGCGAAAAAATTAATACATTTGAAACTTGGAGATACGAGGTTTCTGTCCGACAGTGACGATTTACTTTGTTGGCCGCCCAGCCCCCAACATGGAACGAAGGCCGACATTTTATTTTTAATTTCTTCCTAATGGCCGGCCTGGACAGGCCGGGAATGAACCGGCCGTTCGGGAGTTGTCCCGCTTTTCCCAATGGCCAGCACGTCCCTGTATACACTACATCCCCCCCCCTCAAATATATTACCATCTCCGCAGTGACAGCCGGTGTCTGGTTGGAATTTAACATTCATTAAAAATGAAGGACCGACATCTATAAATAATGGATTTCTTTTTCTTCCCCCCCCCCAGTAGTAAACAGTGCACGCCGGGGCTAAAAATGATGCTCCGCCATCCATAAATAAAGGCAACTTTAGAGTCAACAGGGGAGATCAATGATAGACGTTGTATCTACTAAACAACTGACAAACTAAATCCAAATTAGCATCAATCTATCTGAGCCCGGGTGGGGGTGCATGGTGGGTGGGGTGGGCACCGGCACCACCACAACAGGGGGAGTACAGGTGTGCCACACTCCACAGTAGGTGTTGCTGCAGGGGATGCTGAGTGAGCAGTGTTGGAAAGGAGCTAAGTACATTTTATTCAAGTACAGTACTTAAAGGACCCTTTTTACAACAAGGGTTCATATTTTAGATTGTAATTAGAGAAAAGAAAAGATGAGTGTTAAAATGTTTTCATTTACTGCTTTCTATTGTTTTAGAGATTTTTGTATTTTGATTACAGTGGGGGGGGGGGGGGGGGGGGGCATGCGTACAAGTGGCTAAATATGTATTTTCAGACACAGCAAGCCAGCAATGTCTTTGTTACTATTTACACCAGCCCCCATAAGTTAAATCTGCCCATGAAAGATTGTGGTGCATCTTGGGAATGGGCTTATTGTGTCTAAAAATACATAATTAGGCACTTGCATGCATGCCACGAACCTGGGGGCATGCATGCAAATCAAAATCGTTAAAATCACTAGAAAGATTACAAGAAGTAAATGAAAACATTTTAACACTCATCTTTTCTTTTCTCTAATGACTAGCTACAATATGAACCCTTGTTGTAAAAATCAAAGTTGTCCTTTAAGTGCAATTTTCACTACATCTCAAAGACAAATATTGTACGTTTTGAAAACTTGAGTTACTAACACTTCAGCCCTATACATTTTGGCCATTGAAACACATTGTGAGCTTGTAGATCTGCCATGTTCATATTATACATTTGAAAATGTGTGAAACGGGACGTTCTGCATAATGAGTACTTTCTTCACCCCCCAAATTATTTTCGCCCTATTGATTACTCACCCCATAGAGACTTGAGTTCAATAATATTTTTTGTTTTTTGTCCTGAAATTTACCCTGATGGTGCCATGCATTTGGGTCCCCATCCAGGGCCATGCATTCGGGTCCCCATCCGGAATCAATGGGGGTAAATTTACTATAATCACAATATTGTCTAATAGGAATGCGACAAATACGAAAACAAAAAGTATTATTGAACTAAAGTCTCCATGGCACGAGTAATCAATAGGAAAAAAAAGTAATTTTGGGGGTGAACTACTCCTTTAAGTACATTTTGATGCCAATCATTTTGTCCTTTTATTCAAGTACATTTTGGATTCCGGACTTTTACTTGTAACAGAGTACTCCTACATTTCAGTATTGATACCCTTTTCTTAAGTAAAGGCCTGTCCATACGGTCTTCGACCACCAAACTAAGCAAGCAGCTCAGGGTAAACTCGCCGTGGGAGAAGTGTATCCACCTGTTTCTGCGAGAATTTACTATAGCATTATGTGTGGGACACAACCGGAAGAACAGCAGACATACAAGCTCACGTCGCGTCGCAGATGCAACCCGTTGTGAGCTTGTAGATCACACAAGGCTGCGACGACGGAACTGCCGCACACCTTCTGCGCAATGCACGGTGCCAATGTGGAGTCTGTCCTCCTGTATGGCTGCGAAAGCTGGACCCTGACACCCACCCTGCAGAAGTCCCTGGATGGGTGCTACACCAGAATGCTACGAGCTGTTCTGAATGTGGACCAGAACATCCACATTACCAACAAGGACCTGTACAGGCAACTGCTCCCGGCCAGCAGGCTGGTCCTGTGGGAACCAACGCGCGGGCATGGATCACGGGGACGTTCCGCGTTAACGTATGTGGATGTCCTGAAGAAGGATGCGGGAGCTGAAAGCTCTTCGGAGCTGGCCGGGTGTATGGAGAACCGGAACGATTGGAGACTTCGATGGAAGCTCGTCTGAGGACGACCGAGAGAGACGGTGGGACGTTGGAAACTTGTTGATAAATGCGTGAGGAACCCCAGACAACAACAGTATGGGAGAGAAGAAGAAGAAGAAGAAGAATATGTTTTTTTTTGTTGCTGCAGCACCGATGCTTGATTATGATTGAATGAAGCCGAGCATGAACTAATTACTGCTTACACCCCGGCTTGTTTTGTGACTGAGTATCGGAGCGAGCTTCAGGACAACACAAAGG
The DNA here is from genome assembly GCF_963921795.1 of Nannobrachium achirus. Taxonomy (NCBI): domain Eukaryota; kingdom Metazoa; phylum Chordata; class Actinopteri; order Myctophiformes; family Myctophidae; genus Nannobrachium; species Nannobrachium achirus. The sequence goes on from NC_137829.1 coordinate 1,537,161, forward strand.
GAATGTGGGCTGAGGCGAAACCGCAGCGCGCAGCACTTGGCCAACGCTCCGCACACACACTGCAATACAGGCCTGATGGAGTACAAACAGTGATTAAAAGGGGTATAGGGGGAGGGGGAGCGGGGGGTCTCTTAAGAGTTTTTCACCCACACTGTTTAAATGTATGACGATAATTCAGACGTTTCTGCCTTTTTTTATTTGTTTATTTCAACAGCCGTGGCAACTCCTTAACCTTACATAAAAAGGTTAAGTAACTGAGGAATTCTTTTAAGTCAGGCGAGCAGCGTGCGCTTGTTCTTCAACTCCCTTTTGTACGGTAGCACCCCAAACCTTCCCCAGCACACACGCATGCACGCACGCACGCACGCACGCACGCACGCACGCACACACACACACACACTCCGAGTTTATTCCAGGACGTACCCAGTGAGGCTGATAGATTGTATAATACCTCCGAGAAAGGCTAGGCTTCAGAACAGTGAACTATGTGAACTACACAAGTTGTTTGGCATGGCTTTCCAAGGCTGTGAAGGCATGTAGTACGGCATCCCGGTCTTTCCAAGGCTGTGAAGGCATGTAGTACGGCATCCCGCTCCAAAGAACACTGCATCAATAATTTCACTCGTAACGCGGGGCTCTCACTTGATGAAATATTGCCCGCGAAGAAAAAAAAAAATAGATGATCTAAAAAAAAAGTGCATGCTGTGCTGGGCAAAATCGTGCTTCAACTACTGAAATTATAGTGAATTGTATCTGGAGGGACGAGCATGGTAGTAATTTCATTCATAGGAAGTATTCTTTATTTCATGTTTTTAAACATTGATTATCCGTCTGTTTAATTTGTTATGATTTTTTTGGCGTTTTTTTCGCTACAGAGAACATATGATTATTTTGTGATATTTTCACGTGGGCAGCAGGAATCATGTAATGCATTCACACTTTTTTGATTACGTTCCCAAACAAAGGAAAATATGACTCTTTTGATTTACGATGTGATTTGATTATACTGCAGGATATGGAGCAGAGATGTAAAACCACTAAACTTAATGTTAATCCCTTACAGATGAATGCCTCGTTAAGCCCCTTGATTAAAAATGAATGACAGTGCAAATGATTCTTTTGAACATACAGCTGCTAATCATCATAAGTCTAGGTTGCTTTGTTAGACCTGACTAGCACCCACTACTTGTGTATATCACAGCTGACATTAAGTTCTTAACCTCCGTTGTGCAGAAGCTTGAGGCTGTCGGATCTAAGATCAATAGTCTATTGTTCAGTACACAGTATCTCTGTAGTCATGTGATCAAGATGTGTCTGATATTTCATATTCCATCCTAATTGGCTAACATTGGCAAAGTTTGCAGGATTTGTCCATTTTGAATAAAATGACTTAAATCATTAACGCAGCTTGTATTTACAGAGATATTCTGCACGCACATTCCCACTAGGTCAAGGAACAAATGCCACTCTTTTCACATTGGTCTGTTATGGCGCCACCAGCAGGTCGACTTTTGACAAACACATTTTTGAAAAAAAAAAGAAGTCAAATCATGCATGCAGCGGTACATTGCCGTTAAAGGCAAAAGACGACATGGCACCCTTTTCACATTTAGCGCCACCAGCACCTACCTGACCTGGTGGAGACCTGTGCTTGGAAGAGCACTGCTTCTAGTTAACTATATCTTTTCAACGGTTTGTCGCTCAAACTTGTGGGTGGTGTCATTGGACTCGGATCAGAGTCCTTTTCCTTCATTGGTATAACTTGGCCCCGCCCCCTCTTCTGATTGGCCGATATTCGATAGTTTCTTTACATTTTCAATGGTTTGTCGCTCAGACTTGTGGGTGGTGTCATTGGACTTATTTCAGAGTCCTTGTCTTTCACTGGTGTAACTTAGCCCCGCTCCCTCTTCTGATTGGTCGATATTTGATAGTTCTTATATAGATTCCACCCCCTCCGGTCAGAGCTAATTCGCCAGATATTTTTTTCCTACCACATGGTTAATGGATGAAATAACATCAGATTACGATAAGAAAAACACTTGTCTGGAATTCTCCTTTAAACAAGGTCTGTGTAACTGTAATGTCAAAGTGACATTTTATCTCAAACATTTTTGGAGCTTGTCATACGTGCTCGCAGGTCAAAGATGGTAGGACAAAACATGACCCTTTACCTGTTACAAATAGTCTTCTAATGTTACTGCTCGCTGCTCCATGGTAGGCCTACTCTAACCCAGTAACCCTGGTACAGAGTTTGCACACTGCTCTGCTCAATACCACAGACCGAAAATTCCAGTGCTGCGCGAGGTCCCCGCTCTTTAGTAAACAAAGGCTAAGGCACCCCACCTTCTCTGTCAAATACACTTTTTGGGCAGAAAATAATATAAAATAGATATTATTTAATTTACTTCACTGCGCCCTCTACAGATTTGGTGTGGAGGGAAACAATTAGTGGAGCGAGTACAGCGCCAACCTGTGTGAACTACCGTGCTAGTTTACAAAGTATAGAAGGTTGAAATGGTAACGAAAAATAAACCTTAAATAATAAGAAATATTTTTCATTTTCATTTTCATTTTTCTTTCTTTCTTATGTACATTTCTTCTGTATTATGTATGTGTTTTCATCATGTGGGAAAGTGATGAACAATTTTCTTAAGCACTCTGGACTTTCTGTCCTGTAAGGAAATTGCCGGATGGTGAATTCTAAAAACCTTTATATCCAAAATGAGAGAATTGGAAGCAGATTCCGTGGATAATATGTATATATATATATATATATATATATATATATATATATATATGTGTGTGTGTGTGTGTGTGTGTGTGTGTGTGTGTGTGTGTGTGTGTGTGTGTGTATATAGTTCTCCATGGATCGCCACCTTGTCGTGGTGGAGAGCCTTGCGTGTTCCAATGAACCTAAGAGCTATGCCGTCGGGAGCTCATGCTCCTGGTAGGGACACCCATGGCGGACAGGTCGAGGGTGAGGTTCCAGACGAAGAGCGGTCCGAAGAAACCTGCTGCCTTGTGGGTTAGTCAGGGAAGACAAAGGCTAGGGGAGCACACCCTGAGAGAGAAGCAACGCGGTGGCAGCACGTGTAGGCGGACCTCGATAGACGGAGGAACCGGCAGCTGCCTGCAACTGGGGAGGGTGCTGGTCGTCTTGGGCTTCCCTTGCCACTGGAATCCACCCTTCCACAGCCAAGAAGTGCTACTGGGGAATGCGCAGCCCCTGTGGCACTTTAAAAACTTCTCGCGCAGGTCTCCACTTTGACCTCGGTGACAGAACACCTGGAACCAACCGGAGTCTGGCGGCGCTGGGGTGTTCGGTGACGGGGGCAGGTTTGAATTAGCCGGAAGCCTCTAGCTGGACCCCTACACGTCAGCGGCATAGGGCTATTTATGGTCGCTAGCAGCTGGAAATGAGAGGCAGCTGCTCTCGGCAGACCCCTATGCGACTGAGCAGCCCTATTTAGGATCGCACTGCTCACCCCAACTGGGGAGGGGCCTAGAAAAGGTGGCCCAAAAATTGTCCACTCAAGCTTTTCCTGGACAGGTTACCGCGCCTGTCGGGATATTCCATTCTGCGGTCGAAATAAAAAAGAAAAAATAATGAAACTTGCATCATGGAATGTGAGAACCCTTCTGGACTCTGCTGGCAACAGTGACAGACCTCATCGGAGAACAGCCCTAGTCGCTGCTGAGTTGAGGCGATACAACATTGACATTGCTGCCCTGAGCGAGACCAGGCTACTGGATGAGGGATCCCTGAAGGAAGAAGGAGGATATACCTTTTTCTGGAAAGGCTTCCCTCCTGGAAGCAAACATCTGCATGGTGTGGGATTGGCTGTTAAGAACACCCTTCTACCAAGCCTGACTGAAACACCTGTCGGCATCAGCGAACGGCTGATGTCCCTCCGTATCCCCCTTGCAAAGAAGCGCTTTGCCACCCTTCTCAGTGCTTACGCACCAACTATGCCATCAGAGAGTGAGGTCAAGGACTGTTTCTATCAGTCACTGGATGAGGCACTCCGCCGGATCCCCAAGGCTGACAAGATTCTCCTGCTTGGCGACTTCAATGCTCGGGTAGGCTGTAACAACATGATATGGAGTGGAGTAATCGGTGGACATGGTGTTGGTCAGGTCAATGAAAATGGCGTGAGACTACTTACTCTTTGCGCTGAACATGATCTGACCATAACCAATACGCTGTTCCAGCAGAAGGACAAATATAAAACCTCTTGGATGCACCCCCGCTCCAAGCACTGGCACCTGATTGACTACATCATCGTGAGACGCAGTGACATCAGCGACGTCCACATAACACGTGCCATGAGAGGAGCCGAATGTTGGACGGACCATCGTATGATAATTGCCAAACTCCACATCTCTGTACGCCCCCCCTTGCGACTGCACAAGTCCAGAAAGAAGCGCATACACTGCACCCGGCTAAGGAAAGCTGAGGTGAGGAATGAGTTCCGTTGCTCCCTAGCCGAGAAGCTAAGGGAGATCGAACCAGGTCTGAGCTCCGAGGACACTATGGACCAGAAGTGGGCCTCGATTAGTTCCTCAATCTATGAGGCAGCAGCTCAAACAGTCGGATACAGAGACAAGAAACACCAAGACTGGTTTGACGAGAACTCTGACACCATCAAGAGCTTGCTGGACAACATGCACAAAGCACACAGGGCAACATTGAACAACCCTGCATCCAGTTCAATCAGGCAGCAGTGGCAGGTAGCTCGAAGGGAAGCCCAAAAGACCATGCGAACCCTGCAAAACGACTGGTGGACAAATAAGGCTCTGGAAATTCAAATGTATGCAGATAAAAAGGATATGCACAACTTCTACAACTCCATAAAAAGCATATATGGCCCCAAGAACTGCTCTGTCACACCATTGAAAACAGCAGATGGTCTCACACTCCTGAAGGACCAAAACCAGATCCTGTTGAGGTGGGCTGAACACTTTGATGCCCTCCTCAACCAACATTCTTCTGCAGATCACACTATTTTGGAAGAACTGCCTGAACGTCCCCCAATCCATGACCTCAGTCAGCCACCAACCTACACAGAGGTCCGAAAGGCTGTCCGTGCTCTAAAAAACAACAAGTCCCCTGGCATCGACAACATCTCCGCCGAATTACTGAAGGAGGGAGGGTACCTGGGTACAAGGACTCTCCATCAGTATATGCTGGTTGCTTGGGAAGAGGAGAGCATACCCCAACAGTGGAAGGACGCCAATATAGTCGCCATCTACAAAAACAAAGGTGACAGGTCCATATGTGGTAACAGCAGGGGGATATCACTACTCTCTGCTGCTGGTAAGGTGCTGTCCAAGGTGATGCTGCATAGGCTGATCAACAACATCACAGAGTCAATGCTACCTGAGTCACAGTGTGGCTTTAGGAAGAACAGGAGCACGGTTGATATGATCTTCACAACACGGCAACTTCAGGAGAAGTGCCGGGAGCAACACAAGGACCTCTTTGTAGCCTTATCGACCTCTCCAAGGCCTTTGACACTGTGAACAGGGAGCTCCTGTGGAATGTGCTCACCAAGTTTGGCTGCCCAGCTAGGTTTGTTAACATGCTCCGCCAGTTCCACGACGGGATGATGGCTCGTGTGACTGTAGGAGGACAAGAGTCTGCTTCTTTCCCTGTGCGCACAGGGGTGAGGCAGGGGTGTGTGCTAGCACCCGTGCTCTTTAATATCTTCCTCCTATGCGTCACTCAGCTTCTCCAAAAGGAGCTTGAAGATAGCAGTGGCGTGGCAGTGGACTTCAGACTGGATGGGAACCTGTTTAATATCAGGAGGCTACAAGCGACTACTAAGCTGTCTGTGGAGAGGGTCCTTGAGCTGCAGTATGCAGATGACTGTGCTCTGGTGGCGCACTCTCCACACGACCTGCAGACCATCCTTGATGTGGCTGTCAGGGCTTACAGCAGGATGGGCCTGTCTGTCAACATCAACAAGACAGAAGTGGTCTGCCAGCTGAGCTCCAGTACCCCACACACCCTGCCTGTCTTCACCATCGACAACAAGCCACTAGCAATAACCCCATCCTTCAAATACCTGGGCAGTATCCTCTCTGAGGACTGCAGCATCGACTGTGAAATACAAAACCGGGTCAAGCAGGCTTCGGCTGCCTTTGGGAGACTACGCCGTCGAGTCTTCCAAAATAATAACCTCCACTTGCACACCAAGGTTTCTGTGTACAATGCTGTCTGTGTCACCACCCTCCTCTACAGCTGTGAGGCATGGACCACATACAGCCGACACATCAAGGCCCTGGAGCGTTACCATATTGGATGCCTACAGCGCATTATGGGACTCACCTGGCGTGACCGTGTGCCACACACTGATATACTGGCGAAAACAAACTGCCGCAGTATGGAGGCTACAATCATTCAACATCAGTTGCGCTGGCTTGGACATGTTATCCGGATGCCTCAGGACCGACTCCCCCGCAGAGTGCTGTATGGCCAGCTACATCATGGCCGGCGCTTGGCAGGAGGGCCGAAGAAGAGGTATAAGGACCAGCTTAAGACTTCTCTGAAGAAGTGCAAGATCAGGCCTGAGGACCTTGAGACTGCTGCTGGTGACCGTGATTCATGGCGACAGCGCTGTCATGAAGGAACGCAGAGGCTGGAGGAGGATAGAACTGCCAGAAGACATCAGCAGAGACTGAGGAGGAACACACCCATGACTGCCAGTACAACCACCACCACTACAACCTACACATGCCCCACCTGCAACAGAACATGTGGCTCCAGAATAGGACTCTTCAGCCACCAAAGAACTCACCGTTAAGGACATAAGTGGACGTCATCATCGGAATCGATGGACAACCATAAGCAAGTAAGTAAGTAAGCATATATATATATATATATATATATATATATATATATATATATATATATATATATATATATATGATTATGAAATGTCTGCTGTAAATATCTTTTGAAATAAGATGAATCTAAAAGTAGTTTTCTGTTTATAGCTGAGGTTTTAAATAAAAGATAACATGAAAAAATACTGTACCTTGTTCATCTTGATAGTTGATATAACTGACACATTCTGTTGTTTTTAACAGAGGCAGAAAAGAAGGTTTATTTTTTTTCTCCGTCTGTCTCTGCTTAAGGATTGAGCTCAGTCTCTCTACATGAATTTAACATGACTACTGTCAATATTCTATCTTTTGCTCCCAGCTATATCCCAGCTCTTTTAACCTCTTACATTTATACTTTGTCCTATAGCGCATGCCAAAAATAGCCGACATTACAAGATCACAATGTGTCGTGGATATGACATGCCGTGAGCTCGTATATCGGCTATTTTGAGTGTGCAAGACTTGTCATATAGCCTGTAACATTGCATGAATTAGGAATTAGGAGTTTTCAGTGTGCAAATACTACAGGTTATGGAATTCCCTGCCTGCAGAGCCTAGGCTAATATGTCTGCATCATCTTTCAAATCCCTTCTTAGTTACAGCACATTTCAACCAAAAAGGAATTTGCCTATAACGTTTAACCAGTTCTATCTCCTTGCCTGTTATACTCTTGTGTATCCTGGTGTTTGATTCAATTTATATTTATTTTAATTCAAAGGAACTTTATTGACATGAGAAAACATATGTTTATATTGCCAAAGCAAGTGTCAAAATAGACTACCAGTAAGACTCCCTAATCGGGAGATAAGTAACCCATAAAAGGCACCACTCCCTTCACACTGCGTGTGATTTTCTAGCAAATGGACAATCAGATTGCAACAAATTAGCTATCCTACAATATCCGACGTAATCTTGCAATGACATCACAACTTCATCATCACAACCATGTAATTGGTCTTTAAAATCAATAGTCTGATATGTTAAACATCAGTTATCGACTAGTACCGAGGAAACCGACCTGCCATCATCCTGGCAAGTTAAGCTGTAAATTATTTGTCGACACTCATTGACGGTGGTTCTGCTGCGTGAAATGTTTCACTGGACGACACATCTGGAAGGAGAACAGAGGAAGAACCAGGCTGCTGTGGTGGTCGGACACCAGATGATCTACTGCTTTGGAGGAGACAGAAACCTGACCAACATCCTGGAAGTATATGTCTTCAACACAGTGTCTTTATGCTGGAGGAAGTTGACCCCTGTGACCCCTGTGACACCTGGTGGAGCAAAAGGTCACTTTGAGTGTCCCTCCGCGCGTGGAGGCCACAGTGCTGTGCTGATAGAATATATTGTTTACATCTGGGGAGGGTATCCTCGCTGCAATGTGCTTTATGCCTTTGATGTCGACGCCAATATGTGGTTCAAACCAAGTGTTTCTGGGACTGTTCCAGTGAGGACGTACAACCACTCAGCCTGTGTCTTGGGGAACGTCATGTTTATTCATGGAGGATGGATCAGCGATCACACTATAGCCACTAATGACATGTACACGTTGGACACCACCACTATGGTCTGGTCTTTAATTAACACCAGAGGAACTCCTCCAAGTGCTTCAGCATGGCACTCTGCCACCATCATCGGGACAAAGATATTTGTATTTGGGGGAAGGAGAACATATCCAACATATCCAAGCTACCGCAGCATGAGAGTGTTTGACACAGAGACCAACTGCTGGATGAACACACCTTCTGCACAGCTTCTTCCAGAAGGATACTATGGTCATTCAGCCTTTACGTACAATGGAGAGCTGTACATATTTGGAGATTACCTCAACGATCTGTGGAAATTCAATACAGAGACCTTCTCCTTGAAGCATGTAAAGCTCGAGGGGAAAGGATGGTCTCCGACATATGAGAAGTGCTGCTGTTGTATGATGGGAGATCGAATCATCCTCTTTGGAGGCAACAAAACACCTGGTGACCTGCATGTCTTAGACTTGAGTCCTACTCTGAAGACGTTATGTAAGCTAGCAGTTCTTCAGTACGGTCTGGAGCAGTCTGGACTCCCACACAACATCAGGTGGGAACTGGCAGCCATGACTACCAACGTCGACTGAAACAATAACAGTACTCTTAAAACACACAAAAAACACCTAAACAAGTACAGTGAGCCCTCTAAAACAAGTAAGATGGTGAATAAATGATTTTGAGGATGGATGGATGAATTAATGAACCTAGGGAGCAGTGAAGCACAATGAACATGGTGGCCGATCATAGGTACTGCAGCGGACCACCATCTCAAAATATGTTGTTCCAGGGACCCCCCAGAAACCAATATTTGACTTACAGATATTCGCTTTAAAAAGATATATTCAAAGTTTTGCAAAAGAATATAATGGAATCAAGGTCGTTAAAAAAATAGCAGATCTATATGCTCGTAGCTATATGCTTGTATATCTGCTATTTTGTAATAGTTAAAACATAAAATAATGGTTATAGTGGTTCCAGGGTCTTAACTCTTTTAGTGCTAAAACCGAACAATTTCGTAATCGGGTAACGCCGCCGCATCGCGCCGCCTAATCCAATACATTCTCACATCTTTAGAGACCTTTTTCTCTGAACTGTGTTCCTATGGGAGCGAAAAAGTTTTTTTTTGCGGCTAAATAGCCTCAAATCGGGCTTCTAAAAAAAAGCAGATAGCTAACTGTTAGCTCTCTTCATCCGGTTCATGTTCATAACACTGTTCACAGTGAAATCCCAATCCACTTCTGCCTGGGTACCCGTATGTAGCGAAGGCCTATGGGGAAATGTCTGGCACTTTAGCGGCCTCTTGTGGCCCTTGGCAGTCATCGTGTTAAAGGGTTAAAAAAGTGATGTTGCGTGGATGGCTGTCAGTCACAGTATGAACTCAGCCTTTTTTTTTTTACTCTACTACTTTTCACTGAGCTTTACATTTTTTCAAAGATCAGTGAAAACTCTTTGAACGCTGGCAGGGGGCGGAGCTAGTAGAGCATGTTTTAACTCTGTCAGTTAATGGACTGTGTTCTCCACCAGAACATCAATGATTTGTGGAAATTCATTCCAGAGACCTTCTGCTGGAAGGCCAAGGGGAAAGGGCCGTCTCGAACATCTAAGATGTGTTGTTGCATGATGGGAGATCGTATCATCCTCTTTGGAGGAGACAAAACCCCTGATGACCTGTAATGTCTTGGACTTGAGTCCTAGCCTGAAGACGTTGTGTAAGCTAGCAGTTATTAGTGTGGTTGCCCAGCAGGGAAACTTTATTACTAGTGAGACACCTCAGGGTGTCTCACTAAAAAGGCGAGGTCGCACCAATTCTTGGCCATCTGGCCAGTGATGTATATGGGACCAGTTACTCATACTGTATATGGAGACCCCTGCATGATAGTTAACAATGTTATGTCAAATGATGTCCATATAAGGGCATTAACAAATATGGGCATTCCCAGATATGTCCTTAATATTGATAACATAATATCCTTAACTCTCCTACTGCCAGATTATTTATTTATTTATTGGGTCTGGCGCCATCAAAAAGCGGCTTACCTTTGCGACGTTATAGTAGATAGACAGACAGACAGACATTTATTTATTTATTTTTATTTTTTTTGGTTGTGCAATAGTGCACTTTGGTCTGCCAGGCAGCAGAGGGCGGCGTCATGCGAGAATGAATGTGAATTTGCCTGTTATGTGTTGAAGAAGAAGAAGACCAGTCACTGGCCACAGAGCCTCAGAGCCAGAGAAAAATAAACAAGGAAGTGAATTGTTCTCCGTTGATGTTAACGCATAATGGATTTTTTACACCATCACCGCGGAAAATGTGTTTACAGTAGACGGCCGCGCGACGCCTCATCAGCTTACAGTCATCAGACGAACGAACCGAACGAGCGCCGTATTGGCATCGAGGTTCTGTAAAAAATGGGGCGAACGTGAACGTTCGAAGCGGCGGGAGAGTTAATTGATAATATAGGAATCTCCATATATGGGCATAAAACACATGTTAATTAGATAGATAGATAGATAGATAGATAGATAGATAGATAGATAGATAGATAGATAGATACCTTTATTATCCCAAGGGGGAAATTCAGTTGTCCAATTGTGGCACAGCAGTATACAGTTATTTACAAAGTTACAGAGAAGTAAGAAAAAAGATAGATAAGAGGAAAAAACAAGAGCAGTACAGTACCAATAAAGAGAAGGTGCATCAATAGAGGGGCGAATAATATATAAGTATTAAGTATATATACATGAAGTGTCTTACAAAAAGAGACCGTAGCAGTCAATGCTAGTTAGTGCAACAAGTATCTCACTGTCATTGTCATTGTCAATTAGTAAAGCCAAGCCTGGCCTTGGCAAGTTAAGGCCTGGGTTTGATGCCTGGGGATCCCCGTATGGGCATAAGGGGGTAACCTAACAGGGTAGATCTCTATCTGAACCAGCCACACAGATATGGGCCATGCCTTTGCCATCTGGCCTGTGATATATATCAATGACATCAGGGATCTTCATATATGGACATAAAAGGGATAGCCATACATGGACTGTCACTGTGATATCACCTGTGATGTCACAGTGACAGTATGAATATCGAGGGTTTGATCTTTGATGAGGTGACGTCACGTGACATCACTTCCTGTACGGAAGGAAGGACAAGCTACAACATTTCTCATGGTATACTGCTACCTTCGGTCGCAATTAACAGTTGAAAATGGGTAACGTATATACTGTTGGAGGCAGTACAGCTTTGTAGCCTTGTCACATTGTAACGTTTTATATACGGTATATAATATAAATATATATATATAATATATATATATATATATATATATATATATATATATATATATATATATATATATACCCGTAATTGCCTGACTATAAGCCGTGGCTTTTTTCCTATGTTTTGAAGCCTGCGGCTTATACAACGGTGCGGCTTATATAAAGACTTTTACAGCTAACGGCTAGTTAGTTTTACAATGGTCTTTAACAAGGATTTATATATATATTTATACAGCTAACGGCCACCAGGGGCGCTCTAGCGGGAAGCAGGAGGGACACCTGCGGCTTATAGTCAGGTGCGGCTTATATATGTAAACATTTGTTTTTTGTTCTAAATTTTGCTGGTGCGGCTTATATTCAGGTACGGCTTATAGTCCAGCAATTACGGTATATATATATATATATATATATATATATATATATATATATATATATATATATATATATATATATATATATATATATATATATATTTATATGTGACGGAGAGAGTCGCAGCCCCAGCCTTGAAGCCTCGAAAGTCTAGTATCTCCCCCGGACCAAAGAGATGACTCTTTGGTCTAGTGGTTAAGATATTGGACTTTCGCGTGGGAGACCCGGGTTTGAAGCCGAGTGGGGAGGTTTGGATCACCTCCGTTACATTGGTGCCGTGACCCGGATCCGGGCTTCCCCGTAGGAGGAGGTCAAAGGGGGGTGAGTGTGACGGAGAGAGTCGCAGCCCCAGCCTTGAAGCCTCAAAAGTCTAGTATCTCCCCTTGAACAAAGATATGTCTCTTTGGTCTAGTGGTTAAGATATTGGACTCTCGCACGGGAGACCCGGGTTCGAAGCCGGGTGGGGAGGTTTGGATCACCTCCGTTACATATATATAGTAATATATATATAGTATATATACAGGGCATAAATCTTTTTGAAACAAATAGCAGCAATCTTTTGCAGTCGCTTTGATAAGAAAATAGCATTTTTTTTCTCAAAACTATTTAAATCGTATACAAAAAAGCCTCAGATTTAAAATGTGTTTAAAAGGTAGCAGCTCTGTTTATATGTGCAGTAGGTCTAGAGGTCACTCAGTGGTTTGTAGTCCTTAAGGTGGTTTGATTCCATTCTCTAGCCTTCTTTTATCACAACAGTTCACAAATCTTGCTGCTGTGTTCGCACAATGTTGTATTTCTCCCAGTAGGAGTTCTTTGTCATTGGTCATGTTTCCAAACTCACTGTGAGTGTGTGTGTAATCTGGGGGCATTTCTGGGAAGTATGTAAGATGAGTCCTTCTTGTTTGTTTCAGATGTGACTCACCTCCTATGAAGTGAAAACTCGCTCCAAATTAAAAGTGCTTTAATTACTAATTGACTGTCAACTGCAATATCATTGACTCCATGGCTCTCATTACTGTAGCTTTCATTCTCTGGAATCTACCGTTTAGCATAACAATAGGTTTACCTTGTTACCTTGAAGTCTTCAACAATACGACTGTCATTGTCATGAACCAAAGGCCCCACCGCCCCACTAATTAGTAGACTTTCTCTTATCCTTTAAACCAAACATTTAAAACACAACCGTAGTCATTGCTGCATCATTAATAAAGTATAGCAGAAAAGAAGGAAACTTTTAAAGCATATATTGTGGTCATATTATTATTATTATTATTTTGGTGCACGCTTCATCATTTTGTAGTATTCTGTGAGAAGCGGTGATAATTGCTAAACTAAAACTATGACGAAAATGTTAAGGAAAAGGTCGACTACCTTTTTTCACTGAAGAAAACTCAATAAAAACTCAATAAAAACTAAGCTATGGCGACTTAAACTGAGACTAAATATATTGAAAATTTCATTAAAAAAAAATCAACCCATTGTGAACTGAGCGGTGGTGTCCATTCATTTCAAGGCTGTGTGTGTGTGTGTGTGTGTGTGTGTGTGTGTGTGTGTGTGTGTGTGTGTGTGTGTGTGTGTGTGTGTGTGTGTGTGTGTGTGTGTGTGTGTGTGTGTGTGTGTGTGTGTGTGTGTGTGTGTGTGTGTGCGATTCTCCGCTAATCGTCACAGCATGTACATTTCAAGGTTGCTCAACAGCACCTCTCTGGTCACCCAGCGTTATTGCAGGCCCGGCTACAGACACACACGCATAGACGGCTACACACACGGTCGCGCTAAGGAGACGGTGTGACCACCGCTCAACTAGAATAAAACGTTATAGGGAGGTGGACTAGTGGAGAAGAGATCCAGTAGAACCAAAAGACAAGTAATGTTATGTTTGGTTGCGCTCGGGTGTTGCGCTCTGAAAATAGCAGTGTACAAGCTCATTACGTGTCACACGTGTAGATCGGCTATTTTCAGCATGCAACCAAGTGTAAAATCAAGTTCCGCCAAAATACATTTTTGTCGACAAAATCAATCGTAGATTTAGTCGACTATAAATCTTATGATATTTAGTTGACTAGACAAAAAGTCAAAATCAACACTGGTGAGAAGAGAGAGGTGGTGTTGCCATGACTGCTTATAATCAGCGACTTTGGGCTTGTTGTTTGCCTAATGCGCTGCCAGGTTGATCCGTATAGCGCGGCGTAACAAGCCAGCGGCGCCGGCGGGCTAACATTAGCGTGAGCTGTCAACCTGTCAGTCAAAGCATGGTTGGCGAACGTAAGCGAGACACCAACACAATTTATTTTCACTTTGACCCAAATGGAATGGGTTTCTAAAAGTCATGCTTTGTAGGCCTATGTGGTGGTCTGTATCGGATGCCCTTCGTTTTAATTCACACTGTCAATCATCCTCTGGCTTCTGGGTTTGAATTAAACTATTGCATTTGTTTGGGGGAGGGGATGTTTTCTTATTTTTTCTTATGTTTTCTTCTACTTTTGCAGCCTTCCCTACCTGCGAGCCCCTGACCCAGTTCAGCTGCTCCAACGGCCGGTGCATCAGTGTGAAATGGCACTGTGATTCAGGTAAACACCCCTGTTCACCTTGTGTTACTATGGATTTACACCACAAGATTGATTGATTGATTGATTGATTGATTGATTGATTGATTGATTGAATACAAAATGCAGTGGTGTAAGTACTTGCATGTTTTTTTTTTTTTACTTTTAAGTAAAAGTATCTATACTGCAATGCAGTAATACTCTGTTACAAATAAAAGTTCTGTATTCACAATTATTCTCATTAGGCTTGCAGAATGTCCCATTTCACGTTTTCAAAATCCTTTGAAAACAGCAGCTCTACAAGCTCAATTGCGTCAGTAGGCCTATAGAATAACGTTTCCTTTTTTTTTGCTCCTCCTCCTACATATGCAAGCGAAATTGTGATAGTCCCGTTTGTCCGTAATCGGCTTCCAACGTTAGTGGGAGGAGCCTATTTGACAAAAAGATAAAAATAATAATAATCCAAAAATCACAAACGGATTCCTCGTGTGCCGTTAATACTTTCTGTAATGTAAGTCCACGCATGAAATCAATGAAATTCCTGCATGAGATAACTAATTGAAAAGGGGGTGTCGCCACCAGAAGCAGGCATGTGTGTGTGTGTGTGTGTGTGTGTGTGTGTGTGTGTGTGTGTGTGTGTGTGTGTGTGTGTGTGTGTGTGTGTGTGTGTGTGTGTGTGTGTGTGTGTGTGTGTGTGTGTGTGTGTGTGTGTGTGTGTGCGCGTGCGTGCGTGTGTGGCGTAGTTAAAATTTGAATTTGAATAGAGGCTTGGAGCGGAGTCGGTTCAAATGAATATTAAACATCTAAATATTGAATCAAGCAATTAAAAAACAAAACTGCCTGGGGCTTGCACTGTACACAAAGGGTAGTTTAACGGGAAATACATTGTGTCTTTGTGTGTTATGCCTATTTTTTTTATTTTCTTTTTTTTTAAATCACACATTCATGCCCAAAATTGTGATGCCAGGGCCAGAGTGCTAAAGTCCAATTGTCTGCGTGTGTGTGTCCATGTTTGTTTGTGCATGCATGTGTATGTGTATGTGTGTGTGCGTGTAGACGATGACTGTGGAGACGGCAGTGACGAGACGGGTTGCGTCCACTCCTGCTCCAACGGCCAGTTCCGCTGCGCCAGCGGCCGCTGCATCCCGGACCACTGGGCCTGCGATGGAGACAACGACTGTGGAGACTACAGCGACGAGAACGCCACGTGTGGAGGAGCTTCTGCCGGTAGGACGGGAAACGCACACATTTTTAAAGATTTGTTTTTGGGGCTTTTTGCCTTTATTGATAGGACATGGGGGAGAGACGGGGAGCGACACGCGGCAAAGGTCGTCCGGATCGGGAATCGAACCGGCGACACCGCCAGGCATCCATGCCTTTGTGGCAATGCCTAAGTGGTCTGCGCCCGGACCAGTAGGCCAGCGGGCGCCCCCGAAACGCACACATTTTAATTTTGTTTTACCAAAAAACGTAATGGACCGTGAAGGAATAAAATGGCAGCTGTGTGTGTGTGTGTGTGTGTGTGGTGTGTGTGTGTGTGTGTGTGTGTGTGTGTGTGTGTGTGTGTTGTGTGACGTTTTTGAGCGGTGCTCTTGGAAGGAGCTAAGCTCCAACATCGGGTTGTGTCCGGGCTCTGAAGTGTGGCCTACATCAGGCCTACATCTTGGCACAAAGTGCTCAAATTTGTTGGACGCCCAGGGTCACATTGGCTAAGCGTCGCGGGACGCTTAATGAAATGAACTCATGAATAGCACAGCTCACTTCACACTAGGTGTGATTTTATTCAAACATAATTATATATTATAGTATATGTGTCGTAACTTGAGTTTGTTGAGCAGTGTAACCACCGATATACATCGTCTATTTGAAAATAGTTCATAACAATTTTAGTATTTTCAGATCAGGGTCCATGGCAAAATGCATATTAATTTGGGGGTCCACTCCTCTAAGATTAGAGGGATTAAGTGGTCAAATATGTTTAGGACCCCCGTATATGTATTTGACCACCTAAAAAACCAAATAGCAGATCTACAACGTGTCGCATCGTGATGCGTTCTGAGCTCGATACACAAAGAATAAAACAAATTTTGTTGTGGACCCCTTGGAACCTCCTCAAGGACCCTGCAGGGAGTCCCCGGACCTCACATTGAGAACCCACTGAGTTAAATTAAAACAAATCTAAAAACTAAATTAAAAACTGCCTGCAGCAGCAGCTGTTCCACCTCGTTGGAGAGAGAGGGGAACATTCACTACCTCTGGCACAGGATGATTGCTTGTTTAGATTATTTATTCAGATTCTATTCACTTCTGACTTTGACATAAGCAAGACAAAGTTTAGAAGTTAGTTCATTATTATGTGCCTTTATTTTTTTCAGTACATAAATAATACATGCATCGACTTGTTACATTGTGTTCCTGTAAATTAAAATAAAGCTCCTTTGAAAACAACAGCAGGGTTAATTTTGTCGACTAAAACTATGACAGAAAGTGTTCATCGACTACCTTTATTCACTGACGGAAAAAAGGTATGATGACTAAAACTAAGACTTAATATATTGACAAGGTCCAGTAGAACTAAAAGACAAGTACATGTTTTTCTCTGAAAATGGCCGATCTACAAGTCACAACGTGTCACGCTGCGACGCGTTGTGAGCTTGTAGATCGGCTATTTTCAGCATGCAACCCGGCCCATCAAGGCCCGCCAAAATAAAACATTTGTAGACTAAATCAACTTTAGGTTTAGTCATCTAAAATCTAGTCTAAAACTAGATGACAACAACATTACTCAAACTAAATTACATTTTATTCAAAAGACGACTAAAACTAAATCAAAATGTGCTGTCATAATTAACAGTGCTTTGAAAACACTGACCATGCCCTTATTACGCTCGTAGTTATTTTGATTTGCAATTCAAAGCAGTGCGACCGTTGGGACGCTGTAATTATGACTTCAGTGCTGCCATTAATCAGCCCGGCTCCAATGACCTGAGGTGCTCAAGCTTTGCGCGTGACCAGTCTCATCTGGTGTGTCTGTCTGTCTGTCTGTCCGTCCCTCCGTCCATAGGAGAGCTAGCATGGAGAGTGGAATCTTTTAATCTGTGGTGGTAATTACCTCAGAAACCCTTGCAGTCAGACCACTCACAGCTCGCTAGCTTGTCACTAGAATGTGGAGCCTATTCATCAAACCATTTCGTTGATGAAACCTCAGCTTTTTATGTTTTTTTTTTTTTAAGTTTTGTATGTTTTTTAGTAAAATGAATGCTCCACATTATCTAGGTTTCACGCAAAAGTAGCCTAAAATCGACGATCTTCAAGCTCACAACACGTCGGACACAGGACGACGACACAGGACGCGGTGTGTTGTGTGAGCTTGTAGATCGGGGGCAGTGCCGCCCATTCCTACAGGCGAAACAGTCGTTTGCCTGGGGCGCCAAGTCTCCAAGGGCGCCGCGCCAGCTATGTAGCCCCTATGAAATATAATAGTTGCCGCCAGACTGGCGTTAATCAGACTCATTCATACTGCGCTGATGTTTTCCTGTGAAATGGCGCCCCCCTAAGGTAGCATTTTTCTATGAGACGCACCGTGCATGTGACAGCCTCACAGCTGCCTGCAGTGAACAGCCAGTGTAAACAAAGCGATGCAACGTAACGTGACTGCCAGTGGAGAAATGCAAAGTCTGGATTTTATTACAATTACACTTTTCCCTGTCAGAACGTCCTATACAACTTGCCGACAGCAAACGTAAGACCTTATGCTTCACTGCAAAAAAACCTACTCTAAATATAAGAAAAAAAAATATGTTTTTGAGTATAAATCAACTAAAAACAAGTAAGATTATCTGCCAGTGGGGTAAGAAAATTTTTCCCGGTAAGATTTCTTGAAATAAGAAAATATATCAAGGCTTTAGGGAACTCAGGGATTCTTAAAATAAGTTCATTAAACCCCATTCCAAGTAATTAATTAAGTCATATAAACTCAGAATTAGTTGGCAAACCTCTTCAAATAGGTTTTTCAGACTCATTCCAAGCAATATATTCAAGTCAAATAGACTCATAACTACCCGTTTAAGTCATAGAAACTCAAAATTAGTTGGCAAACTTCTTCAAATAAGATTTTCAGACTCATTCCAAGCACTAAATGTAAGTTAAATAAACTCGTAACTAGTCATTTAAGTCATAGAAACTCAAAATTAGTTGGCAAACCTCTTCAAATAAGTTGTTCAGACTCATTCCAAGCACTATATTTAAGTCAAAAAGACTGATAACTAGCCATTAAAGGTCTTGAAATCGGTGGTAAAATCCCCTTTCAAGCACAATACCAAGTCAAAGAGACTAATAACTAGCCATTAAAGGAGTAGTTCACCTCAAAATGAATTTTCTATTCGGGTCCCCATCCGGAATCAATGGGGTAAATTTACAATAATCGGATTTTGTCTTAGGAATGCAACAAATACAAACAAATATATTCTTGAACTCAAGTCTCCATGGCGTGAGTAAACAAAAGAAGAAAAGTCATTTTGGGGGTGAACTACTCCTTTAAAGGTCTTGAAATTTAAGTGTTAATCCCTTTCCAAAATACCCCAAAGCTACTCAAATAAGCGGTAAAAAGCAAATCCTGAAATGTAGTAAATAAATGAAGGCATAATGAATGTTCTCAAAATTTATTATAAAACAATTAAGTGTGAGAGTGTTACAGTAAATTGTTTACAGTAGTACATTTTTGAGTAAACACTGAGTGAATAGATTTACTAAGCACTTTTATTTCTGTCTCAGTTGAATTTACTATAGGGATAATCAAGGCACCCTGTTTCCTTCCAGCTCACCACGACCAAAGAAGCTGGGTATGTGTTTACTTTTCAGTAAACACATACTAAGCACTTATTTTTGTTGAATTTGCCATAGTCAGGGCACTCCCAGCACTTGACAATAAAGAGACCCAAACCAAACCAGAGATCAGTGTCACAATGTCTTTCTGTCCATCCGCCATGCATGCTGACACTACACCACCACAAGAGCCAGATGCTGAAACATGCCAGAAGTTGGAGATGACTGACGTCATTAAGACACCATGTACAGTGCAGCCACATCCAGCCTGAATCAGATCTGGGCCACATCCAGACTGGAATCCAATCGGTTTTAATGGTCACGTGTTGTTAATACAGATGAGATTCCAATCTGGATGTGGCCCAGATCTGATTCAGGCTGGATTTAAATTGGCTGACAACTGAATTTGCCAGAGTCAGGGCACTCCAAGCACTTGACAATAAAGTGCTCTTTACATTGTCATTACAGTATTACAGTGCTTACAGAGCAATTCAATTTTTAAACTTTGAATGGCTGCCAAGTCACTGAAGTCAGCCCGCATTTGGAGATGGCTGACGACCGACACTAAACAGTGCCCACATCAGATACTCCCACATGCGGAAACAGTTAACAAATTTAGAGATGACCGACATGACAGACGGACGGACAGAACATCTTAAGAGTATGTTCTGATCCTGGATAGGCCTAAATTTGGAGATTGCTGACTTAACACTGTAGATACGTACACTATAGAGATTACTACTTACAGAGCTTTCACATAAAACCACCAAAGCTTTAACAACATAAGGTACCAGAGCTTTAACATAATAGCGGCACTTTAACTAGCAAAAATAAAACTGCCAGAGCTTTTAACAACAAAAGGTACCAGAGCTTTAACATAATAGCAGCACTTTAACTTTACAAAAAATACAGGAGATCTTTGACACCCCCACAGTGAGAAATACAGTCACTAGCATGATTGCGATACTGCAAGCCAGTGAACATGGACAGAAGCACTGCTACCCGAAGAAACAAGGGCCAACACCTAAGCGAGGCGTCCCCAAGAAGAGACGTCGCCTCAACCTTTCTCCCAGTGATGACGAATCCAGTGGCTCAACCATCATTTTGTCCCAAACCACTGAGACCTCTGGGGATTTTGGGGAGCCCAGCACCAGATGATGGACCTGATGGCCCTGTTGCATGCAAGTAGATTTGGCTATAGGCTAAGCCTTTTTACACCAGGTACCACCTCAGAAAATGTTTTTCCAAGTACCATCATAATAACTGATGTTAATATAGGTGTGTAGCACAGTTAAAACACAAATTCATTCATTTAAGGAGTTCTCTTTTTTTAAATATATTTCCAAGCTAATAATTTCACCAGGTCATTGGACAGATGCATCCACTAGGCCTGTGAACTGATGATATCTTCAATGTTGTCATGCTAATTTAAGCACAGAGCCTATTTCAGCCTATTGCTTGATCAGAATAACAACCTGTAGTATAATGTAAATATTTCACTCTGCTTCTATGATTTCTTTTTTGGGAGACTCCAAACCTATAACCATGATTTGTGTATTGTGTTCTCGATTTTAGCGGAGGAGAGTCAACTAGTGGAGGTTGACTGTCGAAGACAGCCGTGAAGCACAGGCCAGGCATTACAAGACGCTTCAGGAATTGCTAAAAAGGCCTAAACCAAACCAGAGTGACGTGGCACAACTGCTGGAGCTCGATGCCAGGAGGGCCTTCATAGACAGCGATGAAACACTGAACAAGGAAGACAGGCCTGCAAAGATCCTTAAAGCATATCCTTGCTTCAAGGATCTTAAACATGCAAGTGAAGTGATAGGTTTACATTATACTACAGGTTGTTATTTTGATCATGCAATAGGCTGCAATAGGGGCTCTGTGCTTAAATTGGCATGACAACATTGAAGATTTCATCAGTTCACAGGCTTATAATTTGAGCGGGTCAAATTATTGGCTTAGAAATATATCTAAAAACAATAACTCCTTGAATGAATGGATTTGTGTGTTAACTTGACATTACAGCACCTGGTATTGTACTTTACAAGCACCTCTACTTTACATCAACAAATAAAATAAATAAAAACAAATAAAAAATACAGCATCCGTTATTGCACTTCACTAGCACCTCACTACTTCCCATCAACAAAAGTCTTCCACTCTGCCAAGGCTTTTTGTAGGATGGAGTGGTGTCACGGTCATGTATGTCATCACATAATATTTCTGTCTGCACGACAGACAGGAGTGTAGCCACGCACTTGGGGTACGTGAGATGGAAGGTGTAGTAATAGCCAAGTAAATAGATCAGACCGTCAATCAGCTGCTCCTCTGGAAAGATGGTGATGGGAGTGTTCCCCACAGCAACCAAACAGCGGGGCCTATCCAGGATCAGGACGGGGCTCTGGAGGGGTCTCTTCTGGTGGTAGAGATTTGGGTCTTCAGATGGCTACAGCAAAACAAAGAAAAACAATATAGAAATGATTTCAGTAAACATAAATGGGCAACTGGCAAACCGACTTGTCACTTAATAACAGAAAACCGATATAGTATTGATTTCAGTATTTTTTTAAGTCCAATGTATTTGTAGTTAAGTTCATTTAAGTTAATAAACCTTGCATAAATGCATTAGAAAATACACTTCAGAATTCCAATAAAAATAAAAAAGAATAGCAGATATACAAGCATAAAACATACCACACGGACATGTTTTGAGCTTGTAGATCAGCTATTTTGTCTATTTGGTGTGACACTCCTACCTCAAGGATGTGGAGCAACGCTTCACTGGGTCCTCCCAGCTTCTTTGGTGGTGGGGAGCTGGAGGGAAACAGGGTGCCTTGATTCTCCCTACAGCAAATTCAACTGAGACAAAAATAAAAGTGCTTAGTAAATCTATTCACTCAGTGTTGTTTACTCAAAAATGTACTACTGTAAACAATTAAGGCGTTTAGCTGACGCTCTTAATCCAGAGCGACATACATTAAGCAAGGTCAATACATCAAACTCATTGTAATCTAAGAAAAAACTAAAGTAAACAAAAATGCAATCTAACTTATAGTTAAGGTTAAAGAGCAGGTGCTATGGGCTATGATGGAGTCTGAAGAGGTGAGTCTTCAGACCACGGCAGAACCTAGAGAGTGGGTCTGTAGTTCTAAGAGCAACAGGAAGATATTACACATTTTGGGTGCCAGAAGGGCGACTTGTCTAGGACGAGTGGATGAGAGCAAAATCACTTACCTCCATCCAAAGGAAGCTGTGCTTGCCTTGTTCCAGGCAGCGTAGAACTGGACCTGGCAGCAGAAGCTATCCCACCTCTTCTTGGCCTCAGTGAAGTTAGGGTTATCCTTTGCCAAGATCCGACGTAGCTCATCTTTAACCTAGAAAAAAAGTTAAAAAAAAACAAAAAAAACATTGAAACAACTGCTGTATGTAGAGGTAAAAGCAAAAAGAAATCCCAAGACTGAAATGTATTTTTGGACCCATGTCCCAATATGATTTGTCGTGTCGTGTGATTTTAATTGTAGCTTGTAGATCTTTTTTTTTTTTTTCAAAGTTACATAATTATCTACCGTGGGGGAGGCTCTCTCCAATCCGACATGTCGCCACTCCGAAATTGGCTTCTTATTGTCGGAGTGGCAACACTCCCATGGGGGTTCAGGTTAGGGTTAGAGATAGGGTTAGTGTCGGAATGGAGACATGTCGGAAAGGAGACATGTCGGAGTGGTGGGATGTACTCCTACCGTGGGAGTGGAGAGAAGGAAGACGTTCTGGATCCAACAGGGCCAGATTTGTCTTGTGGATTCTCATTCTAAGTAAAGCAGATAAAACATTTACAAAGTGGTAAATAACTGACCCAATTTAAAACTCTGTCACTGATATTTGCCAAACAATGCAGTTATAATACCTCTGGGTGAATTGGAGCCCACAAGCGCTTTCTGTGGCCAAAGTCAGCCTGGCCTGGAAAAACCTCCATCAAATCCTCTTGGGTGAGGGTGCGTAGCATGTCTGCTTCTAATGTAAAGCAAAATGAACACATCAATAATATAATAACTATTAATTTACGGAATGTATGTCCATCTCTGTCTGCACTGAAACTAAACAGTGTCGTCACCATGGTAACAGCTGCATGATGAAACAATGTCCAAATATGGGCATTGACATGACACTGATATGTCTGGGTTCTCCACCATTAATTCTGAGACTCCTACACCCCTACATTTAATCAATCCCCCATATACTGTGCAAATCCCCAGGGGACTAGTTTATACCTAGTTTTGTGTTGTTTCAATACAGTATTTATCAATTTCTATTTTTATTTTTTTTGCTTAACTTCTTAGGCTTTTCTACCATTTTGAACAATATTTTTACCACTTTGAACAATATGTTTTTAAATACTTCAAATGGATAGCTACATTGACACATTGTGAGCTTGTAGATCAGCTATTTGAACCATTTAAAATGCTTTTCAAAATAGTAAAAAAAATATCCACCATGGTTTAAGTTACAACATGTTCAACATGCATACTATGTTGAACAACTTGAAAACAGTCTGGGGTGTTCACAAAAGCATGGGTCGACAACAATTACCCACATTTGTTTATGAAAGTAAAATATCCTTTTAAGGTGGTCGCCAGCTAAATGGTCCAACATTGGCCAAGATGAAAGTAGCCAATCCACAAGCTTCAACTAAATGTAATGCCTCAAATCCTACAATTATAAGTGCTTTTTGGGGTGGGGGTCCTCAAATGTACCCGCAAGGGTCACATTTAGGTCTGTCATGCATTAATTTAATCAGCTGAATATCAACATACCTTGTAAAATGGATAGTGTGGTAGTTTCCAGCTTAACCATGATGCAGTACATGTTGTCACATATTGTACCTGGCAGACAGGGAGGGGGGGGTGAATTCACTGAAATGCTATGGCATCATTTAAAATGATCACATCAGGAGGGACCAATTGCAACTCTGACAACTTTACTGTTCTGTTATTCATCGTAAAAATAAAACGTTTTTTTATCATCATTGTTCTTTTATTGTTGTAGGTTAACCTGAAATCATAATAAACAGGCCCTCCACTTTGCATGATAACGTGGCAAAAGCCCTAATTTATAAAAATGAACCATACACAAGTTCAAAACACGGTGCAATTGCATGTTTAAGTACTTAGCAGCACGACGGTGCTGAACATAGCAGATCTAAAAGCTCTCCGTGCATAGCGTGGTCGGCTTTGTGAGCTTGTATAACACTGCAAGATCTGTTATTTTCAGCGTGCGACACCGTCGCCGTGCAAAATATAAATTAGGCTTTGTGGCTTGTGGCCTCGTCTTGTTGTTTTATGGCACTCAACATTCGTGTGCAAAGTAGAATATAATAGAATAATAGCTTACCGTGCGTGCGTTCGGTTCCACTCCAAGTCCACAGCTGTTAGCGTTAGCGGCATAGGTTAGCGGTTGGGAGTTTGAAGAAGAAGATGATGATGATGATGAAGTCAAGCGGATGTGACGTTTTCAAATAGCCTATCTACGTGCGCTTAACGTGCGCTTACGTGCTTACGTCATAAGCCCTGTGGAAATAAGCCTAACATAATACATTAAAATAATGCCCAGGCTATTACAAAAAGAAAATGTATTGTTTATTTATGTCATTTCTGAATTGCGTTATTTGCTCCATATGACATTGATGACGTAATTGCACTGAAAAATTACCATTAAAGGAGTAGTTCACCCCCAAAATGATTGATTACTCACACCATGGAGACTCTAATTCATGTATATATATATATATATATATATATATATATATATATATATATATATATATATATATATAATAATTATTATTATTATTACCCATATATATATATATATATATATATATATATATATATATATATATATATATATATATATATATATATGGGTAATAATAATTATAATAATTATTATTATTACCCTTATCGCATTCCTAAGTCAATAATTTGATTATAATAAATGTAGGGGTAGGGGACCCAAAGACACTTTGGGTCCCCTACCGGAATCAATGGGGGCTTTAGGCTTTATTGGCTTAGGAATGTGACAAAAAAACAAAAAATACATTTCCATGAATTCACGTCTCCATGGGGTGAGTAATCAATAGAAAAAAAGTCATTTTGGGGGTGAACTACTCCTTTAAGAACCCAAAAGGAATGAGTGTGGTGTAATTAACCCGTTATGACTTGAGCCATACGACCTGGGCCTGATTCTACAAATGCCTTAGTTTTCAAACATTGTCATGCCAAGGTCCCCCAAAATGATGTATTTGAACACCACTTCGAGAGACATGTTATATTTAAAGGTTTGGCTGAGGTGGGATTTCTATATATTTGCTTTATTATTTACTTTATTCCATGTACTCTGATCTTGCCATTTGAAAGCCACTGTACTTAATTAAATGTGAATAAACGTGATGTTGAACAACATTTTTCATTCCAATATGTAGTGTGAAAATAGTTATTGTGACCTTCGGTCGCTGTTTCTCTGAAACCGTGCAGATCTTGTGACATCACTCTGACTCACTGACCAAGATGTAGGACTCCCCTTTTTGCCCTTATGCAGCATGGAGATCCCTGATGTCATCAATATTAAGCCCATATCTGGCAACGCCCATGTATCCATATATGGAAATCCCTGATGTCATCAATATTAAGCCCATATCTGGCAAAGCCCATGGACATATCCATATATGGAGATCCCTGATGTCATCAATATTAAGCCCATATCTGGCAAAGCCCATGGACATATCCATATATGCCATATATGGTGTCATCAATATTAACCCCATATCTGGGAATGCCCATATTGTAGTCATTGTATTTCCATATGACCTAATCAAACACTGAGATCCATACATAAAGACAATAGGGTATTTTACTAGTTTGGTACATAAAATAAGTACTCAGAGCTACTCATTTTCTTAAAAGTGACACTGTGGATTCAACCTTTGTCTCAGAGGGTAATTTTTACTTGATGTAAATGTGAAATATTATAATTTAAGATCTAATATCATGGTAAGAAAAAAAAGAAATATTTTCTTAAAACAAAAATCATCATCTTGTACAATTTTATCTTCTTTAGAATATAATTTTTAAAACTAGACCAATAAGAATTTATGGCTAGATATACGATTGCAAATCTTGCTTAGTTCATTCATTTTTGCAGTGTTGAGAGATTGATAATGACTTTCGTGGCATAATAAATATATTAGAGGGGTCCTTGAGGGAGTTCCAGGGGGTCCCAAGCTAAATGATAGGAACCAAATGGACCCTTATGGGTATGTAACTCAGAGAGTGTACTAAATGGAACAAAATGGACCCTAATATGGGTATGTAACTCAGAGCGTGTACTAATGGAACCAAATGGACCCTAATGGAACCAAATGGACCCGTCCATTTGTATCCAAAATGTGGGCCCAAAACTGAAGAAAACCCACCCAAAAAAATTGCAATGTCCCCCGGGGGGCGCTGAATGGTAATCTCGCCTGGGGCACAAATGCTCCCAGTGTAATCTATCCATCAGGAGGCTCTCCGGAATGTGTAAGTCCATATTTCTGAGCGGTGGGCGTAGGGACGTGCTGGGCCCCTGATTCAACCCGGGAAAAAGAGTTGTAGAAGCCCTCATTGATCGCTATAGAGAGAGATCTCTCTCTATAGCGCTGCTGCTACTCAAAGATTTGCCATTTCAGATCATGACAAGTGACAAGCCAGTGGGCCAATTACATGAGTTATATTTTGTCGTTGTTGGGTGGAAACCTTGTATGTCCAAAACCGTTTGTTTTGTATTTATCATTTAAAAAATGATTTAAACTAGTGAAAACAGCCGATCTACAAGCACACAACGCATCGCACCGCGAGGCGTTGTGTGCTTGTAGATCGGCTGTTTTCACTACTTTTGTGCAACGGCCTTGTATGAAGAAGCAGGGCTTTGCTTTGCGAAAAAATATATACATTTGAAACTTGGAGATACGAGGTTTCTGCCCGACAGTGACGATTTACTTTGTCGGCCGCCCATCCCCCAAAATGGAACGATGGCCGACATTTTATTTTTATGTTTTTCCTAATGTCCGGCCTGGACCGGCCGGGAATGAACCAGCCGTTCGGGAGTTGTCCCGCTTTTCCCAATGGCCAGCACGTCCCTGGGTGGGTGTGATGGCACCGTCTCCTTAGTGTGTTACTAGGACGACGACTGACGCTGTCTCAAGTTCATCTGGTCTCAACATAAACTAGCACACCGGCACTGATCGGGGGAGTCGCATTAACGCCGGGGAGACAAGCTAACCTTAGCGGGCGGGTCAGGAACAGTGTTTCCATGTCTGCTTATTATAAGCGCTTTGGGCTTGTTTTTCTGTGAGGTTGCTTCCAAATATTGGTAGTTTTTTTTTCTTCAAATACACTTAATGAAAGTGAAAAATGCTTTTTCCTTTATCTGCAAAAAAAAAAACTCTGCTAGACATGCTAATGGACCGCATGGGTTATTATGGAAATCATAATTAAGACCTTTTCCCACAATTATGAGCCAACTAGTGGAATGATGAAATGCAATTATGACTGATGAATAATACAATTAATGATTCTATTAGATTAGCTGACGGCTGAACTTTGACTCTGTCGTCTATAGTGTGATAGTGTGACTTTTCATCACAACTTTATTAACTGATGACACGGTTTCCCAGAGCGGTGATTTCTCTCTTTTTTCTTTTTTTTTTTTTTACCTAAATACCGGTAAAAGTATCAATACTGCACTTGCTAAAGATACATTAAGCACTTTCACAGTTTTTGCAGTTCTTGGTATACTTTGTAGTTATTTTTTTGTCTCATAAATTGACGTCCTACTTGAACATACTACAGCGTCACACAAAAGCATCAAAAGTAACCACAGGTTCTTTTTTTGTGCTGCGTTTTGAGTTGATAAAACTGTGGTAGGATTTAGAAGGCGTTTTTTAGAATCCGCCTCAGGTCTAAAATACTTTAGGTTAAAGAAATCTACATTACAGCCCTATTCATGTCTCATGTCTGATGTCCGCACTGCAGGTAATCTCCAGTACAGTGACACAGTAGAAATGGATTTGGTTTTTCGTAATAACTTCTATACTGAAGAACAAAAGTAGTAAAAAAGAAAACGGATTCAGTGTCATAGTGACTAATACATTCTCTTTGTTGAGCTCAGCAGCTCCTGACACTTCAGATTAATTGCAGTCATCTGTGCACTTTTGAGCCTTTTTTACGTCAGTACCGTATTTTACCAAATGTTATGAGAAAGCAATAATTGGCTTTCAAACACTTTCGATGCACTTTCAGATTTAAGTGCAACAGCAATCAGCGAAAAAATAAAGCCATTCTATTTCACTTAATGATATAGACTTGGAGAAACGATCACTTTGGCTAAATAATATTGTTATGGATTTTGTGGTGTACAGAATAACGGGAAGTGACTAAATGAAGGGTCCACATTTTGTTACTTGTTGGATGATGTATTGACAAATTATAATTAAACAATATTACACGAGAGGGTGTGCGTTACCGTGATTATTGGCATGGTGGTGATGCGGTCAGGATCTAAGCGTCACTGAAGCTATAGGCAAGTTCTAATGGCGGATCCATAAGTAAAGTAAAGTTCAACTTGTCATACAGATGCCATGCGATATGAGAGTGTGGTCTAGAGCTGGGGTCTTCCACAGGGGGTCCGAGACCCCTAGGGGTTCCCCAGAGTTACTACAGGGGGTCCTCCAAATCTTTGAGTGATATAAACTTTTTTTTTTCTCCTTTTTTATATTACCCACTTGAACCCTAGAATCCATATTCTGAGAACTTTAGCTTGCAGATCGGCTATTTTCAGCTAAGAACTTTGGGTTTGAGGGGAAAAAGAGCAGACTAAGTACAGAGTGAAAGGTCAAGTGTATTAAGTATTTTAACCAAGTGGTTAAATATCTGAAAACACAAATTGACACTGATGATTGTGCTGTCAAAAACGATAAGACTATATGGAATCTAAGAAAAGGTTGTGGGGGTCCCTGCTTCGATCATCTCTCTCTCAACTAAGGGGTCCTTGACCTGAAAACATTGAAGACCCATGGTCTAGAGCCAACAGCAACTCAGGACTTGTGGATCACTGCCCTCCACACTCTCCTATCTAACATCAGGGTCTTGAGCTCTACAGTGTTGCTAGCAAAGCTGTCGCGCCACAGTGCATGTACGTACTGTAGGTGGTGCACTTCTTGCCTTTCCTGGCTTTAGCACGCTATAAAGGAAGCCCTTGTTCTCGCGTATGAAATGGGTGAAGTCATCCTTTAAGTACAGTACTTGAGTAAACGTAATTAGTTTGTTTACACCACTGGTTCTCAACCTGTGGGTCGCGACGCCCAGGGGAGTCCCCAAATTATTTTGGGGGGTCCCCAGATGATTAACTTAATGCGCCACATTGTTTTCGCACTCAACAGTAAACAAACCAACATAAAGTTTAAGTGTATAGCACATTTCTGAAGTGATATTTTAAGGACTTTTTAATACCTCTAAAATGACAAATTAAACATTGGCCAAATTGTCAAATATTTTTTGGCAGAAATTGTGAAAATAGCGGATCTACATGCTCACAACGCCTTGCACCGCAAGGCGTTGTGAGCAAGTAGATCCGCTATTTTCACAATAGAACCGTGTTGTACAAAATGTAATGCCTTAATTCTTATAGTGCTCGTCAGGGTGGGCAGCGAGAGGCGTTGAGAGCTTGTAGATCGTCTATTTCCGGCAAATAGGTTTGGTGTAGAGGTAGAAAAGAGCAGACCAAGTACAGAGTGAAAGGTCAAGTTTACTAAGTATCACCGATTTAAGTGGTTAAATGTGTGAACATCTGCAACTCAATTTTATACAATATGTAGTGGGGGGTCACTCTGTATCTCCCTCTCTGCTAAGGGGTCCTTGGCCTGAAAACGTTGAAGACCCCTGGTGTAATCTATTATAATCCAGTGGTTCTCGGTGGGCGTTCCCCAGTTAAAATCTGAATAGTATGGGGGTCGCTGCCTGAAAAGGTTGAGAACCACTGCTTTACACCACTGTGTGACAGAGCACCTCTTGTCCATGGCGTTGCAGGGCTGCCCTCCATCATCGAGTGCAGTGGAGAGGAGTTCCACTGCCTGACGGACGGGACGTGCATCCCGGAACGCTGGAGGTGCGATGGGGACAAGGACTGTGAGGACGGGGGCGACGAGGCACACTGCGAGGGAACCAAGAGGATGTGTGACCCCAAGGCCAAGTTCACCTGCAAAGACACGGGTATGGATTTATTGATTGATTGATTGATTGATTGATTGATTGATTGATTGATTGATTGTCCGTGGCACATTGTCCGTGGCCAATTATTGATTTTCTTTTTTTCCCCACACCATTATTATGTTCTTATTTTGATCACAAGTAGCCAATTAATGACTGAACGTCAAGTCTCCAGGTTTTCTTTGGAATATGTATGACACTGATTTCCTACGACACATTAGGAGTCCACTACTGGTACTAGTGGTTCTCAAACGTTTTATTTGCAAGGATCCCCTTAACTCTGAGAGTGTACAAATGTAATATACACTTTCAGGGTTAAACACCTGTTATGGCCATTCAGGGCTATCTCTTTGTGTTCTGGAAATATTATTGTCCACTCAAAATCGAATTTTGACAAAAATGAAGCAACATGGCGATGACCCTTGATTGATTGATTGATTGATTGATTGATTGATTGATTGATTGACCGATTTCATCCATTAATTAATTTATTTATTTATTTATAAATAAATGTATAAATATATTTATTTATTGGTAAAACATGCATATCGTTGCTGTTGTGGTGGAAACCGACATATGTCCAAAAGGTTACATTACAGGGTTTTTCAGAAGAAGAAAAATTGACCATCTACAAGCACAACATGTGTGACACGTTTTGAGCTTGTAGAGTACAGTAAACAGTTAAAAAGTACAATATTTGCCTTTCAGTTGTAGTGTGGCAAAAACATATTGAAAAATGTACATACTAGTAGTAGGCATGTGGAGAAATGTTGCTCGACGATTTCTTTGTGGTGATGAAAACTGTATAGAAATGAGCACTGCAGGATGCCAGTAAATCACGGGCACGAAGCTGTTCCACGAACCCCCCTCCCCTCTCCATTGTTTTTGCATCGCAAAGCCATGACACGTCAAATAAATCAAAACAAATTAATTTGGTGAAAAATGTAAAAACGTCTGAGCTCCCGTTACTTCCATATTTTACAAGTGGCAAATTGATTGTACGTCCCAGATAGTGAATCATTGCGTTCGATTAGATGGATCTTTAGTGTGTGTTTACACAGAAAATTGTGCTTGTGTACAGAAAGGTGAATTGTGTATATAGTCAACGACTAGGTTGCCTTTTGCAAAGTGCTACCATCGCAGTCAATGTCACAGTATTACAATTCAGTTTGATTTGAGCTACTAATACTTAGCAATACATTTGCTGATAGGATAGTTGCTAGCGAGGTCTAACATCATTAAACCGTTGTAGCAAACTATATATATTTATATACAGTCAACTGAAAGTGACCGACAATGTGCTGCTGATGTGATGAATTGGAGCTCATTAGCTCATTCACAAAACAAATTAAACAAAGTTATAAACACAAAATTGCTTAGCGCACATGTTGTTTATGCAGTGGAGCGGCAGTGGTAGAAAAAACGTCTTAGAACACAGAGGGTTCCCAAAGGGGCTCCCAGTTCGATCCCAGACTCCCCCAGAGTTGGTGTCGAAGAGTCCTTGAGCAAGACTCTGAACCCCTGGTTGCTCCCAGTGAGCAAGTTGGTGCCTTGCGTGGTTTCCTCTGCCATCGGTGTATGAATAGGTGACTGATGCTGGAGGAAAGGTCCTTATGTCGGCGATTTTAGAAGGCGAAAATAAGATTGATTTAGTTTTTTCTATGTAGCCTATACATTGTGATCTCAGTTGCTCTCGGACGCACAAAGAAAACGTGGAGAAAATCGAAGCAGCATGTTGAAAACGCTATGTCACTATGAGTCCTTGTGCTGGCATTACAGGTGTGTGTGAATGGGTGAATGTAATTGACCATCTCTGTAAAGCGCCTTGGATAAAGGCACTATATAAATGCACCATTTACCAAGATATTGGATGGTTTTAACTATGCTTATTACACAGCTTTGTTGAATGCTTGATTCTGATAACAGACTCGCTCCATAACAGACCGATGCCTAATCAAAGGCTCAGAGCACCTGTTGCACTGCGTGAATGTTGTGCCGCATCCAACATGACAGCCATGTAAACAAACACACAGCGTCAACTAAGCGTTGCCATATAACGAAAGAAAACCTTTGTTTACAGGCAGATTTGATTGAAATAAGTGATGATGATCACTTATTTGATCACACATCATGATCTCCAGGCTAAATTCGGGTTTCAGCAGAAATCGCTCCCTCACAGACTTCACCCCTGCACAGTAGGCGTTCCTTTTGTCCTGTTAATTATTGATTAGCTATCTTTAGAAAGGTCCTCAGCGGGTGGTCCCTGCGGGTGGTCCCCACCGTGGGAACAACTCACAGGCACCGTTGCCAGATGTTGTGAGGGAAACAAGCAACCAAGTCTATGAAAACAAGCCCTGAAGAAGAGACTGCTTTAAACTTATACATTGGCTGACAAGTTGTGAGCTTATTAAAAGAAAATCTTTTATGGGGATCCCTGGCACAGAATATGTTCAAACTATTTGGGGGGATCCTTGACATGGAAATGTTTGAGAACCATCGGTTTAAACAACACTATGAGACGAGCCCAAATAAACAACTACAATTAGTACAAAAAGTGCAATCCAGGTGTCTTCAACACGGGGTGTCCAGGACCCCCAGTTGAAGAATGTTAACTTTGTACTTTTTCCACAACTGTTCATTAGAACGGAACGGCTCCCTATACTGTGAACCAGATCCCATGCATCGCTCATTTCAAAGAGATGTTCTAAAGACTCGACTCAATTCGATAGAATGTCCGTACGTTAGGTAGACTACACTCCCAACAACTCACAGGACTGCTGTACTTTGAAGCCTCATAGAGCAGCATTATGTTGTGTTATAGCCAGTGGTGGGAAAAGTACTCACATTTTGTACTTAAGTAAAAGTATCAATACTGCACTTTAGATGTACTCCGTTACAAGTAAATGTCCAGAATTCAACTTGTACTTGAGTAAAAGTATGAAAGTATTGACATCAACATGTACTTAAAGTACCAGAAGTAAAATTACTAAAAACCTGTTTCTATGTCAGCAATCTGGCCAGCCATCGTCAAAGAAAAGGTCCTTTTCACTTAACTGGAGCTCAGTTAGTCTGTTCTTTAGAGACTACTATGTCAGTGGTTCTCAAACCTTTTCATGTGAAGGACCCCCAAACTGGGCAACGGACCCCCATCTCAAAATATCTACTTCCAGGGACCACCCAGAAGCAAAAATTGAGTTACAAACATTCGCTTTGAAAATACATACATTCAAAGATTTGCACACATTTTCACAACTTTTTTTCAAAAATAGCAGATCTACAAGCTCGCAGCGCGGCACTCGCGCTGTGAGCTTGTATATCTGCTATTTTTCACTGGTTAAAGCATTCAATAATTCTAGTACAGTACTTAAGTAAATCTACTTTACGACACTGGTTATATGCCTGTTCCAGCAGCAACCATATGAACCAGTGGGGATGCCTTCACTCAGCCATGCATGCATCTCTCCGGGCTTTGATGGAGAGCCTGTAAACCGAGGATGTGCTGCGATCCAAGCTTTCGCCTGGCAGAGGCTGCGTTAGCGATGAAACGGCCCTGGCACCGCAGCGCTTTGTTTATACTTCCCATCCCACTTCAGCGGTTCCACCTGCCTCCTCTTTGTAAGGCGTATTACTGTGAGGGGGAATTTAAGATTACCCTGGTGGGTCGGCATCAGGGGAAGAAAGGAACATATTGATATCTCCTGTACAATAATACCACATGCAGGTGGAGCTTTTTTGCACAACGCTAGAAGATGCTGTTTGTCTGCTGATCCTGGCTCCCCAGGAAAAGGAAATTGGCTTAGTATTATTATTAGTGTGGTTGCCTGACAGGGCAACACATTATAGTTCTAGGGAAACTTTATAGACTTCTAGGGTAACCGTTTATAGACTTCTGTAACCGTTTATAGACTTTTTTTCCCCCCGCTGCCATTGGAAATGGCAGGGTAACTCCTCAAAAATGACGTAACTTTATTGATTACTATAGGGTAACTTTTCCGCTGCCATTGGAAATTGATGGAATCAATGGGAATGGGAATCAATTGGTGGAGCTTCACATGACAGTTAGCTTACTGAAGAATAGAGCTTCACATGACAGTTAGCTTACTGAAGAATAGAGCTTCACATGACAGTTAGCTTACTGAAGAATAGAGCTTCACATGACAGTTAGCTTACTGAAGAATAGAGCTTCACATGACAGTTAGCTTACTGAAGAATAGAGCTTCACATGACAGTTAGCTTACTGAAGAATAGAGCTTCACATGACAGTTAGCTTACTGAAGAATAGAGCTTCACATGACAGTTAGCTTACTGAAGAATAGAGCTTCACATGACAGTTAGCTTACTGAAGAATAGAGCTTCACATGACAGTTAGCTTACTGAAGAATAGAGCTTCACATGACAGTTAGCTTACTGAAGAATAGAGCTTCACATGACAGTTAGCTTACTGAAGAATAGAGCTTCACATGACAGTTAGCTTACTGAAGAATAGAGCTTCACATGACAGTTAGCTTACTGAAGAATAGAGCTTCACATGACAGTTAGCTTACTGAAGAATAGAGCTTCACATGACTTTTAGCTTACTGAAGAATAGAGCTTCACATGACAGTTAGCTTACTGAAGAATAGAGCTTCACATGACAGTTAGCTTACTGAAGAATAGAGCTTCACATGACAGTTAGCTTACTGAAGAATAGAGCTTCACATGACAGTTAGCTTACTGAAGAATAGAGCTTCACATGACAGTTAGCTTACTGAAGAATAGAGCTTCACATGACAGTTAGCTTACTGAAGAATAGAGCTTCACATGACAGTTAGCTTACTGAAGAATAGAGCTTCACATGACAGTTAGCTTACTGAAGAATAGAGCTTCACATGACAGTTAGCTTACTGAAGAATAGAGCTTCACATGACAGTTAGCTTACTGAAGAATAGAGCTTCACATGACAGTTAGCTTACTGAAGAATAGAGCTTCACATGACAGTTAGCTTACTGAAGAATAGAGCTTCACATGACAGTTAGCTTACTGAAGAATAGAGCTTCACATGACAGTTAGCTTACTGAAGAATAGAGCTTCACATGACAGTTAGCTTACTGAAGAATAGAGCTTCACATGACAGTTAGCTTACTGAAGAATAGTCACGTCAGCAACCACACTTGCAATTTCCAATTGCATCTTTTTCTAGTTATTGAGCGGTGGTAAACCGCTCCTATATGTGGCTGTGCGTGTGTGTCTGTATCCTTTTTCCTCAGCGTTTTGCCATAGCAAAATGTGTGTACGTAGCATCATGTTTGTCTAGTGATGTCATATGTCTGTAGCCTTTTTCCTCAGTGTTCTGTTGAGGAAAAACGTGTTTGTGTAGCATAGCCTGTACATCTTAGACTCAAATCCTAGTCTGAAGACGTTATGCATCTTGTCCACGTATCCGTGTGTCTCTGAAGGTCACGCCTGACACTGTGGTTCCCCTGACACATCACTGTGACATCACAGGTGACATCACCTATGTAAAAGTCCATATATGGGTATTCCCCAGAATCCCTTTTATATGCCCATATATGAAGATCCCCGGTGTCATCGATATACATCACTGGCCAGATGGCCAAGACATGGCCCATATCTGTGTGGCTGGTTCAGATAGGGATCTCCATGTATGGGCATAAAAGGGATTGTATGTTGTGATGTCATGGTCGGCAGAACTACACGTATAATAGGGCCAGCCTTCAGGCCTATAGGTACTTGCTACTGTATGTACTTGTGAATTTCTACTTTAGTAATTTACCCTCTGTTACTGTGAGATTACATCTTATCCATTACATTGTAGCTTGTTTCGGGGTTAAAACACATGGGAAATAAGAAAATAAAATACAGTAAATTAAACGCTGTATTTCCTTGACAATCTAAATATTATAGGGCACCAATCCAAGCATCCAGACAGTACTATATAGCGGCTAGCCTATACAAGGGAGAATAAATGCAAGTCAGGAATACATGGCCCACCTGCTTATGACAATACCTGTTGAACCTGTCTGTCTGTCTGTCTGTCTGTCTGTCTGTCTGTCTCTCAGTCAGGTTTGTTTGTCCATTTGGCATAATGAAGTTGTCCAAGATGCTGAAAAGGGGGACAGGGAGAAGCATATTGCTTATCAAGCCTCTATACCAGACCTGGGCATGGTGCGGCCCTTTGGTTCTCTCTGACCGGCCCTTGTAGGGTTAATGGCAAATTACAAAATAAACACATTTTCAAATTTTACCGCATGCATGGACTAAAGCTGCATTTCTTTTATTTTGAAGTTTTTTATTAACATACATATGGACGCAATGTCTACATCAGCACGTGTGCGTGATCATTGGATATTGTCTCAATAACAAGCAGGTGGTCAGACTGGTCACAAGTCAAGACAACCTGCCTTACCTTACCCATATAAAAATGGCTAAAGTGGCAAAAAAAAGAAAAGTTGATGCCGAATGCCGGGTTTTCAACAAAAAATAGATTTTTTATTATTTACTGAAGTCGGAGGTAAAGCCGTGTGTTTTCTTTGCGGGGAGCACACCTTGCGGTGAGCACTGCCTTTTGGCCCGGCCTTCCACAATATTTTCTGTTGTTCATGTGGCCCCATGGAAAAAAATAATTGCCCACCCCTGCTCTATACCCCTGGCTCAGTTTGCATAAATAAAATAAATGGTCACAGTGTTTACAGCACACTTCAAGAAAACATAATTGACATGATGTTTTTTTCTTTCTTTTTTTCTGGACAAAAGATTTGTCATATCTTCCAGTTTCTGTGTTAGCTAAAGCTTTATTTTATTTTTTTCCCCGTACGTGTGCTTTCCACCATACACAGGCAAGTGCATCACCAAGAGCTGGGTGTGTGACGGCGACATTGACTGTGAGGACCGCTCCGACGAGGAGTCCTGTGAGACGGCGGTGTGCAAGCCGCCCAAATACCCCTGTGCCAACGACACCTCCATCTGCCTCACGCCCGACAAGATCTGCAACAGCAAGGTGGACTGTCCCGACCGCTCCGACGAGGGACCCATCTGTGGTGAGTGGCCCACACCCCACTGTAGGGATGGGACCAACATATGAACATTTCACATCACCATTATTGTGACAAAAGAAATCGCGATTTATGATATCGCGATATCGCGATAATCAAAATCCATTATCCATTATCCAAAAAATAGTTGTGACGCGTTCTGAGCTTGTAGATCGGCTATTTTTGGGCAAAGACATTTGATAGAGTGAGAGTGAAAAAGACTGTATCAAGAACGTATATTATAAGTACTATGAACCAGTAAGACTCCCTAATCGGGAGATAAGCGACTGTCAGGTCAGCAGTGTCCAAAAGTGTGTTTGAAAAAAATCGGCCTGATGGTGGCGCTAAATGGGACAGATCCATGTTGATGACATGAGTCGAGACATACTGTGTACCGCTTTGCGTGATTTTAGGGCAAAAAGATGTTATTACAGCCCTTTTTTTTTAAATATACTATCATTCACTAAACCGTTTAAGTAGAAAGAAACAATGTTGACTTACTGTAACTGTGTATTTTTTTCCTTCTTCATGGTGATGGCTTTAGAACATTACCTACAGTACCTAGCTAGCGAGGCACCGTCGTTGCTACTGCAGCGCCGCTCACATTCATTTTTCATCATGTTTAATAACCTGGGACGTGCGAACGTCTCCCCGAGGGAGGGAACGCCGGCTTATATCTCCTCTTTTCTGATGATAAGACAACGTTTGCCCCGGCATGTGTTGACTCAGAGACCGAGGGGAGAGGATGAGGGAAGGTAAGGCAATATGTCCGCGCCTTTTCCTGAATGACGGCAAACGATGTGTTTGTCCAACAGCGCGCCTTTAGAGGGTTCTAGGAATGGGTCTCCTGGCAGATGGAGCTATAGCTCCTCCGGCGCCATAAGCTCTGTGAAGTTGAGCTGTGTAAACAACCCCATGCGAGGTTCCTTTTCTACAGGGGCGTCACTGCAGGACCCACAGAGAGAGAGAGAGAGAGAGAGAGAGAGAGAGAGAGAGAGAGAGAGAGAGAGAGAGAGAGATTATGTTATAATAATAAGTATAACACATGATTGTGGTACATAAGTAGACTACTGGCACTGGTTTGCGCTATGGCTAAACCACGTCCTAAACCACATCTTTCAGATTCAGATTTTAGGTTTTATTTCTTTTGAGTTATTTTAAGAGAGAGAGTTTGCCAGATTTTCCATCCATCTATTTATCTTCAACCGCTTATCGGGAGTCGGGTTGCGGGGGCAGAGAGCAGAGAGCTCCAAACTTCCCTCTCCTCAGCAACATTAGCAGCTTCCTCCTGGGGGATCCCAAGGCGTTCCCAGGCCAGATTGAGAAGAAATAAGAAATAAGAAATAAGCAGCCTGGTCTATGAAAACTAGCCCAAAAGAAGCCACTTACAGTATATAGGCCACATAAGCACTTTAAACCCTTATGCATTGGAAATTGTTAAATAGGCGTCATCAACGAGCTCACAATCATTGGTGTAAAGTAACTAAGTCAGATGCAGGTCAGATGCAGGCCAGATGCAGGGCAGATGCAGGCCAGATGCAGGTCAGATGCAGGGCAGATGCGGGTCAGATGCGGGTCAGATGCGGGCCAGATGCGGGCCAGATGCGGGCCAGATGTAGGTCAGATGCAGGCCAGATGTAGGTCAGATGCGGGCCAGATGCGGGCCAGATGTAGGCCAGATGTAGGTCAGATGTAGGTCAGATGCAGGTCAGATGCAGGGCAGATGCAGGCCAGATGCAGGTCAGATGTAGGTCAGATGCAGGTCAGATGCAGGTCAGATGCAGGTCGATGCAGGGCAGATGCAGGCCAGATGCAGGGCAGATGCAGGCCAGATGCAGGCCAGATGTAGGCCACGCTTCATAGCCCTGACAAAGCCAGATGTTGGAGCTTAGCTCCTTCCAGGAGCACCGCTCAAGAAAAGACGCACCGCCAGAACAATAGCCTGTCTCTACACAGGGAATCCTTTCTCCTTTGTTTGCCGATTGCTTCCCAGAACATTGTAACAGGGATAAACTTCCCACATTCTCGGCTGACATACAGTAGATAAGACTCTCCGACCTACTTACCTACTTACCTACCTACTTACTTACTTACTTTTCTAAGAGCAGGATTCCTTCTGACCTTTGCTGTGTTTTGTAGATATGGGATTTATGGCTCTTTGAAGTGAGCCGGATCTCTGGGATCCGTTCCTTTCAAAGAGCCGTTCAAAAGACTGGCTCATTCTACTAGTTACTTTGTAGATGTTGATTATAATTACAAATAACTTCAACCCTATATACATTTATTTCAGACATATGGTACAAACCTGCCATTTGAAAATAGCCGATCTACAAGCTCACAATGCGTCGCATTGTGAGCTTGTAGATCGGCTATTTTCAAATTATTTTTCTACATTCTACTCATTGGAAAACCTGTGAAACAGGACATTCTGCATAATGAGTACGTTCTAATATTGGTACTTTAAGTACATTTTGATACCAATACTTTTTTACTTTTACTCAAATACATTAACATTCCAAACTTCTACTTTTGCAGTATTGATATTATTTTACATAAGTAAAGAAATCGAGTACTTTTCCCACAACTGTTCATTAGAAAAGAACGGCTCCCTACTGTGAACCGAATCCTATCGTTCATTTCAAAGAGCCGTTCAAAAGACTGGATTCGTTGGCGAACGTCCCACCTCTAGTGTGTTGTCTCTTCCTCCCGTGCAGATAAGTGTCTGGTGGCCCGCGGTGGCTGCAGCCACCAGTGCACGGTGGCCCCAGGGCAGGGCGTGGTGTGCTCCTGTCCCCCGGGACTCCACCTGGACGCGGACAACCACACCTGCGAGGCCATGGACTACTGCAGCCAGCACCTGAGGTGCAGCCAGGTGTGCGAGCAGTACAAGACCACCGTCAAGTGCTCGTGCTACCCGGGCTGGAGGCTGGACCCGGACGGAGACACCTGTCACAGCACAGGTACGTTAGGATGAGAGAGACGGTGCTTGGTTTTGACAGCAGATTTTTTGAATAAAGAAAAATTGCACCTCACATGTTATGGATTCCGTGCTCATACGCACGTACGTACATACATACATACGTACATACGTACATACATACATATACATACATACATACATACAAACGGCTTCTGCTCTGCACCAGAGCAGGGAGAGGAGAGCCTAGAAAGGGAGGGTAGGAGCAGAGGATCTTCTCGTCGGTTTGACAAGTAAGGGTGCCTGTGAGGTCAAAACAGCGGTTTGGTTGGTCTCAGGACGTTGTGTAAACAGTAAACACAATCCAATAAAAAATACTAACTTTGAAGCTAAAGAAATAACCGCACTAGAATAAAGACTATCTACTCTGTTAGTTATGAGAGGGCCCGCGAAATCTAGCAACAGGGGCATCTGAAATCTAGCAACAGGGGCAGCTATGACTAAGCAGGTGTGAAGGGGTATGATAAAAGGCAGATTTAACCCTATATGTGTTTTGGTCTGAACGACTCCCAGGTGTGACCACCAGTCTAATGCTGCTTCAACGGTCTACCGTAGTTCTGGGGGCTTGGCCCTGATCCATAAAAGGTGTGGGGGGGTCTCATACACGCGCGCAGGTGTTGCTAGCAGTTTAGTACAGGATGCCCCCCGATGAGGCGTGGATGCTGGAACATCTGTGCAGCCTCATGCTGCTCCCAGCCATTACAGAAACACCTAATTGATCACAGAAATAGCACAGATCATTATCTTTATCTGTGCAAAGTGGAAAACCTTTTTACGGTGTCGCTCTGCAGGAGGCTAGCCGTCTATAAATGTGTGATTGTGTGTGTGTGTGTGTGTGTGTGTGTGTGTGTGTGTGTGTGTGTGTGTGTGCGTGTGCGTGTGCGTGTGCGTGTGCGTGTGTGTGTGTGTGTGAGCGTATCTGGAGCTGATCTTGCAAACTGCCAGTGGTGGAAAGAAGTGCTCAAATGTTTTACTTAAGTAAAAGTATCAACACAGCAATAGGCCTATAGAAATACTCTGTTACATCAGGGGTTCCCAAACTTTTTTGTCTCAGGGCACCCTATGCATATTTTTTTGAATCCGAGGCACCCCTACATTATAATTTTCACTCCCAGCACCTTATATTTATAGCATATCGTCGTTGTCGGGTGGAAACCTTGTATGTCCAAAACCGTTCGTTTTGTATTTATCATCTATAAAATGATCTAAACTAGTGAAAACAGCAGATCTACAAGCACACCTCGCGAGGCGTTGTGTGCTTGTAGATCGGCTGTTTTCACTAGTTTTGTGCGACAGTCTTGTATGATGAAGCAGGGCTTTGCTTTACCAAAAGACGTACACATTTGAAACTTGGAGATACAAGGTTTCTGCCCTACAGTGACGATATTTTAGTGATTATGTTGCGAGGAAAACGTTGAGAAATAGCCATTGTGGTTAAAACTGACTGAAAATAACTGTACATCAAATTTAAAATGATACTAAATAGTGTCCAAATAAATTCCAAATATTATCAAACGATCTCGTGGCACCCCTTGACTGCCGTCACTGTTTGAAGCACTGTTTTTCCCGTCTGT
Source organism: Nannobrachium achirus (assembly GCF_963921795.1). Lineage (NCBI taxonomy): Eukaryota > Metazoa > Chordata > Actinopteri > Myctophiformes > Myctophidae > Nannobrachium > Nannobrachium achirus. The sequence continues at coordinate 1,579,469 of NC_137829.1, forward strand.
CTAATTGGGTGAGTCGAAGGCGGGCCGTCCCAAGACTCAGGAAGTGACAAGTAGCCAAGAGGGCGATAGCAAGAGGGCGGGACAGACCTGTACTTCCCGTTTCTGCGTGACGTAGGTGGATACCTTTTTAGGAGGCGGATGTTTGGAGTCTATTCATTTACAGTGAGAGAGCTAACGTGAACACAGCTTCTGAACTAGTATTTTGCTACATGGTCACTGAACTAAATATTGGACCCGATCTTCACAAGCCACATAATATTCACACATTTTTCATACCGAAGCGGCTTTTTTCAGCGACACAAAAAATACCCCACTTTGAGTACATTAGATGACTGACGTCACAGTCAGTCACAATTTTCACCTGAATATGGGTGAAAATTCATGTTCTCTACTGTTCTGTTATAAAGCCATGCCAGCGTCAGAGCCGACTCATTCATCGACACCATCTTACTGTGCTCACACGCACACACACTCACACACGGCACGGCATGTGCTTACGCCTCTCCTTTCCTAATGTAGAATCGGAGCCATGGATAATTGAAGTTGAGGAGTGCAGCCGAGCAGCACATTGTGCGGCAACGTGCACGTGTTGGCTGAGCGAGGTGTGAATTCGGCGTGGGTTATTGTGAAAGGTTCACATGCCGCCAGGATACAGAGCGTTTTTCACCAACTTTGAAAAATCATAGATGTGTCGCCCCAATCTGCTGCAAAAGACAAGCATGGGTGTCCTAGAATCGGAAAAAAATTCTGATCCATTTCCGACAAGCCGTTTGAGAGATACAGGCTCTCCTGTGGAGCGCGAAAATAATCAAACTGACTCATATGTGACTCAACGATCTACAAGCTCACAACCCCTCGCTACGACACGTTGTGAGCTTGTAGATCTGCTATTTTCAGAGTGCAACACCCGAGCGCAACCAAGCGTTTGGTTTTATTTTGTTGACGAAATTGTCAAAATAATTTAGTCTCAGTTTTAGTCCTCGTAGCCCTTAGTTTGTTTCATTTTTATTTTCATTTTCGTCAGTGAAAAAATGTTTCTCAGCCGACGAAATCAACACTCATCGGTGAGTGTTGGTATTGAATAATCTGTCCCACCACTCCATAAGCACTTGGAACAGGGAGAGAGGTTGGTAATATTAATGTACAGTACAGTACGGCGTGCTGCACTCCCCTGGCTTGTCACATTCAGATTTATGGAGCTCGTTTTGATTACTTGCTTCTCCATTTCACTTCAAGATTGATGGCAGTTGCGCCGCTAATCTGACTGTACATTAAAGTGGGGAAAAGGAATATGCATTTTTTTCCCCCCTTTCGGAGGATCAGAATTGTTACGGCGGCATATGCATAAATCAAATTTTAGCATACAAATACAAACATCCTCATTTAATGATGACATAGGTGTTATTGGATTTGCACTGAGGTTTCCAGGCATTTTTCTTTTTCTTTTTTTTTTTTTTGCATTGCAGATCCGAGGTTTTAAGTGAATAACACAATCATGGATTTGTCTTAGAAAGAGGCTTTGCTTTTTTGCACTAGATTTCAGCCTCTCTCTCCAGCATACATGTATTCAAGTATTATAGCCTACTTCAGTATAATCTTGATGTATTTCTTCAGAATTTAAACTTTTACTTCTACTCCACTACATCTCAGAGGAAAATATTGTACTTTCACTCCACTGCAATTACTGTATACTGTATGAAAACCTTAGTTTGCTAGTTACCTTGTAGATTAAGATTATTTTTTACAAAACATACATTAACCACTTCAGCCGTATATAGATTTCTGCCATTTGAAAATGGTAGATCTAGCTGATTTATTTTGTAATATTTTTTGAGTACTTTTACTTTTGGTACTATATATGTTGATGCCGCGACTTTTGTTGCGACCGTCAGGTCGCAGTTACTATCAAAACCTCCACCAGCTGTCAGTCTGTCAGTCAGTCACATGTCACACTTTTCCCCTACTCATATCTCCGCAACCGTTGCCCCGATCCAAGCCAAATTTTTCACACACACTCCTTGCCTGCCAAACCACAACCTCCACCCAATTCTCACATGACCCTCTTCTAGCGCCACCATGAGGTCGGTTCTTGGAAAACACATTTATGGACACTCATACAATTTTTGGCAAAATATCTCCCAAATCGGTACACAGTATGTCTACACTCATGTCATCAACATGGATATGTCCCATTTAGCGCCACCTTCAGGCTGATTTTTTAAAACATATTTTTGGACACTGTTCCTACACATTTTGCCCTAAAATCACGCAAATCGGTACACAGTATGTCTACACTCAAAATCACGCTGCGACCTAACGGTCGCTTATCTTCCGATTAGGGAGTCTTACTGGTGCTTTTACTCCAGTACATTTTGAACATAGGAACACTCCTTCTTGTAAACCGAGTGTTTCTGCATTGCAGTATTGATACTTTTACTTCAGTAAAAACGTGTTCAGAGCACTTCTCTCCAGTTCCATGGGAGCCTGTCTGGCTGCAGAGCTACGTAGCGTTTCCAGGATGTAAGAACAGCTTTAATTGCATTTCGTGGCACAGCGGCACTCTCTTCTCCAAAAAATTGTTATTCCGCCTCAAATGTGCTGCAGATAAGGCTTACAAAGGTGCCTATTTTTTTTTTTTTCCTGAAAGATAGTGAGCCAAGTGTTTGATTACCAGTGAGAGGGAGAGTGTGTGTGTGCGGGTGTGTGTGTGTGTGTGACTGTGACTGTGTGTGTGTGTGTGTGTGTGTGTGTGTGTGTGTGTGTGTGTGTGTGTGTGTGTGTGTGTGTGTGTGTGTGTGTGTGTGTGTGTGCGTGTGTACGTGCGTGCGTGCGTGCGGTGATGCATATGTATGCAACCATGCCTCAATTACGTGCTTCAATTTGTTTGTGTGTTCGTGTTGCTCAATTGTATATCGTCGTCTACTATTCTCTGCACGCAACACCGTCACGGCCAGGGACGGAGAATACATTAATTAGGCTTGGTCATGGGCTGCAGCTGCTGTGATCATAGATGCGTCGCAGCGAGACACGCTGTGAGCTTGTAGATCGTCTATTTTCAAATTGCTTGGCTATAGGGCTAAAGGTAGGCCTACTATGTTTTATTATAATATAATACTTTATATTGAATGTCTGTTGTCAAGACACAGGTCTTTAACCAATTTAGGCCTAGAATTATTGACTGCTTTAACCAGTGAAAAATAGCAGATATACAAGCTCGCAGCGCGGCACCGAGTGCCGCGTTGCGAGCTTGTAGATCTGCTATTTTTGAAAAAGTCGTGAAAATGTGTGCAAATCTTTGAATATATGTATTTTCAAAGCGAACGTTTGTAACTCAAATTTTGCTTCTGGGTGGTCCCTGGAACTAAATATTTTGAGATGGGGGTCTGTGGCCAATTACATATCACGTTGGGGGACCTTCACATGAAAAGGTTTGAGAACCACTGACATAGTAGTCTCTCAAGAACAGACTAACTGAGCTCCAGTTGAAGTGAAAAGGACCTTTTCTTTGACGATGGCTGGCCAGATTGCTGACATAGAAACATAGGTTTTTCAAAAAACCTTAGAGGGATTCAAAAGACACTTATAAAATCGGTTCCAAATTCAAATTTTCACGATTTTTCAAAAATAGCAGATCTACAAGCTCGCAGTGCGGCACAAGCTTGTAGATCTGGTATTTTTCAATAGTTAAAGCATTCAATAATTCTTGACAAGTTGCTCAAGTTGAACAGCAGAAGTGTGTCAGTGTGGTTTCTCCGCCCCACCTTGTTTCAAATGTCGACGAGTGACACTTGTTTTCAGTAACAAAAAAAGAAAAATGATCAAGGCTAAACAGTGAAAAGAACCTTGGTAAAACAAGTATTTACAGTACATGAAAAAAAAAGTACATGAAAGCATGAAGTTCTCAAATAGCACATATTTGCTGTACTCAATTCATTGTTTGCCTCCTGTCTCTCTGTATAACCCGACCAGATCCATTCGAGGCGTTCATCATCTTCTCCATCCGCCACGAGATCCGGCGGATCGACCTCCACAAGCGGGACTACAGCCTGCTGGTGCCGGGCCTGAGGAACACCATCGCCCTGGACTTCCACTTCAACCGCAGCCTGCTGTACTGGACCGACGTGGTGGAGGACAAGATCTACCGCGGACGGCTCTCCGAGTCAGGAGGTAACGTGACAGGCGACACGGTGCACGCGACACGGTGCACGCGGCACTATGCCACGTGGCACTATGCCACGTGGCGCTATGCTACGCGGCGCAACACAACACACTTGCGAACATCCGTTGTCTGGCAGATAACCCTTGTATGCATGGAAATGGAACTAGTGAAATAAAAAAATAAAAAATAAAACTTAAGACGCTAAAATAAATGAGCAGACACATTTGGAACTTCCTCACTGTAACATTGAAGCTGTTAAATGGATACTCTGTCCTGGTTGGTTGATCATGTGCATCCCCCATCAAAATGAAATGCATTAAAGAGCTGGAGAGATGCAGATGGGGGACCCCTGTCTATAGCAATTATTACTATCTGGCATTTTAACATTTTTGTTTTGACCACAAAATCCTTTATTTATCAGTAACAGTTTCAAACCTCGAAGGGGGCCCCCATGCCCATTGAAAGGCGGGGAAACACTTGTTCTGCAGTCTTGAGGAGAACTAGCGGTCTGATAGGGTGAGCCAGTACCCCGGTCTCATCATCCCTGCCGGGATTTAGCAGTCCTCGGCCGCTCCCTCCCTATCTGCCTTCAGAGGATGACCAATTAGACATTCTCCCCGGCTCCTGTATTCTTTCTTTCTTTCTTTCTTTCTTTCTTTTTCTCTCTTTTTCTCTCTCTCTCTCTCTCCTCCCTCCCTCCCTCCCTCCCCCACTCCCTTCCTTCCTTCCTTCCTTCCTTCCTTCCTTCCTTCCTTCCTTCCTTCCTTCCTTCCTTCCTTCCTTCCTCCCTTCCTCCCTTCCTTCCTTCCTTCAATCCTTCCTGTGGCGCGCATCAGTGCATCCATGCAGGCTGTGACTAATGGATTCTCCCGCCTATGGGATGAACCAGAGGTGAGCTTTTCCACCGAGAACCGGAGTTGGTTCCGAACCATAAAAATTTGGTTTCCGAACGGGAACCACAAAATCCTTGGTTCCTCTGGTTCAATCATGGTTCAATCTGGTGGAAACGCAAGCCGGTTCACAAGAATGAACCAAGGTTCCAAGAAAGTTGAACCGGCACTGGTTCTGGAACCGGTTCTTTGCCGGTGGAAAAGGCCCCTAAGTGTTCCTTCATGTCCCCCACCGGAGCCATAGGAAGGAAGCCTCTCTCTCTCTCTCTCTCTCTCTCTCTCTCTCTCTCTCTCTCTCTCTCTCTCTCTCTCTCTCTCTCTCTCCATGCTGCACCTTATTTCTCCCTTTTGTGAGATAAACACAAAGCTCCAGCCACATCCGCGGATAATTGTAAACAGCTGGATTAGAGACAGTGAGGGAGAAACCTTGTTGTTGTTGTTGTTGTTGTTGTTTTTCTTTCTCCCCCATGTTTAATGGAACACAGCAGAAAGCAATCTCCTTTTATGTCAAAGTGCTTTCCTCAAGATTTCGTCTGTGCCTTTCTTTTGTTGTTAGGGTTTTTGGGGGGAGGGGACA
>NC_137829.1:1585294-1735294 GCF_963921795.1 Nannobrachium achirus
TGTTAGGGGTTTTTGGGGGGGAGGGGACAATCAGAAAGATGCTGTTTCTCGCTTGGTTCTCTGAATATAGACAACAATACACATATTAGTTGGGTCCAATCCAGTATTTCCGTGACCGTGGAGAGCGAAGGTCCGCTTTTCAGTGGTTTTTGTCAACTGTGATGGTTGAATAACATTGAGCTCCCATGCCCCTCGCAAAAATGTGGGCAAAATGTTTCACAGCCGCTGAAATGTTGTATCTCATTCACTTACTATACACTATAGTATACTATAAAGGAAAAAAATACCCCCCAAAAATCTGCTTTAAGTAGCATGTGAGGGGTCAAACCTGGGTTTTTTAATTATTCTGAATCCATGGCAAGCATTGGTTTTACATAAAAATAAAATCCTTGGGCTAAAAACAGCACGACAACACTATGATTTAGTGACAGAAGCAAAATCTGAGTTACAAATATTCGCTTAAAAATACATATATTCAAAGATTTGTACACATTTTCACGACTTTTCCATAATACCAGATTTACAAAACTTTTTCATGTGAAGGACCCCCAAAATGACATGTATTTGGCCACAGACCCCCCGTCTCAAAATATTTAGTTCCAGGGACCCCCCCAGAAGCAAAATATGAGTTACAAATGTTCGCTTAAAAAAAATACACATATTCAAAGATGTGCACACATTTTCACGACTTTAAAAAAAATAGCAGATCTACAAGCTTGCAGCGCGGCACTCGGTGCCGCGCTGTGAGCTTGTATATCTGCTATTTTTCAATAGCTAAAGTATAAATCATTAAGGCCCCTCCACCTTGGGCCCTAGTAACTCAGTCTCCCACTTTCCTCCCACCCTTGTGACTCCCCTGATCTTGTTTGTCCTTGAGTACTTAACAGATACAGTTGTTTCCTGTTGAGATTGGCACATTTCCTGGGGCAAGCTGCCCAGATCACACATGTCACACATGTCTTCTTATTTTTTTCAATCTCAAAAAGCGCCTACAATGTAGTGAATTTGAAACTACATTGCAGTGCACATCATGGGGTGATCACTGCTTGCCTCCTGTGAATTGTTTTAGTTAAATGTTTGTTTATTTTCTGTTTATTTCATTGCTGAGTGAGTTCAGCAGACAAAGTGACGTGAGTGAGTGCCAATCTCAACAGGACACAACGGTATGAGTATTTTTTCCACCACTGACGCAGATCTACATCTTTGGCGGTTTCGGAGAGTTGTAATCTTGTGTGTGTTCCTCGTGCCATGCAGGCGTGTCGGGCATCGAGGTGGTGGTGCAGCACGGCCTGGCCACCCCGGAGGGCCTGGCAGTGGACTGGATCGCAGGGAAGCTCTACTGGATCGACAGCAACCTGGACCAGATCGAGGTGGCCATGCTGAACGGGGACATGCGCACCACGCTGATCGCCGGGGGCATGGAGCACCCGCGCGCCATCGCACTCGACCCCGGACAAGGGTACGGTTTACAGTTTTTGGGCGCATTTTAGCAGACGCTTTTAATCAAAAAGGGACTTGAGACGAGACTTTGACTGCTGAATTGTACGAGGTGGTGGGGGGGGCATGTGCACTGTGCACATGGGGTGATCACTGCCTGCCTCCTGTGAATTGTTTTATTTTTATTTTTGTTTATTTTCTTTTTATTTCGTTCATATAACGAATTGCTCCCTTTTACAATAAAAAACCTAAAACAAATTGCAATAGTAGCAAACTCAACTGATTCTGTATCCTCATTATGTCCTTAGTGAGGGAAAAAAAAGTCCCAAGGAATCCCATCAGGGGAAAGTTTTGAAAAAGACCTACCTACCTTCACTACACTATATAGGAAAAAATGACTCCCAAAAAATCTGCTTTAAGTGGGATGTGAGGGGTCAAACTAGGGGTTTTTAATTATTCTGAATCCATTGCAAGCATTTGTTTTGCATGAAAAACATTCCTTGGGCTAAAAACGGACCCCAAACGACTGTGAAAATTGATGACTCATCACTAAACCAGCGTTTTGAGGGGCCATTTCTTGCCCAAGGAATGTTTTTCGTGCAAAACAAATGCTTGCAATGGATTCAGAATAATTAAAACCCCCTAGTTTGACCCCTCACATCCCACTTAAAGCAGATTTTTTGGGAGTATTTTTTTCCTTTATAGTGTAGTCACAGTGTATAGTAAGTGAAGGTAGGTAGGTCGTTTTCAAAACTTTCCCCTGATGGGATTCCTTGGGACTTTTTTTCTCTCACTAAGGACATAATGAGGATACAAAATCAGTTGAGTTTGCTACTATTGCAATTTGTTTTAGGTTTAGCCTAATTTTGGCCTAAAATTACTGGACTATAAATACACGTGGCGTAGTCAGCAATGAGGCTATGAAAAATCTTGTTTTTACAATGGGAGTGGATGCAGGGAAGACATTTTTTTTGTTCCACCTAGTAACAGCAACAGGGGGCGGGACTTGACAAAGAGTGAATTGGTCACAATGATCGTGATCGTCCCATTCCTATATAGGACATATTGATGACCCCTGCGCGCCACACAGACACACACACGCACACGCACGCGCGCACACAGACACACACACACACACACACACACACGCGCACACACACACAGACAATGCAGGCCGTACCGTACCGGCCCCCCCATCCATCACACCCTTAGATTATTGGAATAAAGTAAAATAACAACCCCTCCCCCTGTATTCTTCACTTCCTCATCTGCCTTGATGTATGAAGATGTCTGCTGTGTTAGGCTCCATTAAGGCTGCAGATATGGAAGACATCAATAACGTCCCCCTGGTCCTCTGGCCTCACCGGGTGACAAGTGACGTAGCGTAGCTTCATCTCGTCTGTCCTCCCTGCCTCATATAGTTTTCATTTTGTTTTATTCTTATTTTCTTTCTTTTTTCTTTTCTTTTTTTACTACTCCTCCCACGCTCTTTTTTTCCCCTCCCTCCTTGAAAAACAACCATGCAGGAAGTTGGAAAATAAAACCGTAACGTCGTAAGTTTTGCGTTTTATTCGTTTTTTTTTTGTTGCCCTGCGGAGCCTTCCAATATCCCAGAGATAAGGTTTGTTTATTTAAGCAAGACGTGCGGTGAGATGGACTATTTAACGATTTAATTATAAAAAAAAAGACAAATCACACCAGTGCGAAGTGAGCGGTGCTCACTTTGCATGGTATCAAACACTACACACATGTTTATCTCCTTGTACGGGCCGTTCTGTCTGTGATGTCACGATCTCCATACATATATGTACATACATGTGAAACGTAGGAGCGGTTTGCACCGCTATAAAAATATATATATTTATTTTCGTTTTGTTTTGCTCTTTGGATCATAAACGGCAGGCGCCGCCCCTCAGTCTGAAGGCAACAACCGGTCATTCATAAAAGACATGCCATAACTCCAGTGAGAAACCTTCATGCTCGGCCTGTCTGGGCCGTACAGTAGTAATTAATGTACTGTAACTGAGGCTCAGGCACATCTGAACACCTGCCAGGCTTTTCAATTAGCTGCAGTCATCAAGAGTGAAGTATTGACATTGCTCATGTTGCATTTTGTGGTAAAGCTACGTGGCAGCTGCTGTTAAACATTTTACAAGCTGGCATCCCATCGTATTTTGGGGCGTGTCTTTAGGGTTGGAACTGGAGGTACTTCTGCTGCTGGGAGGGTTCAGGAGAAATGTAGCACTACCAAATAATTGGCAAAACAGATTTTACGTCATACATACATACCCTGCAAAGCTGGGCATTGGCCAAGCTTTGCGCTTGCCTGGCGGTGCCAGCCTCTATTACACACTTTGTTTTGGGAAGAGAGTCTGGGATTGCAGTGAGAGATTCCATTTCTGGGGCGGCGGGCTAAAGCCTGGTGAAGTCACCCAGAGCTCTTAATTGCTCCCTTTGAACTTCAAAAGGGTTGTGAACTGCGGTAATTGATTGAGCCATACAAGTTTCAATAGCTCGTTAGTCAATGAAACCATCAAAGACTACGACCTGTTTGATGTCTGTAATTAGAGTGGAGGGGGGGATGTGTTTGTATACACACAGACTCGCCTGATTGGCTGAATGGTTCTGAACTAGGCCACCACCCCCCACAGCCCTGATTGGCTAGCCCTTTCATCGGGCTGGTGGAAAAAGCTTATTTAATGTGAAGGGCCAGACTTCACTACAACACCACTACCACCAGGGGGTGGTGTTGAGTGCAGTCTGGTTTATTAACCAGGCAAGCTTTGCGGGGTATGTAATTAAATTAATTTATAAAAGGCATTTATTTTTTGCTTTTAGTGTAGACAGCAGACAGAGTGAGAGTGTCAGGTACTGTCACGCATCAAAGTTTTCGGGATCGGGAATCGAACGAGTGACGCGCTTGACAGGCTGCATTGCAGCCAAGGTGCCCGGACCGCAAGGCCAGAGGTCTGGACCATATTTTACAGATTTTAATGCGTGATAAAAAAGTGATACCAATATGTAAGAACATAAAGTAGGTTGTGTTAATCCAAGGGTGGAACACAATCGAGTGATCATTAAATTAAACCTGCTCTGAAAATGTCCACCCATCAGATAGCCTCCTGGCAAATGTATCGAAAAAGTGAAAATAGCAGATCTGCGCGAGCTCACTACGATTCTCGATGTGATGCGACGCCAACTTGCAGGTCGGCTACATTCACTATTTCAGCGTACAACGAAGCCTATAGGGCATTATTTCGGTCTTGCCACCCCCAAATTCAGGATTAACCTCACATGCAGAACATTTAAACATAGACTATTGTCCCCAATTTTGAATAGTTTTTTGCAAATCAATCCGATTTCATCGCAATGGATTCCCATCCATCTACACGACGTGTCACATGTTATAATTTAGATAAGCGTTTTGTTTAATGCAACCGTTAATTTATTAACCTCTTTCAACGTGGCATCCCTATTTTGGGAATGTCATCATAGGCGGACATTTTCAAACATTTTCTTTTTTCGCCACCAAACAAACAGCGTAATTAGTGGTTCAACAAGCTGTCAACACGTCATTTGGCGACGCATTAACAGCTTGTAGATGCACTATTTTCACTATTTTAGAAATGGGGCTTAAGTGGCAACTTATTTTTTCGCCACCTCCTATTTCTTTCTGAAATTATGGCTCTGCTCAAATAAAGCCCAGTTACTTACTAGGATGAGAGCATCTGCAACCACATGGCTTATATGATTGCACTCAGTGTCCAGCGTACTTCAGATTAAAAGCAAAAAGCCAGACATTCCTAAAAAATCAATTTAACACTCTTTAAGAAATGAGTAATCTGCTCTTGCACTCGCTCTCTCCTATAGTACTCTTTCACATTTAGGAGGATGACTGCATTTCATGGCGGTTACAGAAGTAGGATTAATGGGCGCTTTTGGTGCCTTAAGGCAAAATTCCATTCCAGGGCAATAATTCTAATCTAATTACTTGAATCCACTCAAAGGAGCGGAGCCATTGATCGAGCACGACCTGATCCAATGAATAAGGCTATTGATCTGGACGAGGATATTTCTTCCTAACACTCGTTTCAATGTCGTCAGTGTGTGATTTAAAACGTGCTGGTCCCCTCCTGTTTCTTACCCGTCTCTCCCGCAGACTTCGCGCGGACCAAAGGCGAGACAGTCAGGGGCGCCCGCGTTTTCTGAGGGGAGAGGGAGGGAGGGAAGGAGGGAGAGGGGCTGGCGGTGGAACTCAGGGGCGTCAATTGGGTATGGCAGGGGTATGCAGCTGCCATACCCTGGGTCCAGGGGGGAAAATAAAAGCTACTTTTAAATATAAATCAATGAATGTCTCTTTGTCTATCTGCGCTCGTTATTATGTTGTTAAATTACAGTAAAATAACTACAAATGCAAAATGTAACATAATGGTCACTTTAACAAGGTATTATAATTATATTCTCCACACTTGCATTCTCCCCAGCTTGACAAAATGGTATATTCACAGGTACCGCAGGTCAGCTGCACAGGTGCAATGCATTATTGTTACAGTAATTGCTAAGTTTAGTTTAGCTGCACTTGAAAAACCATTCCAGGATGCCATATCCAGCCCAAGAAACCGTAGAAACCTGTGTAAAAAAACGACATTGTCAGACATTGTGAAAATAGCCGATCACAAAAATCAGCTATTTTTGTGAAAATAGCCGATCACAACGCCTCGCAGTGCGAGGCGTTGTGAGCAGCATGTAGATCTGCAGCATGTAGATCTGCTATTTTCACAATAGAACCGTGTTATCCAAAATGTAGTCTAATGCCTATTTTCCATGAGGACTCCCATCTTTGCCATACCCTAGCTTTTGCTGAACTGACGCCACTGGTGGAACTCCATGATGGTCAGAGCAATGACAGTGTTCATTTCCAGGCCTCATTGAGCTGGTAAAAGTCATAAAAAAGCAGATGGCCTCCCCTGTTTGGCTTTTTTTCCTCCCAGCCAATGTCACAGATGTGTGAGCGCTACGCTGGATTGGAGCGCCCAGGCGCTGTTCTCTCGCGACGGACGCTCAACAGCAACAACCACCCCCCGACGAACGCTCTCTGTGTTTATGAGCTGGCTTAAGCCGTTTAGGCCTAGGATTATTGAATGCTTTAACTATTGAGAAATAGCAGATATACAAGCTCACAGCGCGGCACCGAGTGCTGCGCTGCAAGCTTGTAGATCTGCTATTTTTGAAAAATCTTGTTTTTTTTTGTAGCTCAAATATTTGCTTTTGGGTGGTCCCTGGAACAACATATTTTGAGATGGGGGTATGCGGCCAAATACATTTTGGGGGTCCTTGACATGAAAAAGTTTGAGAACCACTTATTTAGAGGAAGGATTTAGAAGTCGGGTCAAAGATATTCAAAGACTTGCACACATTTTCAAGATTTTTCAAAAATAGCAGATCTACAAGCTCATATAGCTTGTATTATGTGCTATGTTTCAATAGTTAAAGCATACAATAATGGTTAAAGGTCTTTGAGGGTTAAACCACATCATCAACATGTAGACGCCATTATGTTGCCGGCTTGTCGCTGCGATGTGGTCGCTGCCGACAAAACCGGCGAGAAATGGCCGTCAGATCGTCTCTGTTTGGGATATTACATTGATTGGGACGTCTGTCTGGGCCATTACAATGGCCCTAAGGACTTTGATTGTTGGTTTTGTCTGACCATTTGGGAATTTGCTTCTCTCTTATTGCCCTCATTTATTTATTTTTGTCCCCCTTCCAATCGCTATCGTTTTTATGAATTGTGGGGGTGATACAGTTAATGTTCTTCTCTTTTCTATGTGGCCAAGTGGTGTTTTAATATTGTGGAAGCCTGCTGTATTTGCCAGGTTGCACAGGTCCATTTGGTTACTTACAGTATGTGCTCTCAGGGACGTGCTGGCCATTGGGAAAAGCGGGACAACTCCCGAACGGCCGGTCCATTCCCGGCCGATCCAGGCCGGCCATTAAAAGAAATGGCCGGCCCACAAAGTAAATATAACTCATTTAATTGGCCCACTGGCTTGTCTCTCATGATCTGAAATGGCCAATCTTATGGCCAATCTTAGCAGCAAAGCCATAGCGCTGAGTAGCAGCAGCCCACAGAGCCATCAAATTGGCCCCACTGGCTTGTCTTTCATCCGAATACCGGCCCACTACTCCCTAGCTTCCTTGACTACTCCTGGACAGTCTACATACAATATCATTAGAATCTCTTTATACCAGAAAAAAACGATGAGACCTAAAATCACAGTAACCGTTCATCGGTTAATATTTGGGGCCTTGCAGCGCGTCCGGACGGCCAACTCCTTTTCCCCAGGCTGAATCAGGGGCCCAGTATGTCCCTGTGTACACTCTCAGAGTGTACATACTGAGTGGACATCAGGTCCATTCACTCTTGGTATTGAAGCCAATACGGAAGTCATGAAAACAACAACAGTTGTTATTAATTTACAATTTAGGCATTTAGCAGACGCTCCTAATAATCAAGCACAGCACATGGTAATACATCAATACATGAACATTAATACTACATCAACATCAATACATCAGATGCATAGATTGTAATCTAAAAAACGTAGGTAGACCAATAGCCTATTCAATAAAAGGAATGAATTCAAAAACAATTGAAACGTCAATAATATGTACGTCAGAGCTATACACACTATCAGTAGTCTCGATGTACGATAGGATGCCAAGTGGAAAATGGCCTGATATCGGTTTATAAAAAATCTAATTATATGTATCATATTCTATACAAATGGACATACCCCTACAAAAGCTTCTTCCATTCTACTATCGATCTGTTATCGAGTCAGTGTTGACTTGACATGACGTTACGCCTGATTGTATTACCTTATTAGACCTTTTCATAAAGATGTTATGTTTTCAACATAACAAGTGTCTAAATATGTCTTTTTAGACACAATAAGCCCATTGCCAAGATGCACCGCAATCTCTCATGGGCAGATGTGACTTATGGGGGCTGGTGTAAATAGTAACAAAGAAATTGCCGGCTTAGTGTGTCTAAAAAGACATATTTAGCCACGCATTCCCCCACCCACTGAAATCACAATACTAAAATCGCTAAAACAGTAGAAAGCAGTAAATGAAAAACATTTTAACACTCATATTTTCTTTTCTCTAATTACAATCTAAATCATGAACCTCCTTCTCTTGGCGTTTGTGTTCTTCTGATAGGATCCTGTTCTGGACGGACTGGGACGCCACGTTTCCTCGCATCGAGGCGGCGTCCATGAGCGGCGGCGGGCGACACGTGGTGTTCAAGGACATGGAGATTGGAGCCTGGCCCAACGGACTGACCCTGGATCATCTGGAGAAGAGGATCGTCTGGACGGACGCACGGTACTCACCATTATGACATTATGACAGGAGCTATAGTCAACTTTTTCTTGAAAAACGGAAGCTAAATTAAAAATAATGTTCGAAGATATTTTATAAAAAACATGTTTCATATATGTGTTTCTGTTCAAAAATGTCCACAAAAAGCGTAAAATAATGATAAAATAATCATTTTGGCAAATTTGTCCTATCAAATAGACTAGGATGTAAACAAAGTGTCGGTCTGACAATTGCCAAAATGATTATTTTATCATTATGTTACGCTTTTTGTGTACATTTTTGAACAGAAACTCATATATGAAGCATATTTCTTTGTATAAAATATTTTTGAAACATTATTTTTATTTTAGCATCCGTTTTTCAAGAAAAAGTTGACTATAGCTACTTTAAGTGACGACTAATTGTCACACACAAAAAAAGAAACGTGATTAAGGATTTAATTGTGTTTTTGTCGCTGAACAATGGAGAACATGAATAAAAAGTACATTTCTGTTTGACTTTGAAGTTTCCCAGGGCAGATACTGTATGACAAATAGCCTAAATATACAAAGGAATGACTGTCATATTTAATAACTTTATTCTTTACACACTTATAGTGGAAATAGCCAATCTACAAGCTCACAACGCATCGCATTACAATGCGTTGTGAGCTTGTAGATCTGCTATTTGCACTACTTTTTGAAAGTGTATGAAACTTTATGAAGATATCTCAACATTGAAATGATGTAATAATTGTGACAGGCCTAGTGGTACTGCGCCCGTTAGGAGTCCTGCTATCGTCATGTTGTGTTAGGATATTAGGAGGCTGCTGTCATCGTGGTGTTCTGTGTGCAGACCCTCTTAAGCCTCATTTACAGAGTGCTGAATCGTTGCTGATATTCAGTGTTTCTCTGCGAGGATAAATGATTGGACGTTCATTATCTTAATGGTCCTGAAACAACGGGAATTAACATGGCATGGTTATAATACCCGTCTGTGGTTTCAAAGAATGGAAGAATTATTCTAAGAGCTATATAGCCGTTGTAGGCTATGCTGAACTTCTTTTAACGAAAAAAAAGTTTTCATTTTGCAATTCCACCGACAACTCGTTTAGATAACATGCTATTTATTATTTGATAGTATATTGTTTAGGCTGCTGCTATACGGTAGGTTGGTTCTTGGTTTACAGTTTAGGCATTTAGCAGACGCTTTTAATCCAAAGCGCCTAATAAGCAAAATAATATGTCAGTGCATCAACAACAATACAACAAATGCATAGGAATATCAATCTAGAAAAAAAATAACAATAATGACATAGGTAGACAACGCACCTAATCAGTAAAAAACTTCTAGAACCTAAAAATGCTATCTAGCTTCGTGTGCGGTCATCGAGGGAAGGGGAGTGTAAAGCCCTTTGCACACAGGCGCGTTTATCCGCACGGATAAAACGGACAATTTAATTTTTTTAAAAGAAAATAGTGATTCTCTACGACCTCATGCACACCGGATCCGAATTAGCCGTGCGACGAGTGGCTGCGGCCGTGCGTTTTTTTCTCGATCGAACCCAGTTCGATTCGTGCGTCTTGTCGCATGTGGTAAAAAAACTCATCACTCCTTTTATGAATCCTTTTGGGATCAGCAGCGGCGATTGCGCACAATATTGCACACCAAATCCAATGTGTTTTATTCATGCAGCAAACGAAAAAAACGCAACTGTCCTGTGTGCAAAAGGCTTTACAGTAGTGCTATGGGTTTAGCTGGAGTCTGAAGAGGTGAGCCTTCCGTCCACGGCGGAAGCTAGGGAGTGAGTCTGTTGTTCTAAGTGCAACAGGGAGTTTATTCCACAGTCTGTGGGCCAGGAGGACGGATTGTCTAAGCCAACACAGCATCCCTGTGTTGGCTGATCTGAGTGAACGGGTGGGGTTGTAGGAGTTGATCAGGTTTTGGAGGTATGAATCTTTTACCTGTGATCTTAGTTTCTTGAGACTAAAGTGGCGTTTCCATAAAGCTACTTTTTGCGCATTAACGGCTTTTTCGCAAAATCTTTTTATGGAAACACTTCAAAATGCGAATAAACTTTCATTATCCGCAAAATAAATTATCCGCTTGGAGGAGGAGGATTTTGAGGCTTAATCGAATAAACTAAGTGAATGGAAACGGGTCAGACAATAAATGCGAATAAAATATGACGTTCTGGTCCATATCGTCCTCCTATAACACTTTCCCCCGCCGCTTAATTAACGTCCATTGTATAGCGTTAGCCCACAAAACAAACCGGTTGTTACACACGGAGTGACCCTTCGTCATCACACCGCGTTGCACGTGGAAAAAGTGGCCGTACAAGCTCGCATCTGCGACGCTGCAGGATGCAGTCTGCAACCAGGCGGGGGGGCGGCCGCCTAGGCTCGGGGACTCGGGGCGCCCCGGCCGGGGTCGCTTGCTCTGTGCTCCCGCCGGCCGCACTTTCTCCGCGGCGGTGCGTCGCGACTGGCTCTGGGTCGGGAATCGGGATGCGTGTGCAGCGAGTCACAGCAGTGCCCTCACGTCTCTCGGTCTGAAAAATTCAGCCCCATCCCAGCTATGTGCACTGTGTGCAAGCCCGCGGGAAGTGTTTACAGCAGGTCGGTCAGACGGACCCAGGCAGGATCTCCCAAGAATCGCATTTCACCAGTTTAATGGAAACGGGCTAAATTCGCTTTGTCTTAAAGCGCATTTCTGATAATTTGCTTCCCTAACTCGAATACGTTTATGGAAACGCCACTTAACACTTTCTCTGCATTCGATTAGGGTTAGGGTTAGGGTAACCCTTTACCTTGCATATTCCCTGGATTAAGAGTGTCTGCTAGATGCCTAAATTGTGACTTTGTAGGCTGTACTTTGATAGTGTCTCTGTCATGTGGAAACCTCATGTCAAATGTGTTAAAAAAAAAGAAAAATTTAAAATTTCTAAAAAAATGCAAAAGTAGCAGATCTAGAAGCTCTAGAAACATATCGCTTCGCACCACATTTTGAGCTTTTGGATCTGCTACCTTTGATGCTTTTGTGTGATGCTGTAGTAGACCTGGCCGACAGCGACAATACACACCTCATTTCTCGCCATTTCTCGCCCAGCTCCGACGCCATCTTCTCTGCGCTCTACGACGGCAGTGGCGTCATGGAGATCCTGCGGGGACACGAGTACCTGTCGCACCCCTTCGCCGTGTCCCTGTTCGGCGGCAGCGTCTACTGGACCGACTGGAGGACCAACACCCTGGCCAGGGCCAACAAGTGGACCGGTCGCAACGTCACGGTTATCCAGAAGACCAGCGCCCAGCCCTTCGACCTGCAGATCTTCCACCCTAGCAGGCAGCCCCAAGGTAAGAAGGAGGGGGAGAGAGGGGGGCTTCTCTGAGCTTTCCACAGGGTTGGGACAGCAAACAAAAAAAAGAAGGCCTATATTGCCCCAGGTATGGTACAAGGTCTTGGGGACTTCCAGTACGTTGCCGTTACCAGACCTGAGGGGGACATGATGTTTTAGGACAGTGGTCAAACTGAAACTTTGAATTCTGAAGGTCTCCCCTAACGGGTCCATTTGGTTCCATTTGTCCACTGTCAAAGTTACAGACTTGCAAGGGTCAATTTAGACCCCCATGAAGGAACCTATAGAGTCCCTGAAATGCACTTAAAGAACCACTGTTTTAGGAGGTTGAAGAGGTTGTTCGGTGCCTTGTAGGTGTTGAAAAGTGTTGAGGTGGAATCTTTATTTGACCGGAAGCCAGTGAAGGACTGGTGTAACAATTATGGTCTCTGGAACGGGTTCTGGTGAGCAGGCAGGGCATCTGACTTCTGGACATACAGTATTGAAGTTTGTTGAGGACTTTGGAGGTGGTGCCATAGGACAGTGTTTCTCAAATGGGGGTACGTGTACCCCTAGGGGTACGCAGAGGTACTACAGGGGTTACTTTAGAGAACATGGAACATGAAAACATTTATTTTACTGTTATGTTTAATGATAAAACATTGACAAATGTATGTGAACGTGCTGCTCTGTATACGTAGCTTTAAACCAAATTAAGTATGAATTTTACTGTTACTGAATAGAAAACAGGCTATTTTCAACATGTTGATATAAAAACTGGACTTTTGAAGTCAGTATTTTCTGGTCAAAATGTTGTCGATTAACTCATTTACCCCCATTTTAAGACCCCTTCTGAGGGTCCACACCGCCAGGATTTTGCCTACCTTTAACACGGGCGCTCGCGCGAATCCATTGCGCGATGATTCACCGATTCCATTCACAATACGATCCAGTCACGGTAAGCTACGACGGTAAACAGCCTGCCATTTCCTAAAGCGAAACCGATTGAGCCCAGCTTGGGTGTTGCATAACATTAAACCGGATGGGATTTCGGCAGACAGGATACAGGCGTCGTTGTAGCTAATTGATAACTCGTCATATTCGTCATGAGCAGAGTGGACCCATAAATATAGCTCGTCAAGCTCGTCATAAGCAGGGGATGAGTTAAAGCAGTGTTTCTCAAACTATCAAATTTCAAGGTATCCCCTTAACTCTGACAGTGTACAAATGGAACCACATTATTTGGTTCCATTTGTACACTGTTAGAGTTACATACTTGTATGGGTCAATTTAGACCCCCCCTAAAGGAGCCCACAGAGTCCATGGAATCCACTTTGAGAACCACTGGACTAAAGGGAGTACTTGGATTCAGCAATCAGGGAAAGGGGCTACTGAAGCCCAAAGAGTTTGAAAACCCCTACCATAGGACACTGTTGCAGTAGTCGAGCTGGGATGTGACGAGTGCATGGGTGAGTGCAGGGCTGGACTTGGACATAGATTCGGCGCTGGCATCTTGGCCCAGACCGGCCTATAGCACAATCAGCACAAACGGAACATAGAAGACCTACAAGCCCACAGCGTGTCGAGGCGGAGACGCGTTGTGGGCTTGTATCAGATGTTATATGTTTGGGTGGGACTCCTGGGCCACAGTAGCCTGTGATTGGGCCACTAGGCCGGTATTCAGATGATAGACAAGCCAGAGGGCCAATCATCTGCTCTGTGGGCCGGTGCTACTGGCAAAAATAATTTTGGTTGAAAAACCCCAAAAAACATGTACCACCAGTACCCATCTAACCAGAACATGGGACTGGACAACAGGGGCAACTCTGCAAAATGTGTTATTTATTTAGTTGTACTTAAAAACCAAACACACATGGAAATGTAGGTGTATTCGATTAGACAGACCTATTAGACAAACAGGGTGCAATTTCAGAAAGAAATAGGGGGTGTATAAAAAAAGTTACCATTATATCTAGGGATGGGACGATATGAAAATTTCATGTCACGATTATTGTTACCAAAAAGTTTTGATTTACAATATTGTGAAAATATCCCCAACATCCATTATCCTGGGGGGAACATTTGGATTCACGAGCTTTTAGATCGGCTATTTTTTGTCAAAGAGATTTGGTAGAGAGTAAAAAAAGACTATCGAGTACGTTTAAATGGTACCGGATATGCAGCTCGGCAAATAAAAGGGGAATTGATTCCAGTGAATGACGGAGGATATTTCTAAAACAGTGAATCACTGCCTCCATATTACGCACACACACACACACACACACACACACACACACACACACACACACACACACACACACACTGCCTCCTCTCACCTGTGTCAAGCCTGTCACATTTTCTTTCATGGCCGATGGTCACATGCTGGGTGATAAATCAATGTAAGGAAGAAAGGCCTGATTATTCTGTACAGTAGCAGCATGGGTTGCCTTTTATTCTGTACAGCAGCAGCATGGGTTGCCTTTTAGCGCTCCTTTATGAAAAGACTGCATTCTTAGGGTGGAAATAAATGACTCTAAACGACATGACTCACAATGACATTGTGTGTGTGTGTGTATGTATGTATGTGTGTGTGTGTGTGTGTGTGTGTGTGTGTGTGTGTGTGTGTGTGTGTGTGTGTGTGTGTGTGTGTGTGTGTGTGTGTGTGTGTGTGTGTGTATATATATATATATATATATATATATATATATATATATATATATATATATATATATATATCACGGGGTCCGCTCATTGTTCCGCCGGTCCAATGTTCCGAGTAGCGTCGGCAGGTTAGTTACTCGTCACGGTTACTGAGGTTAGGTTTAGTGTTAGGGTTAGGGTTAGTTTTAGTGTCGGCATACCGGCCCGTCGGCATATTGATGCGGAACACATTTATCATTATATAAATAAAAATCATATAAGCATGTTTAGCTTGCTGCTTAGCAGAAATGACATTTTAAAATATATTTTCTTGAACGGTAATGCCCGTTTCCATTACTCGCCATTAGGGAGCTGCTGTTCCAGACTATATAGCATTCAGAGATTGTGGAATAGTTGTCTGGCTACGCGAGACTACACAATGACCATTGACTTAGATCCGTCAATCCGTGTTTTCAGTACATCCTATATCTTTTCCGGGTGAAAGAAAATACGATGGTTCGCCTCTTCCTTGTGCTCTTTTGTCACGTGGTGCGTTCCGCCGGTCGGCGAAAATAAGGTAAAAACAACAGAAAGACCCTGACAGAGGAGGATGAATGAATTAATGAATACAGTCTGGCAGTGGATGTGTTCATTATTATTTTGACTATAATAGGCTAGCCGAGCACCACAGGATATTGTGTGAGGATGCGGCGTCATGTGTGAAGGCTGGCTGTACCTGCGAGAGAGACAGAAAAGACAGTATAATAATGGAATTAATTTCAGCTCTGTGTGGCTCAGCCTGTCCTTGTCGACTCCGTCAATCACCAGGCTCACCGCCGGCGCGCTGACAATGAGCGTGTGTCTGAGAGAGCTGGGACGGTGAGCATGTGGGGAATTATGTGCCACTGAATGCGTGCGCTCTCATTCTAGTGAGCCAGACGTGTGGTTTTCAACCTTTTTCATAACAAGGTCCATTATTTATTCTGCGGACCACCATTTGATGACATTTAGCCTCTCAGACCCAAAACTTATCGTTGGATATGATTTTGTCCACAATTCCATGCTGTGTTGATGTGCTGCCATACGACAGATAACGTTGACCAAAATAACCCATTTTCTAATTAGCCCTATTCACGGCCCGCCCACTCAGCAAATTTCTCAGCAACTTCCTGGTGCTGACGTCAGTTTAGAAGGGGAAACTATAACAGAAATAGCTGGACTTAAAGCCAACAAATCATTATTTCGAACGGTAAAGTAAATTATAATGCTTTGTGCCATTTACTATCTTGTGTTCTTGATCATGCTAGCCGTATTTTATACTTTACTATTCGGAAATTGCATTAAATTTGCGATTTCTGTGTTAACTATATGGGCTTTTAGCAGGGTTTTACCCTTCAAAACATGACTTCAGCACCAGGGGGATGCTGAGTGGGCGGGCCGTGAATAGGGCTAATTGTATTACTTCTTTTAAAACTCTTACCGCCGAACGGACGCTCGTTCTTTTATCCTCCGCGCCATAACGAGCGTTCGTTCTTTCCGCGGCTGAGCCTGTCTGAGCAGATGAGGGGTGGCGTGGGTGTGTACAGTAGTAGCAGCTCCCGTAACGCTAGTCTCAAATCTGGAGCGCACATAAACAATAATGGGGCAGCGGGATCACTTTTCTGGTCGTTTTCTGACTGGATCTAGTTTCTCCATTTCTATTTCTACAACTGGTGCAACCAAGGGACAAACTTCAGCCTTGTTTATTCATCGTTCGAACTGCAGCAGTTGTTACCATAGTAACCAGCTAACACATCCCTGGACGTGATAACGGGGCAGTGGCGCTCCACCGCAGTAATCCTTATCACATTACTGGACTTTTTTGGCATCCCAAGCGCTAATCATTTGAGGACCCCCCAAAATAATGTGGGGACCCCTGACCCACAAGGTTGAGAACCACTGGTCTAGATGACCTGTCCCTCTCTCTCAGTCGTCCTCAGACGAGCTTCCATCGGAGCTAGTCTCCAATCTTTCCAGTTCTCCATACACCCGGCCAGCTCCGAAGAGCTTTCAGCTCCTGCATCCTTCTTCAGGACGTCCACATACGTTAACGCGGAACGTCCTCGCGATCGATGCCCGCGCGTTGGTTCCCACAGGATCAGCCTGCTGGCTGGGAGCTCCCGATGTCTGTGGCAGTGGCCAGCCAGCTTCATCCTCCTAGCTGCTACCTTCTTGCTGAGCCTCGGCAGTTGCCTGTACAGGTCCTTGTTGGTAATGTGGATGTTCTGGTCCACATTCAGAACAGCTCGTAGCATCCCTGGCTGAGTATAAGAGCATGCATGTACAGTAGCCTAATACTTCCATTGTAAACTGAAGAGCCATGATGTCCAGAGATCAAAGTGATTAGCAGCGCATGGAGATCCATGATTAGGTGGGAGTCGGTGTAGTTTATGAAGTACTTCTGACCCCGCGTCCCTTACTTTGGTTTATTCATTAAAACGTCCCCCAACAAAATGCAATATATCTCTACAGTGAAACGCGTTCGGAGGCAGCCAACCGTGAGCCAATGGAACGGCTCGTCTATATTTCTCAGAGAATAGACCAACAATCTGTTCATGAAAAAGATAACAGTTTGCTGATACCCGTGCCTAACAGAAGGCCCACACACACGCATTAGCCAATTTTCATTTGATATGCAGATTAGCGCGTTGCACAAAGGTAATTCTGCCAAGACTTTAACAGCATGAAATCTGTTTTTCATTCACCGTTTTTTTTGTTTTTTTGTTCTTCTTCTATGAATGGATTATTCAAAAGGGATTCATATTTGTAATGCACATCTGACAAAATTAAATATGGGATTAATTGGTGTATGCTGTGAATAGACCACCTGGTCTAATGCTTCGCTGTCTATAACCGCTGCCAAGTTCTCAGACCCCCACCGTCCTGGGAGCCAGCGGTTCCAAAGCTTTTTTTTTCATCCTTGGAGACCCCCCTCCTTACATCTGACTAAATCTGAGACCCCCCACGCACACACGCACACACACACGCAGGCACGCACACACGAACGCACGCACACACACACACACACGCACACACACGCACACGCACACACACACACACACACACACACACACACACACACACACACACACACACACACACTTGTTAGGGCCAGATCACTGTGCCATGTGCGAAGCCCTATTGGTCAATATTTCATTTATAGTTTCTATCTTTTGCCATGACTTTTAGGCTACTTAGCTCTGCGGTCCCAAAATGTGATGGAACGGATTCCGGTTTAACTTTGGATTCGGTTCCTTCTGTTCGGCTTCTGTGTTTCCCAACCTTGGTCTCACCTTGCTATTAAAAAAAAATAATAATAAGTTTCTTGATGATGAAGTTGGACTGATATCACATTGAGAACATCACACTGCAAAAGCCTAATAATTGCAAGTTATGATACAAGTTATGATATTTTTTAAACAAAACCAAATCATCTTGGACTAAACCACTATGCTCTGAGTGGCCTATATCCACAGACAGACGTGTAAGCCACCACCGATGAACGGGCATTATTGCGGCGGGGTATTAATCGGGTTTTACATCTATTCAGTGATCCCCCTGCTGTGCCACCCGCTGTCCCACCACCCGATGCGATGTGGCACAAGTTAATTTGCGCGTTTCCCTTTTCCCGTGTCTCGCGTTCTGGTGATGATGACTGCTGCTGCTCGCCACGAGATAAGTGGGAGCAAATTGAACCGTATCTTCCACAGAAGCCACTAAGAACGTCTAATCCCGTTTTAAAGAGCTGAAATGGGGGGGTGGGTGAATATCATCTCTGCTCGATGGAAACCTCATAATTACGTCCAAAACAGTATCTTTTACGGATTCAAATTCAAAAGCATCAAAAGTAGCAGATCCGCTTCGCGCCGGTTTTTCGAGCATTGCTGATCCGTCTACTTTTGATGCTTTTGTGTGACGTTGTTGTGCGCACATGGGCAACATACGGCCCGGGGGCCGGACCCGGCCCTTCGACCAGCTCAATACGGCCCTCGAAGTCCTCAAGAAAAAACAAATTACCCCCATAATATCTACATGTTAAAAGGCAGCATTATGTTTTTTTTTAGGGAAATCAATTTAACGTAACTCCAATTCATTATTAGTAATTAATACGTAGGCCTATGTACCATTTGAGTAGTATATCATCACTGTCGGGCAGAAACCTCGTATCTCCAAGTTTCAAATTTGTATGTTTTTTTGCAAAGTAAAGCCCTGCCTCGTCATACTAGGCCTTCGCACAAAGGTAGTGAAAACAGCAGATCTACAAGCACTGTGCTTGATCGGCTGTTTTCACTAGTTTCAATCATTTTTGAAATGATAAATGCAAAACGAACGGTTTTGGACATACAAGGTTTCCACCCGACAACGACGATATACTGCATTCCATATTTCATCCGTATGTACTCAAATGTTAAATGTTTATAATGTAACAGTGAAACAGTCATGCTATGGATCCATATTATCCCAAATAATTCATAAGCCTTAAAGACACCACGCATGCATTCGTTTCAAGTTTCAATTGTCCAAACGTGTGGCCCTTCACTTACTTTATCAAAGTCAGTATGGCCCCCTGGAAAGAGATGTTGCCCACCTCTGTTGTAGTGTGATCACTGTATGCATGCACTTCTCTATGCTGCTGGGTATTGTTTCTTTGTGTGTGTGTGTTTATGGGTGTTCCTATAATGGTGTGCTGCTGCACTGTCCTTGTTCTATGTTTTATGTCTGAGAGTGAACCAAGACAAATTCCTATCAACTATGTTGACATGGAAATAACGTTATTGAATCTTGAACTTTGAATCACGTAGGGCCTTGATTTACGGGGAAAAAAACACAAATAAAAATATAGAGATTTTGGCGGGCATATGCATTATGCATAATATGCACTCCGGTCAGACTGAAGACGAGCAGCTTTGAGACCCTGAGTGTTATGGAATAACATGATTATGTTATGGAAAATAATACTTTGCAAGATACTTATTGTACATATCTGTATATGTATGGTGAATATAGACATGCAGACATACCCGGTATGGGTATTAGCAGGCCTAGAATTTCATTGTTTTAGGGGCACGGCCATTTGGCCTTTGGTGGTGTCAATTATTTTAGGGCACAAAGGCCAAATGCTAGGGCAGGAAGGCCATCAAAGAAAACAAAGTTTAGTCCATTGAAATAATTCATTGAATTTAAGGGTGAAGGATGATTTTGAAATGTAATGTTGAAATATCTGAAGTGAAAAGAATCTCAGCCCCCAAATCAAACTTACTGCATTAGATCAGGGGTCATCAACCCCTTGGCTTGTGATGAACAATATCCTCAAAATATATTTTTGCTGCAGACAAAAGGAGAGGTCAATAATGTTACCATATATAAAATAGAGGGAGAGTGTTTTGTCCTCATTCCTTTGAACATTTTTTTTTTCTTTTTTTTTAAGATGGCAAGTACGAAAGCTGAGAGGGAGAAGGCGTAGATGGACTAATTAATAACCCATTTTCCAAAATTGTTTTAAAAGTCAAGTGTGATTATTGTTATTATTTCCATGGCCATTTCTGAACTTTTGTCTATTTCCTTACCTTCTTCACGTTCTACTTTTTCCAAATGATGGCTTTGAACTTTACAAAGCATAAAAGATAATTAGAGACAGTGAGAAGAATTCTCACATTGACATCATCCACCGGTCAGTATTCATTTGCTTAATGTCAGAGTTAATAGAGCTGCGAAGTTTGACGTCATTTACACATCCTACCTGGTTCCTGCCATTGTATTGAGGGGCACAAGGCCAAACTGAGGGGCAACGGTGGCCATGGCCTTCATGGCCTCCCTGAAATTCCTGCCCTGGTTATTAGACAGATGGACACTAGGTAGTGTCCAGGCTGTAGATCCAGGGGCGTCACAAGGGGGGGGGAGTGTGTGTGTGTGTGTGTGTGTGTGTGTGTGTGTGTGTGTGTGTGTGTGTGTGTGTGTGTGTGTGTGTGTGTGTGTGTGTGTGTGTGTGTGTGTGTGTGTGTGTGTGTGTGTGTGTGTGTGTGTGTGTGTGTGTGTGTGTGTGTGTACGTATGCAGGCATTGACACTAAGGCTTGCCCACCTCAGGGCAGGTGAAGTTGGCTTTCAGGTTGCCCGACAGGGCAAGTGCTCATTTGAGAGGGGACACAAATGTCTATAAACACAACTCGAGATATCTGTCTAAACACCTGAAAGTGGCCAGAGCGCTGTCTTCTGGTCTGTGGAATGTAAAATAAGAGTACTATTTACCTATAATGTGCTGTTTTTACTGTTGCTACATTTAAAAATATAAATTAACAAGTGTGAAACCATAGACATATTCAATCATAGAAAAGTATTTGGTATTTGGATTTGGAGGTATTGAGGTATGACATTTTATCGCACAGCCCCAGAAAGTAAAGAAATAAGTGTTAAATTGAGCGGTAATTAAAATCGTACCTATCATTTTATAATGGACGATTTGCTTTTTGGGCAAGTGGGCATGACCTTCGGGCAAGTAGAACATGACCTGTACTTGTGCCTCTGAGACCTTAGTGTCAACCCCTGCGTATGTATGTACCGGTATGTATATTAGCCAAAGCAATATAAGATTTAACTGACCAATGTGCGTTTTGTAATGATAATCAAAATCTACAAAGTAAGTGGTAAAGTTTTCAAATAATTGTAGTGGAGTAAAACATATTGAAAAATAAGTTTTCCAGGAAAGTGCGTGTGTGTGTGTGTGTGTGTGTGTGTGTGTGTGTGTGTGTGTGTGTGTGCGTGTGCGTGTGTGTGTGTGTGTGTGCGTGTGCGTGTGCGTGTTGCGTTGCGATGGAGGCATTCCCAAGGTCCTCTAGTTACAAAAGATAATTGCTTGGCGCTAGACCTCAGTACAGCATCAAAGAGAGCCAGCCATATGGCCAAAGTCCCACTGTTGAAGAGACAGCGAAATTAAAAGAAGCAATCACACTTTTCATATATTGTGATTAATGCTATACTATTAACGCCTGGACTGGAATGTGTTTTTCGAATGCAATGACACCCACTGTAGTTAATAAGCTTCCCCCATTTCCCAACCTCCAGGGCCTATGTCGCTGAATTTAAGGCATCGAGTACCTTGAAAGTAATAAGTTAGATTGTTTTTTTTTCTTCATTATGTTTTTTAATACTTATTTTTTATATATTTGTTTTTGTTTTTTTCACAGAGGACATCGCTACCCTCTCAATCGCCCAAGACACATAAAAAATACATTACATTAGCAAACAACAAAACACAACACAAAGCATGTTAAAGCTGTATTTATTTATTTATTTACTTACTTACTTACTTACCTTATCTTATCTATTTATTCATTTAATATTCTCACTTTTTACTTTCTCTTCATTGTGCTTAAAGTGTGATGAATTCACTACAGTGGGGTGTGTGTGTGTGTGTGTGTGTGTGTGTGTGTGTGTGTGTGTGTGTGTGTGTGTGTGTGTGTGTGTGTGTGTGTGTGTGTGTGCGTGTGCGTCATGCAATGAGAGGGTGTCATGATAGCGGTGCAAATGCATTCACAGTTAGAACAACATACACTTCAACTCCAACTCCTTCCACTTTCCACTTCTACTGTTTGATTTGTCAACATCACAGGTTTGCGGGTGTAAAAGAGAGTGGGGTGAAACTGCAGTTACATCTGAATAATAATGGGAATAGAGGGAAGAAAAAATATATAATCAAATATCAAAACAAGTCAATGCGTCTAAAAACCATTACTTTTCGGGAAATTGAAAAAAATAATAATAATAATAATCTTAACTCAGTGAATGCCACCCTTTATTCAAAATCTACAAAACTGGTGCCAGCCATTTTGCTTAATTTTGCCTTTTTATGGGGGCCAAAATCATATTTTGTACTTAAATTACATATATAAATCTATGCTTCTATCGAAAGCCACACTACCCCTCTTACAAAGGAAAACATGTATATTTATATATATATATCCTATCATTAGATTTGGGCTTCAATAGAACATGTGTAAGATGTCTTGATCATCATCATATGTGTGTGCTGTGATGGGCCCTGTGTGCAATCTGGAGTGCAATACCATTTGAAAACCACCAGAGGGTGGTCTCCTACTATCTGATCAACTAACAGAAGAAGGAAGAAGACGTCCATCTTTTTTTTGGTTTGGGCCTGTTGTTTACATTTTGGCCAGGCCTTTTAGCTAGCATGCTACACACTTCGGAACCCTGGCGATCGCGATCAAGGATAGGTAGAGAAGAATGGATGGCACCGCTGGAATCCTGAGAATTTTCTGCGTTTTTTGAGTACTTATAGTTCGTCAGGGATGCACGGGAAAGTGTATAAACGAACGTTTTAGATAACATTTAAACGGCCGGAACCAATCTTCGGCTATACCGATTTTCCGCCGGACTGTGTTACACTGGTGCTACAGTCAAATCGGCCGTATCGCTCAGGTCACGGAGGCATATGGCCAACTTCTAGAGCGATTTTTTTGAAATTACAATTATGAAAAAATGATAAAACTTTTGATTAATTAAAAAGACGTAAAAGACGTTTATGGCACCGAGGTCCAAAGACGTATAAGACGTTTATGGCGTTCAGTGAGTTTTAATAATAACCAGAGTTGTTCCAGTGGTCTGTGCAATTGTTCTTCGAAGTAAATTTTAGTAATAATGTCTGTGGTACGAAAAAATAAAAAATAAAAATAAAGGACAACTTCGCACTAAATAACATCTAGGCTAATTTTCCTACTTATATTGATCCCATATGACTGTCCATGAGGTCTGTTAGGCACAAATGCCCCTGTTGTCCAGTTTCCCAATCGGACCCCAGCAGCCCTCATAGCACAGAGTGTAGCCAATAAGCTCTATGACTACTGCCCTGTTCTTCTCACCTACCGATGCACCATTTAAAAACTTCACACACGTCCTGCCATTGGCAAGACAGTAGATTTCCCGTGGATTTGCAGAACATTGAGCTTGTAGATCAGCTATTTTTTTTGCAATTTGAAGGTGGATTCTGCTTTTTAATGGGAATGGAGTGGTTTCTTGCCATCCTGCGGTTTTGCAAAAATACGCTCCATTATCCATAAAAATTTGAAAGGCGAAACAGGGAAAGAAACCTGTGGAAAAGATTTATTTGCAGGACATTTACAGTTAAAGAGCAATAAATACCAAAGACTTGAAACGGAACATCTGTATAGACATAGGATCTGACGCGAATTGTGACCTGATGATCAAGATTCAATTTATCCTCTGAGCAGCAGGCAGGCAGGCTCTATTAGCTAAATGGTGGTGAAAAGAAAAGAAAAACATGGAGATCCGTGCTCATACATGTACATACATATATACATATATAGCCTACATACAGACATACACACAAAACCAGACGTAGGAGCGGTTAGCACCGCTCAATAAAATAAAACCAGATGAAAGTGATAAAAATAAAGGTCCCTTTATGTGTATTTTTTTTATATTTCATATTATGTTTGCTCATTAGGTATAAGGTTCTGAAAACTGTAGAAACTGTAATCAAAATTATCAACATTTTTCGAATATTTTCCTTTTTCTTTTCTTGACAAAATATTAATTGGGCGACTCTCGAAAGAAATTGCAATCTGCATTGGACACTCAAATCTGACATTTCTTCTACGTTTGCTTTTTGTCGCGTGGAAAGAAAATCTTCAAGAGCTCCGTGCTAGTGGGGCTTAAAAGGCTACGCTGGAAAGAACCATTACTAGTATTATGCTTATTATGTTATATTGCAACAAAAGAGAGTTGAATGTGCTGGAAATGGAGATCTGGATAGAAAGCTTGTGAAAGCTTTAAAAAAAGAGAAGAAAAGGAAAAACCTCTGAACAACCCCAGCTCTGATTATTAAAGGGAAATTGCATCACATTCATTTACAGTAAAAGGTCTCAGACGCAGTCAGGAAATGAGTGAGAGGCGGCCAATATGGAGGTCGTTGTTTTAAGAAGGTCGGCCACCTGGGAGCTCGCTAATGGAAACAAGTCGTACTGGGGAGCAGTGGTGGAAAAGTAAATAAGTACATTTACTTAAGTACTGATGTACTTAAAAATGCAGTGCCATGATTTCCCCCCCGATTATACTAGGAGGAAGATTTTTTCCAAAAAAGTGTACAGAAAGTGTAGAGAAATTAGGTTCTTATGTGGCCACACCCACCAGTTCATTAAGTATGCCTGGTTGTCATGGTGGGTGGTGACCCAGCTGAAGTGACCAGAAAAAGTACAAAACTATGGCACCGCCTCTTTAACTAACAGGTTTGAGGTACTTTTACTTTACTGGAGTATTTCCATTTTTTGTATAGGCCTACTATTTGTCTTGGGGAGTCCTGTAGGCATGAAACAGTTTGAGAAGCCACAATTAACTTGAGAACTGGTGATAGTGTAGGCTCCTAGGGTGCTGCATTGCTGCTCACTAGCGAGCCTGGCTCTTTAGTGTACTGGTGGTACGCGCCTTGTAATAGAAGCGGCCCGGGTTCGCCTCCCGGTTGTTTCCTCGCGGAGCACGCTACATTTACAAGGTATTACCAGTACACGAAATATATGAAAAGGTTTAATCTGCAAAACAGTTTTATACAATGATTTAGTGGGGGTCCTTGCTCATCTCTCTCTCAGCTACTGTGGAATGTTTGAAGGGATGTTTGACCTGAAAAACGTTGAAGACCCCTGGCATATCTTTATATTACAAAAGAGTAAGTGATCTACTTCCGGGTCATCTATCGCTAACTTAAATACCAAACCACTTGGCTAAGATGTACTACATATGTACTAAATATAGCTTAAAAATTCAAACACCCATGTCACCTTTGCAAGACGTCGTTTCCAAACCTCTGTATACAGTTGTATTCGTTATTACCCTCATATTTTGCCTCTGTATAAAATAGTCCACCGGTCAAATATGTCCGACTGGAAACGTGCGCTGCGGCACAATAGTTCCGCCACAATAGTTCCCCTCCCAATTTTTTTTTTTTTTTAACATTTTTTTTTTTTTTGATTTTTTTTTTCCTTTTTTTTTTTTTTTTTTTTACTTCTTTTTTTTTTTTACTAGATGTGAGCGGCCCGAAGGGCCGCGACCCTCTAGTATTATACAATATAGTAACTTCTTTTGGTCTTTGTTTTCAACGACCTGGTTACTTAAATCTGGCATTAACACTGTCTGTACTGTAGTCATCTATGTCTACGTCTAGGTATTACACTGCCCATGTCTGTACGATCTATGTCTAGGTATTAACACTGCTCAAGTCTACAAAGCCAGAGTGCAGTATAACTACATTTTTAGACACACCGACTTATTTGTGTAGCCCAAAGGTCAAATTAGCCTTCATGATATTGGGGGATGAACAATTACCTCAAGAACAGATGTACAATCAGTGTAATATCACTTTATCTCATTTGGCTGACCAGTTGAAACACTTTTGAACCCATTTTTCAGTGAGATGCTTGTTTGTAGTTACTGAACTACTGGCTTTGTAGGGCAGTGTAGCTATCTGTGTCTTTGTCTGGGCCTGGCCTCTGCTTTGAAGAGGTTCACACACCCCACTGGCAGGCTTCCTTCAGAAGGGCTGAGACATCCTTTAACTGAACACGCTGCCTTTTAACAGAAAAATAAACAGTCCAAAAATGTCCTCTTCCTGTTATTGCTGGCCAGCATGTGGCGGACAAAATATGATCTCTTTGCTGTCGGGAGAGAAACCTTGAATGGCCATGTTTTTTTTGTTTTTTTTTAAGATTTGTTTGATAGGACAGTAGACTGATAGGAAATGGGGAGGGAGGTGGGGAGTGTCACGCAGCAAAGGTAGTCGGGATTGGGACTCGAACCCGTGACACACTGTCAGGCATCACTGTCAGGACCAGTAGGTCAGCAGGCCGCCCCTGTATCTCCATGTTTTAACTCATTATACTTTAGCTATTGAAAAATAGCAGATATACAAGCTCACAGGGCAGCACCGAGTGCTGCGCTGCTAGCTTGTAGATCTTTGAAAAAGGCTAGCAGTTTTGGATTAGCTGCACTTTTTTCTTGTTCTCCTTCCTCCTTTCAAGCCCTACTGGCAGCAGTACAGTGGGTTTTTATCCACATCCTCTGAAAGCATTACAAGACTGCTCACTCAACTCGTGATGAACTCGGGTGAGAGCGCTCATCCGTGGAAAAAAGGGCTCATGGACGGACGGAGACATCTCAATAGTTCAGTAGGGCTGTTTGGTTTTCTCTGCCTGTCCTCTTAAAAACACCTCTGCTCCAGTTTTACTTTCACATTCCTTCATGTCCTCCAAGACCCCCTCTCAGGAATTATCAGCGTGACGTCATCTCCTTCTTCCCCAGGGGTGTAAAGTAGCTCAGTGGTTCTCAACATGTGGGTCGGGACTCCCAGGGGGGTCCCAAAATTATTTTGGGGGGTCCACAGACAGGGCTGTATTAAACATCGGCCGGTGGGGCTGTTGCCAGGGGCCCTTGGCTCTCAGGGGCCCTTGGGGGAACTGGGCCGTGTGGTCATTGACAATTTACTGAAATTAAATGTATACGTTAATTAAAAAATCAAGTGTGTGTGCCCCTCCTCTGTTGTCTACAGGTGCTTTCTTGGCCCGCAGATTAAAATCTGAGCTGGGTAGTGCGCGTCGGGAGGGAGGGGTGGTTATGGTGGAGAGTGGGGGGGCCCTAAAAAATTAACGTCCAGGGGCCCTCGCGGGGTTTAATCCGTCCCTGTCCACAGATTAACTTAATGTGCAATGTTGTTTTCTCACTCAACAGTAAACAAAAAACATAAAGTTTAATTAATAGAGGGTATATCTGCACATTTCTAAAGTGACAATTTAAGGACTTTTTAATACCTCTAAAATGTCAAATTAAACAAATTGTCAAATATTAGAGACAGCAATTGTGAAAATAGCGGATCTACATGCTCACAACAATGTAGATCTTCTATTTTCAGAACAGAACCATGTCATACAAAATGTAATTCCTCAACTCGTAGTGCTCGTCAGGGTGGAGGGTTCCCCAGTTAAAATATGATAATTTGGGGGGGTCGCGGCCTTAAAAGGTTGAGAACCACTGAAGTAGCTGAGTACATTAAAACTTGTTTTACTTTACTGGAGTATTTCAAATGTTCTGTAATTTACAGTAACTTTTACTCCACTAACATCTCAGAGGAAAATATTGTACTTTTTACTCCACTACAGTTATTTTACAACTTGAGTCACTAGTTACTTTGTACTGTAGATTTTAATTACTAGTATTTATAAAAATAGCCAATCGACAGATCTAGATCTGCCATTTTTATACATTTTATCTGTTTGAAAACTTGTGAAATGGGACATTCTGCATAACTAGAGAGCATAGAGTTATAATAAGAATAGAGAGGACACCAGATATCCCCGCCCGTCCACTTGCATTGAGTTGCTCACCCAGCGCATGAGGCGTTTTCACCCCTCCTTCCGGCTAGTAAAACCGTGACGTAGTGGGTCTACTGTGACGCGTTTTGTGTTCATGGACGCGCTTTCATGAACGAGCACTTCCGGTATGAACGCGCGTCAATACAAAGAAGCCTAGACGCGCGTTCATGTGAGTAGACCCAACTGCAGTACCTCAAAACGGCCACCATGTCCATTTGGTTTCAGGGCGCCCCCAGGGTTCTGGGGGCTTGCTAGAGAGATGCAATTCTGGGAAATTGTAAGTGTGATGGCCGTGACGAGAGTCAAACTTGCAAATGAATTCCGTCCTTGTCCCTTTTAAGCCCATATGGAGATCCCTGATGTCATTAATATTAAGACCATATCTTGGAATGCCCATATATGGACATATTATGTCAGTCTCATGTGGTCTATGTACGTCAGACATCTATGATGTCAGTCATCTCCATATTTGGGAAAGTTTAATGTTTGCATTTTCCCATTCAAGTCAATAGAGAAAGTGTATTCACAAATGAAAATTCATATAAATTAAACTATAGTCTATAACGTACATATCTCGACTCTTTTTTTCTAAGCCTAAACCAATAAGTTGATGACCAGCAGTGGTTCCCTTTGGAGACACAAAGAGCCTGCTTTGTTCCCTATGGAGACAAGAAATCTTGTGAAATAAAACGTTGCCAACCAATCAAGGACGATGCACAAAAGAAAATAATATATATGTAAGAGTCTCTTCAAGATATCCATGAATTCAAGTCTCCGTGGGTAGAGTAATCACTAGAAAAAATGTAATTTTGGGGGTGAACTATCCCTTTAAATAAAATTCATTGACTACATTTCCCAGCATGCTGTGTTATTGTAGGCCACTAGCAGAGAGCCCTGAAGCTTTAAGCTCCACCTTCATGTAAACCCCCAGAGCGGCTGACATTTTCCCCAGACGTTCCAATTACACAAACCTAGCCGGAGAGTACCTTTTTTTCTTTTAATATATATTTTTACACTGGCTTTAACCCAGCAGGGACTAAAATCACTGCTGTTGCCCGGCAGAGAAACCTCATACCTCCATTTTTTTCCTTTTTTTTTAATGTGAAGCAGGGGATAAAGAAATACATTTCCAACTAAAACTAGGGAAGTGCTTCCCTATTTTAAAAAAAGGCAACTACGCACAGAATCATAAGATAAACGGGTACCAATAAAAGAATACAATGTCAAAATGTACATTTGGGATGAAGGCTGCTTGTGTATTTAAATGTACACAACTTCTAATTTCTTCAAACTTTTTTAAGCTAATGTACTGCCTCGTCATTTCTACTGTGTCACGCGAGAGTAGCAAAAATAGACGATCTACAAGGTCACACCAACATTGCTGCGCGGCCGCGTTGTGACCTTGAAGATCAGTGGTTTTCAACCCTTTTCACATAAAGGTTTATTGGGCATTTGACGATTAGATCCATGGACCACCATTTGATGAGATTTAGCCTCTCAGACCCAAAACCTAGACTATTTTGTTATCATTGGTTAAGACATTGTCCACAATTCAATTTGTACCATTTGTTTGTACCATAGGAGAGATAACAGGCAAACATTGATCAAAATAACAATTATCATAACAACAAGCGTAAAATGAAACAAAATGGACCCCGGGTCAATTTGGTTTCATTTTACGCTTTCAAGAGTTAAAGATCCAAGGGTCCATTTGGTTACCAACTCTCCATCATTTGGCTGGGGACCACCTGGAACCCCCTCAAGGACCACAGGTGGTCCCCGGACCACTGGTTTAGAACCACCGTAGTGAAAAGTATTATTAACAAGAGCTTGTGACGAAAATAATAACATTGGACTGACACAGAGATCTCCATATATGGACTGACACAGAGATCTCCATATATGGACTGACACAGAGATCTCCATATATGGACTGACACAGAGATCTCCATATATGGACTGACACAGAGATCTCCATATATGGACTGACACAGAGATCTCCATATATGGACTGACACAGAGATCTCCTTATATGGACTGACACAGAGATCTCCATATATGGACTGACACAGAGATCTCCATATATGGACTGACACAGAGATCTCCATATATGGCCATAAATGTATTGATTGATTGATTGATTGATTGATTGATTGATTGATTGATTTGATTGAAGGCTTTATTAGAAGTTTGCATAGGAAAATGTACAGATTCATGACGGTACAGTTCACTGGTACAAGGTCTACTAAAAGGAGATCCATGAAAAGACTAAGCTTATTTCAACAGGAAACCATTAAAGTATCTCATATAACATTGAATGACAGACAAATAGAACACAGTACTATGCAGTAGATATGTAAAGAAAAAAAGAAAACAGTAGGTCTATACAATCAGTAAGTACAGTATATACAATATATACAAGGAAGGGGCAGGTAACAGTAAGTCTAAACAATCAGTATGTACAGTATATACAAGGAAGGGGCAGGGAGGGTAGGGTTGGGCTAGGTTTTTTACCAGTTGCGAACGGCTGCTGCCTGTAAGTGGTTTTTCAGGGCATTTTTAAAGGATGCTAGTGATCCACACTCCTTTATGGCCTTCGGTAAGGCATTCCACATTTTTGTGGTGTAGCAGAAGAACGAGTTCGACCCTTTCTTTGAGTTGACTCTGGGTTGAACGTGATCTGTGGCACTGCCTCTGGTGTTGTAATTATGGACATCCTTAACGTTTATAAAGTATTTTGACAGGTACTTGGGTATCATAGTGGTGTGGTGTATCTTGTACACCAGGCCCATTGCAAGTTGCTGTACTCTGTCATCTACTCTGAGCCACCCTACTCTTAACTGGTGAGTAGCGGTGAGGTGAGTCTGATTCATTAATTAATTTTCCCCATTGACTTGAATGGGGAAAATTCAAGTCCCTCCCTGAAAAATACCCGTTTCGGAACATACAAGATTTCCACCCGACAACCACACGAAATGAAAGCAGTGCATGATGGGATATAAGAGGAGGGGTGCCCCCCTCCCATGTTCCCATAATGATGCACAGCAAGAAATAAATAAACAGATAAAAAAGGAAAGAAGAAAAAAGAAAAAGACATGGTGGGGAGAAAAAAAAGCCAAAGCCATCTGTTTGTCACTTCATGTATTCTGCTGTCAGGCAGCGATCACGTTCCACACGGCCAACAAACACGTCTGTCCTTTGGAGGACGGCAGGACGCTCCCTTTGGAGGACGGCAGGACTCAAATCAGCTCATTGAAATCTCATTTGGGGAGAGCAGCGTTCTCTGACACCCGACTCGGAAAATCTGGGTGAATGCATCGAGTATTTTGGCTTGTTCATTTCACTCAACTGTCTCTGTGCCGTGCAAACAGCATGACACACTCGCTCGCACACGCACACACGCACACGCACACGCACACGCACTTGAAGTCTAATTTAGAGTTCTTTGTACACTCATGTGCTGATAGCGAGTCATCACACACGTCGGCTCAGCTGAATCATAGCGACAATGGATCTGGAGTAGGCCTATGTGTTTTTTGTCTGCCAGTCATGTTCAGAATACATGAAAAGAAATAAGCGCGTGCTGGCTTCTTGCAGAGAGCAGAGGGGGGGATGGGAGGTTTCGACGTGAGTGGGGGGCTGGGGGGGGGGGGGGGGGGGGGCATGGATCATTTTGTTCCAAACCTGTGGAAAGAAAGCTGTCTAATGGGTGCTGCTGCCTGACACTGTGCAAAGGCTTATTGTGCAAAAGGCAAGAGGATCCATGCAAAGCCCAAGGTGTGTGTGTGTGTGTGTGTGTGTGTGTGTGTGTGTGTGTGTGTGTGTGTGTGTGTGTGTGTGTGTGTGTGTGTGTGTGTGTGTGTGTGTGTGTGTGTGCGCGCGTAGGGATGGAATGACAAAGTGTTTACTTTGCATAATGTGCAGGGCAAGTTCTGCTCATAATGCCAACTCATTATCGCCGGTGAGCAATACTTCAGGCGAGAGAGATCGACAGTGTAGATTTCAAATATTTGCTCTTGGGGGGGGGGACCAGCCTATTGGAAAATTGACCTTTTCAGAAAGGATTATTTAGTGCAATGACGCTGTCATTGTCCCGAAAGAGACGTTTTCATTGATAGATCAATAACTCTTTTTAACATTTTGACAAAATGAGTCTAAATGCTTGTGTTTTCAATTACATTTTAAACCATAATAGTAACAGAAGTAGCTTTTGACAGCATTCATCATAACTTCAATTAAATCATCATCCTCATCATTAACCTTTATTTAAACTCTTGAGTACAGTTTTAGCTGAGGTTACAATGATAGAGCAATAGAACACTATCCAAACCCAGCACCAATTAGACAAGGAATGTGAATCAGAAGTAACATTATAGAGTGAAAGTACTTTATCATCTAATCAGGCTTTTATGAACACCCTGAACAGTTTTTAATTTGCTTGATTCTATATTTAGATATTTGATGTAAATGTTACCAGGCCCTCCAGGCCCAGGGCCTCTCCCCACACACACTCATTGTAACTTCAAACTTCATTTTAACCATGATAGATTCATTAAAAACACCCATTATTTTTTCTGGTGACTCATACTACCCTCCTAATATGTGAGCAGGCCGTGTTTTTTCGATAACTTTTTTCATTCATTTTTAATCATTATTTTTTTGTATTTCATTTTTTCCATTTTCCCAAATAAT
The DNA here is from genome assembly GCF_963921795.1 of Nannobrachium achirus. NCBI lineage: Eukaryota > Metazoa > Chordata > Actinopteri > Myctophiformes > Myctophidae > Nannobrachium > Nannobrachium achirus. The sequence goes on from NC_137829.1 coordinate 1,618,197, forward strand.
TATTAAAAATAAATGAAAAAAGTTATCGAAAAAACACGGCCTGCTCATGTATTAGGAAGGTAAAATGAGTCACCAGAAAAAATAATGTGTGTTTTTAATGAATCTATCATGGTTAAAATGGAGTTTGAAGTTACAATGGGTGTGTATGTGGAGAGAGGCCCTACCACTGCTCCCTGTTGAAAGTGGAATATCCCTTTAACCTGTTTGGTGCCAACCCAGAGTTCCCCGAGTTTGTATTGGTACCCCCCCTGTGGCAACCCCGAGTTTCCCGAGTTTGGGCCGTTTTTGAAGATTTTATTTTTTCCAAAACATTTTTTTGGACCTCAAAAAATGTATTAGGCATGATCGTGATCACGAAATTGCATGTTTAACCCCCATACCAACCCCATCTTAAAAACATGGCAGCCATGTTTGTTTACATTTGAAGAAAACATAATGGCTGCTATCTCATGAATGCCCGAACGGATTTCCAAGCGGATTTTTTTGTTTGAAAGCTGTGAACAGCGTGCACACACGTGGTGCATGATTAGCCATGGGCGTGCATGATCCGTGCACTATAAATTACATGGAAGTCTATGGAGACCATGGCAACTTGGACCTTCAAAGAGATTTAATTGATAGCAACGAGAGAGTTAACAGTCTAGTTTTTATTTTGTTGACGAAATTGTCAATATATTTAGTCTTAGTTTTAGTGATCACAGCTTAGTTTTTCATTTAGTTTTTATTTAGTTTTCGTCAGTGAAAAAAAAAAGTCGACAAACATTTTTCGTCATAGTTTTAGTCAACGAAATCAACACTCGAGGGATGGATGGAATGAAGTCGGACAAGTACTATAGTCTAGTTGTCCTGCAAAGGGGTAACCACACTAACTAAAACCTGAAAACAATCCCTTCATTTCTCAGTCAGCTGAGCTCTCAGTTACAGCTCTGAATAACAATACAAACTGTAATTAAAGTTGAAACGCTATAGACTAATATATACGGTATGTGTGAACACGTTATTTCAGAAGGAATTATGCTACGGCGTCATTATTGACCATTCGATTTAAACCTGTCGCCGACACTAGCTAGGCTACTGAACGAGTTGATCCGGTATTGGCAGACTGGGAGTATTATTGAATTACAGCTGGTCTGTGCATTAAGAGGCTTGTTAATGTTATTTTATTCTGTAAATATGCTTGGAAGGGGCAATTCACCGCACCGGCAGCATTCTTCTATAAAGCTTCAAAAGTCTTTAAAAATCAGCTCCTTGCCATAATCTTTGGTCAGTTGAGAGCTATACGGCCCTTAACACATTTACTTTAGATCGGACCTGTTTGAATTTACAGTATTTGGTTGGTAGTTGAGTTGTTTTCAGGTAGGCCTACTGTTTATTAAGGAGGGTCTAGTGGAGAAGACAGTCATTTTATGTTTGGTTGCTCTCAGGTGTTGCATGCTGAAAATATAGCAGATCTACAAGATCACAACGCGTCGCTGCGCGATGCGTTGTGAGCTTGTAGATCGTCTATTTTCAGCATGCAACCAAGTGTAAAAACAGTCATTACGATGCCATCAAGCCCTGCCAAAATACATTTCAGTTGACTAAATCAACTGTATATTTAGTTGACTAAAATTAGACTAAAAGTAAAACTGTTCGGGTGACTAAATTATGACTAAAACGAAATGACATTTTATTCAAAAGACTATGACTAAAACTAAATCAATGCAAATGCAGTCAAAAACAACACTGTATCCATCTTTCTTTCTTGTTTCCTCTCCTAGATAAGCTTTATTTTGTCGCGCTGCTCCTCCCACAGTTTTTGCAGCATGCACTTGGGCCATATGTCAAATCGACCGGCTTCATCAGTGTATCTTGGATTCATGTCAATTTGTGTTTTCAGATATTTAACCACTTGAACTGTCAATACTTAATAAACTTGACCTTTCAATCTGTAATTAGTCGTCTCTTTTCTCCCTCTACACCAAAGCTCTTTGCCAAAAATAGAAGCAGTGCTCTTCCGAGCACAGGTCTCCACCAGGGCAGGCGTCCTGGTGGCGCTCTAATAGGCCAAAGTAAAAAGGGTGGCATGTGTTCTTCGCCAATCTTAGACCTTTCATGGCAATCGGACACTGCATGCATGATTTAAGGCATTGTGTTCCAAAAATGTATTTTGCTAAAGTGTATCTGCTGGTGGCGCTATAACAGGCCAATGTGAAAAAGGTATTTGTTCCTTGACCTAGTGGGAATATGTGTGTCACGGTAATCGCAAGCTGCGTTGATGATTTGAGGCATTTTGTTCAAAAACTGAGCAATCCTGCAAATTTTGGAAGCCAATATTAGCCAATTAGGATGGAAAATGAAATATCAGACGGATCGGTCTTGATCACATGACTAGATACTGTCTACCGATTTGCGTGATTTTTGGACTAAATCTGTAGGAGTACTGGCCAAAAGGTAGTTTTGCACAAATTGGCCTCCTGGTGGCGCTATAACAGGCCCATGTGAAGTAGTAGTAACTCTGAAGACCCCTAGGGGTCCCGGACCCCCTGTTGAAGACCCTTGTTCTAATCACATGATGTTCCCTCTGTCTCTCCTTCTCTCTGACCCCCCCTCCCCCCTCCAACACAGCATCCAATCCGTGTGAGGAGAATGAAGGGCGTGGTCCGTGCTCACACCTGTGTCTCATCAATTACAACCGCACAGCGTCCTGCACCTGTCCTCACCTCATGAAGCTCTCACCCAACAACCTGTCCTGCTTCGGTGAGGGAGCCATTACACACACACTTTATCGTTTGATGACGTCATCACATCACACACGACCCCCCAATTATTTTGGGGGGTCCCCAGATGATAAACTTAATGTGAAACATAACGTTTAAGTCACTATCTTCACATTTCTAGAGTGCCAATTTAAGGACTTTTCAATACCTCTAAAATGGCAAATTAAACATTGTCCAAATTGTCAAATATTGGAGGCAGAAATTGTGAAAATAGCAGATCTACATGCTCACAACGCCTCGCATCGCAAGGCGTTGTGAGCATGTAGATCTGCTATTTTCACAACAGAAAGTATAATTATTTTCAACTTCAACTTTAGACTTTCTCTGGTCAACTTGTGTAATGAAGTCGACTTGTCGACTATTTTGTTAATGCCCCAGACAGACAGACAGACAGACAGACAGACAGACAGACAGACAGACACACACACACACACACACACACACAGACACACACACACACACACACACACACACACACACACACACACACACACACACACATAAACTGTTTATTTCTATTTCTTTTCAGTCTTTCTTACAGTACACTGTGGTCATTAAAGGAGTCATCCAGACCAAAACACATATAGGGTTAAATCTGTCTTTTATCATACCCCTTTATACCTGCTTTAGTCGATTTTTTTCATAGCTGCCCCTTTTGCTAGATTTCGGCTGCCCCTGTTGCTAGATTTTGCGGGCCCTCTCATAACTAACAGAGTGTATAGCCTTTATACTAGTGCGGTTATTTCTTCAGCTTCAAAGTTAGTATTTTTTTATTGGATTGTGTTTACACAACGTCCTGAGACCAACCAAACCGCTGTTTTGACCTCACAGGCACCCTTACTTGTCAAACGGCTTCTGCTCTGCACCAGAGCAGGGAGAGGAGAGGCTAGAAAGGAGGGAGGGGTCGCGAAATCTAGCAACAGGGGCAGCCGAAATCTAGCAACAGGGGCAGCTATGAAAAAAATGGAATAAAGCAGGTATAAAGGGGTATGATAAAAGACAGATTTAACCCTATATGTGTTTTGGTCTGGATGTCTCCTTTAAGTTAGGCTTGTTTTTTCTTTCTCTTTCTTGATGTTAAACTTTAGATGGCGCCGTTATTTAGACAGATATAATGTTTGTAGTTGACCTGGTATCCTGCTATAGTGCACCGAATACGATTATTACGATATATTGTAGATGGATAGATACCTTTATTATCCCACGGGGGAAATTCAGTTGCCTAGAGGCAGCACAGCAGTTTAAGGGTTACAAGTTACAAAGAAGTACTGTAGTGTACAGTCCAAAAGAACAAGCACAAAAAAAGAAAAATATAAACATAAGGTGTCGAAAAGCTATTGCAAAAAAGAATAATATATATGTCACGGTTTTTTTGCGTCTCAGAGAATTAGAGAAACGGAGCGCTTGCCGTGCCGCACGGGGCGGAACAAGCGGTCGCCACAACAACGTCCTCCAGGCGGAGCCACTCGATTGTCCACGACATTGCAAGCGGCGCGAAGGCCAGCGGACCTTGGTCCTGCTCTTCGCCCCCGAGCGCCGCAGGCGCGAGAGGCCGCGAAGAGCGGGCCAGGGCCGCGCGGCCGGCGGAGCGCCGCGCGAGTTACGAAGCCGTGGTGAATGCAATCGTTATATTTATGCCCAGGCCGTAAGGCCTGGGCAAGCCCACGATAAACGCCCTGTCCAAGTGACTACAATGGAGCTAATGGCTAAGCTAGGCTAGGCTAGGCTAGGCTAGGCTAGGCTAGGCTAGGCTAGTAAATAAAGAAAGAGAGTCGCAAACGAGTGACGTCAGCGCCTTCACTATTGAATGGCTGCGTCGCCATCTGGTGGTGATTAGTGTGTGGTGAACTACAAAACGAGCGCTCTTACCACAGTCTCACTGAGTTACCCAAAATGACTGTAACATATACATTGTATTGTTTAGACTGACGCTGTAGTGGTTTTCAACCAGTGGTCCTTGAGGGGGGGTTCCAGGTGGTCAGAGGTGGACCCTTATAGAGTGTAAAATGAAACTCTCAAGAGATAAATTATTGTTGTTACTTAATTTACAAGAAGTCTACACAATTAGAGAATGTAGAGGAATTGTATGTCGTTCTGGTCAAGAAAGAGTGTCTGCTAAAATGCCTACATTGTAGCCATATATATATATATAAATATATATATATATATATATATATATATAATACTATATATATACCAGAACGCCATGCATGTGACCCGACTCTCAAAAAGATTTCCAAAAGTATTTGAGCATTATTTTACATACTAATCGCTGTCCTGACATTTAAGTGTACCCTTCTGTACCGACTCGGGCTTTGATACGCATCAGCATTTGCATGGAGTTATTAAAGCTGTCATTATCTGGCACGGCCGTATCCAACTAGAAAGGTCAAGCACTTCAATAGAGCCGCGGTGGCTGCTCATTCATATTTTAACCCCTTAACACCGGTGGAGGCGTCCTTCCGCGTCATTTTAGATTCTGAACCACTTTTGCACCATTATATGTTATACTTTGTCTATTCAAAAATAGCAGATCTTACAAGCTCGTATAGCGTGGCACAAAGTATTTCTATCTTTCTATTTCTACATCATCTCTAATGCAAATTTAAACTTATGGTGTGTGTATTTTGAGATTTTCGGTCGAGGTCGGCAGCCAAATACATATCATTTCGGGGGTCCTTGACCATGACAAACTGATATGTAGCAAAAAGCCGTTAGGCCACTTTCATGCAGGTCTTAATGGGTTAATACCGACTACGCCTCCCTCCCTCCCTCCCATTCTTTCCCGCCGACGCAGCGCTGAAAAGGTTCCTGCTGTACGTGCGTCGCTCGGAGATCCGCGGCGTGGACATGGACGACCCCTACATGAACGTGATGACGGCGCTGACGGTGCCCGACATCGACGACGTGACGGTGGTGGACTACGACGCGCTGGAGGAGAGGATCTACTGGGCCGACGTCAAGACCCAGGCCATCAAGAGGGCCTTCATCAACGGCACGCAGCTGGAGACCGTCATCTCTGGAGGTAAGCAGCAGGGGGCGCCGTTTGGGGAATCAGGGGGTGGCAGTTGCCACACCCTAGCAGGGGCGTGCAGAGGATGTTAGAGAGGCAGGGGCTGACATTTCTAAAAGGGCCTTGAAAATAGCAGACCTCCAAGCTCACAACGCGTCGCAGCGCGACGCGTTGTGAGCTTGGAGGTCGGCTATTTCGGCTTGATACCACTCTGAACTAAGCATAATCAAGTCAATACTGGAGATGTGGCGTAAAGGCATGGATAGCTACACAGAGAGGGGAATTCGTTCAACATAAGATGCTGCATTCAAGTTCAGGAGAGTTTGGACAAGGCTTGAATGCTGCCTTCAGGTATGGCATGGAAAGAGGGCATTTGCATTTCTTTCATCATAGTAAAAACTGCATTTAAGGTCTGGAAAGGGCATTTTTTACAGACGGATAAAAGGGCAGGGGCTCAAGCCCCCTTTGATGTATATGTGTGCACCCTAGTGTTCACATTTAAACTTACATTCAGTTATTTCATGCATAGCCTATTGTCCCCCAACTCTGCTAATTGTATTAGCAGATTAATCTGATGCCCGTCCATCTACATGTGACACGTGTTGTAGCGTTTCCTCGTATGCAACCATTAATTGGAATTGGAAACACTCCAGTAAAGTAAAAAAAAAACAACAACAAAACAAAATTGTACTTAAAGGGGCACTCCACCACTTTTCAACCTATCTTCAAAGTTGCAATGTTAAAGTGGAAGCCATTGTTCTTGTGATAATAAAAATCTTTTTTTTTTCAAAAATATTATTTATTTTTTTGTCAAACGATGATGTCACCGGTAGGAAGGATTTGACAGCTCTCCTATGAGACCCAGACTGAATAGAAAAAAATTGTGCTATTTTATTATGAACATTAGTGAGGACCTATTATATGAAGACAGGTTGAACAGTGGTGAACTACTCCTTTAAGTACAGTACTTAGTAAAGTAAATGTACTTAGTTACTTTACACCTCCTTTGGAAATGAAACCTCAACACTGATCGTGATGATTGATATGATAATCAGTTGCTTTATGCATATTCACCTTTATTTGTCCTTATTATACAGTACGTCTTGGCTGCTGACATTACTGATTGTTTTTTCCTTCCCGTGAGGGTTGAATGAAATGCAATCTAATCTTCATTGTATCCTTTTTTTTTATTTTTATAACCAGGTTAAAAAGTTTAAAAGAGAAATAATCCTTGAGATTTTTTTTCCAAGAGTGACCTACAGAGGCGGCATTATTACAACAATAAACAAAAAATAAAGGAACTATATATATATATATATATATATATATATATATGTATATGTATATATGTATATGTATATATATATATATATATATATATATATGTATATATATATATGTATATATATATATGTATCAGAGGTCGCGCTAGGATTTTTAACAGCCGGTCACCGTGACCGGCATGATTAAAATTTATCGGACATCTGATAAAAAATACCGGACATAATAATTGTAATGCATGGATGACAAGCAGGTGCAAAAACATAGCCAAAAACAACAGTTTAAGTCCTGCTGTATAGTTGGGACTGAACGAATTGAATGTAAAGGAGTAGTAGGCTGTACAAAACACATACAGCTTCATCTTGCATAAGGGAATTAATTTATATTGGACTATTCTCGCGCAGGCTCAGGCTGTGTGTTTGCACACATACTGCATGGTTTCATAACAAGTTGTTTCTGTTGCATCGAGGCTAACACATGTACAGAATAATGAGAAATATTCTGAAAGTGAGGTCTGCGCAAATGTTTCATAGGTTGATAGATTCATCTGTCCAGAAATTAATCAATTATAGACTACTCACTGCTATGGTCGAGTGGTCACGATGTCCATGCATCTCTATGCAACTTTGGGAAGGTTGTAAAGACTTTGGTGGTGATCTCGTACAGTTTCCATAACATCTCCTCATAAAGAACGTCAATCGAGTGTATAAAGTTTGTTTTATATGGGTTGTTAGTTGTCCTGCGTGCCTTCCATAATTCCCATGGGTTCACAGTGCGCATTGCAAGATGACGCTGAAATGGACTGCTGTCTTCTCTCTCCCCCAGCGCCCCCGTTCGCAAATTAATGTTTAGGCTAAACAGTTCTGATAATACAACTTATTTTGACTGTCCATTCATGTATAACTTAAACTGCGCGGGGTATTCCAAACCAATGCAGCTCACAGACTTTAGCGACATCATAACAAACCGACAACTAGGGCCAACCCAGCAACAACTATCATTTCCTGTCTTACCTTCACAATAAAGTGTCTGCCGCGTATCTCCCAATGCAGCTTATTTCACATAGGTTATTATTAACAGGAAAAAGTGTAGCTTAACCCGTGTGTTTTTGTGCAACCAAACTAACGTGCATGTGAGAGTGATGAGGAGAGAGAGAGAGAGAGAGAGAGAGAGAGAGAGAGAGAGAGAGAGAGAGAGAGAGACATTGAGAAAGAGAGAGAGAGAGAGAGAGAGGGATTTGCGGTGATATTAATGAACTGCCGTGTCATTTTCAATCGGTCCTTATGTCCGATGAGGTTTATATTTTCCGGTCTTTGTCATTAAAAATCGGTCAAATCCGGCAATTCCCGGTCTAACGCAATCTCTGATATGTATATATATATATATATATATATATATATATATATATATATATATATATATATATATATAATGTCTATTTATAGGCCACTATTCTGATTTCTGAAGACAAGTACCCCCTTCCCCTGACTACATCATTTTGCATGTTGCATAATGGCAACTAAATATTGCTTTCTATGCAATAACAGCTGTACTAGTCAAGTTATTGGTGTAATATGGTTTTACAATTTACAGATTAGCATGTTCACACAAAGAACCAGTAAAATACATAGGCCTATTCCCATTTTCTCCTGTACCCCCTGCAGTACCCCCGCGTACCCCTAGGGGTACACATACCCCCATTTGAGAAACAGTGGTATAGATCTTGAGATCCTCTAGCTATTTCACACTTGAGAGCAGATGGTGTTTGGTCGGGACAGTGGCTCTCCCTGAATGTTTGTGGAATTTACCTCCATGCAAAACAGGTGCGCAGCCACGCCCAGCTCTAAGTCCAAATACAGACTCACTCAGGCCAGGTCTGCTGTTTTGACCTCAAAGGCACCCTTACTTGTCAAACAGACCCCTCCCTCCCCTCCCTTTCTAGCCTCTCCTCTCCCTGCTCTGGTGCAGAGCAGAAGCCGTTTGACAAGTAAGGGTGCCTGTGAGGTCAAAACAGCAGTTTGGGTGGTCTCAGGACGTTGTGTAAACACAATCCAATAAAAAAATACTAACTTTGAAGCTAAAGAAATAACCGCACTAGCCTAAGGACAATCCACTTTGTTAGTTATGAGAGAGCCCGTGAAATCTAGCAACAGGGGCTGCCGAAATCTAGCAAAAAAATTGACTAAAGCAGGTATGAAGGGGTATGATAAAAGGCAGATTTAACCCTATATGTGTTTTGGTCTGGATGACTCCTTTAAATCAGCCATCCTCCATGGGGAGGAACTGGTAAAGTTTGTGCACTTGGTGCAAAGTTTTAGATTTTTGGTATGGTGTTAGGTATGGGTATAAGGTTTTCAAAAACCATCACAAACAAGTTGGGCACGCACCCTAGTGGTCTGTTTGCAATTAATCAAATATTAGATACATTAGTATATGGTTGAAACCCCAAATAATTGATAAAAGAGATTTTTCAATGGATTCAGTTACTATTGGGTATGATAAACAACATACTAAAAATTCAGGAAAAAATAACTAAGGCATCTTTTTCAAAATGGTGTCCACGATGGCTGCCGGGAGCTAAAAATGCCTGTAAACTGGGTTTTAATGTGTAGAAATTCATAAAAAACGTGTAGCTTCCGGCAGCCATCGTGAACGCCATCGTGAAAAGGATGCCTTTCCGGTAGTTATTTTTTTCTGAATTTTTAGTATGTTGTTTATCACACCCAATAGTAACAATTAATAATTATTTGGGGTTTCAACCATATACTGTTGTATCTAATATTTGAATCATTGCAAACAGACCACTAGGGGGCGAGCCCAACTTGTTTGCGATGTTTTTTGAAAACCTCATACCCATACCTAACACCATACCAAAAATCTAAAACTTCGCACCAAGTGCACGAAACTGATGATTTGTGACCAGTTGCTCCCCAGCTACATGCAACAATATATAAATGACCAAATCTACAAACTCAAGTGTCACAATGCCTCTTTTGTTGTTGTTTTTATTACATTTTAATTATAGATTTATTTGGACAGTGCATATATTAATGAACACCACACATACTGTACAACACCTTGTAAATACACAGGATTTAGCAAGAATTAATGCGCATTTCCAACTGTACTCCCTATACGGATAACAAGCTACAATACAAAAAGAGCATGTATAAACATTACTAAAAGGGTACAAACACAAGGGGAAAAAGGCCTGCTTTTGCAATCTTTTGCAAATGTTTCTCTATAGGGTGTGCCAAATGTAGATCTAAGAGCGGCCATTTCTTGGGTAAACACAGCCTTACACAGGTGTTCTGATTGGAGTAAAGCATTAGTTCTATGCAATCAAAAAATTGAAACACCTGTGTTTTGACCCAAGAAATGGCCGCTAAGGACAACAATGACGTAGCCGCTGGCACACACTATAATGACATGCCAACACAGGTAAGCCAGGTTGAAAGCGGTTAATTGCACTCACCTGGGAGCCCTGACATTGTGCAGCTGGCTAATCGGGGATTAGTTGGACCTGTGGATGCATGGCAGCGAGTCAATGCAATGTTCCACCATAGCAGGGGTGTTAGTGACCACTCACTCATCTGTGGGATTATCCTGCCCACCCATAGAGCAGCAACATGGACACCCAAACAGTGGTGGGAAATGTTCTGATGTTTTTGTCACTTAAAAGTATATTAACACACTTTTAGAAATGCTCTGTTAAGGCACGGTCACACCGGAATAATTGCGACCGCGGTCGCAATGAAACCCGGCAGATCCTGTCCGTACACGAGTCAGTGGGTAACGCCTCAATGTCTATAGCTGACCTGTTGTGACATCACATTGTTGACCAAGACAGCCTGTTCTGGCAATCTTACAGTATATGGAGATCCCTTAAGCCCATATTTGGCAATGCCCATATATGGACGCTCCATATGGCCAAGACAGAATTCATTCGCACATCAAGACTGCTGACTATCATCACCTGGATGCATATCCATATATGAAGATCACTACATTGACCTCATCAAACCCTGGATATCCTTACATAGAGATGGCTGGATCATCACATAGATCTCCATATATGGAGCTGGTCAATACCTCTACATCTGACCTCACGGACTCCATATATGGATATAGCTGACCTGTTCTGGCATCACAGTGATGACTCGACCAGCTCAGCAGAAGGGTATACATGCCAAAGCAGCCATGTGCACGCGCCCATGCGCACCTTTTAGGGCGAGGTCGCTTCTCTCCCTTAAGGGCGTCTTACTGGTATTCTACCTATGAAAGTGTATTCTGCCAATTAATTTCATTCAACCTCCTCTTGAGTGTTGGCTGGATAGACGCTCCTAAAGGAGACATATATACCTCACCCTGCAGCAATGCATGTTTTTACCTTTTTTTTTTTTTTTTTTTTTTTTTGCAAAATCTGCAAATGGCAGCAAACCGCTCCATTCCCATTGAAATTAATTGGCATAATCCGCCCTCATAGGTCAAATAAAAGCACCCTTACAAGTAAAAGTCCAGTAATCTAATTTTTTTATCAAAAGTACTCAAATGCTTTAATTGAGTAGAAGTCCAGTCTAGAATTCAAAATGGCATTTTGGCATCAAAATGTATTAAAGTACCAAAAGTAAAAGTTAAAAAAATGTTTGAAAATAGCAGATCTACAATCTCACAGTGCGTTACAACGCGTTTTGAGCTTATCTCACAGTGCGTTACAACGCATTTGAGCTTGTAGAGCGGCTATTTTCAAACAGCCAAATGTATAAAATAGGGCTAAAGTGTTTAATGTATGTTTTATAATACCAGTAAGACTCCCTAATCGGGAGATAAGCGACCGTAGGTCTCGCTAGAAGAGGGCCATGTGAGAAATGAGGGGTGGGGTCTCCGCGTTGCCTTGGCGGACGAATAGGTACCGGCCCCGGCTCTCCCGGACGCTCCTAGGCCGAGTTAGGGCATTTTATGTGAGCTGCAGTGGAGGGGGTCCTCCACTGGGGGCGCCACCACTTTTGCATCCGTTCTGGAGTACCAGGAGTGGGTGGTCCCCGGGAATTCCCCGTGAGCAGCCCCGTGGGGGTGGTCATTTGGTCATTTTTGCACATTTGGTATTTTTTTTACACCTGGGGGTCCCCCAGGGACCTGGGGGTCCCTGGAACTCCGGGGGTCCTTGGAGGTTGTAGTTTGGCAGGCAAGGAGTTTGTGTGGAAATTTTGGCATGGATCGGGGCAACGGTGGCCGAGATATGAGTAGGGGGAAAGTGTGACGTGTATGTGGTAATGTTTTTACACCTGGGGGTCCCCCAGGGACCTGGGGGTCCCTGGAACTCCGGGGATCCTTGGAGGTTGTAGTTTGGCAGGCAAGGAGTTTGTGTGGAAATTTTGGCATGGATCGGGGCAACGGTTGTGGAGATATGAGCAGGGCAAAAGTGTGACTGACTGACTGACGGACTGACGGACTGACCGACAGCCCCTGGAGCTTTTGATAGTAAATGCGACCTACGGTCGCAATTATATTTATAATGTATATCTGCAAAGTAACTAGTAACTAAAGTGTTCAAATAATTGTACAAAAGTATTGTAAATTGGAAATACTCAAGTAAAGTACAAATACCTCAAAACTGTACTTTAGTACAGTACTTAAGTAAATGTACTTAGTTACTTTACACCACTGTGGGGGTTGACAGAGTTCATATGTTTTACATGATGTTCACAGGTCTGCTATTTTCATAATTTGCATAATTGTTGTAAAACAAAAGCATCTTTGTTGATGACCTTTTTTTGTTGAGTACCACTCAGTCGCAACAGCAACCCCCTATCACAGCAGCTACTTTGGTGGGCCAAGGCAAGGCAAACATATTTTGTATGGCATTGGTTTTCAACACTGTACACTGTGTTACAGTGGTTTTCAACAGCTCTTCAGCTTATTTACATAGGAAACTTTTATGTATCTCATAACAGACGAATAGAACACAGTACTATCTATCTATAACATGCTGCACTGACCAGGGGCGTCAATTGGGTATAGCAGGGGTATGCAGCTGCCATAACCTGGGTCCAGGGGGAAAATAAAAGTTACTTTTAAATACAAAACCATGAATGTCTCTTTGTCTACCTGCACTGGTTATTATGTTGTTAAATTACAGTAAAATAACTACAAATGCAAAATGTAACAAAATGGTCACTTTAACAAGGTAGTATAATTATATTCTCCACACTTGTATTCTCCCCATCTTGACAAAATGGTATATTCCCAGGTTCCGCAGGTCAGCTGCACAGGTGCAATGCATTATTGTTAATTGTGGCCCGTTTACTAACATGCCAAGTTTAGCTGCACTTGAACAACCATTCCAGGCTACCATATCCAGCCCAAGAAACCGTAGAAACCTTTGTAAAAAACAGCCAAAATTCATTTTTTTCCGACATTGTGAAAATAGCCGATCTACATGCTCACAACGCCTCACAGCGCGAGGCGTTGTAAGCATGTAGATCTGCTATTTTCACAATATAACCGTGTTATCCAAAATGTAATGCCTCTTATGAGGACTCCCATCTTTGCCATACCCTAGCTTTTGCTGAACTGACGCCACTGGCACTGACCACAAGTGCCAGGGATAAGGGGTGGTTTGAGTGACAGCCTCTCTCTCTCTCTCTCTCTCTCTCTCTCTCTCTCTCTCTCTCTCTCCCTCTCTCTCTCCCTCTCTCTCTCTCTCTCTCTCTCCCTCTCTCTCCCTCTCTCCTATAGACATGGCGAACTGCCGCGGTCTGGCTCTGGACTGGCTCTCCAGGAACTTATACTGGCTGAGCTCGGAGAACGACGAGTCGCAGATCAATGTGGCTCGCCTCGACGGCTCCCTGAAGACCACCGTCGTCCACGGCATCGATAAGCCCCGGTGCCTGGTGGTGCACCCCGCCAAGGGGTGAGTGGATTATAGAGCCGCAACATCTGTGCTCGCCATCATCCGCCATCCAGCCTCCAGCGCGCATATCATTAGCACGCCTAAAAGGAAAAAGAAAAAAAAAACCATCTAAATAAAGACAGGGGAGAGGCGAGGACACACACACACACACACACACAGGGGCGTCACAAGGGGTAGGAAAGTGGGACTGAGTTACTAGGGCCCAAGGTGGTGGAGGGGCCTTAATTATTATTTTATACTTTAGCTATTGAAAAATAGCAGATATACAAGCTCACAGCGCGGCACTGAGTGCCGCGCTGCGAGCTTGTAGATCTGCTATTTTTGAAAAAGTCGTGAAAATGTGTGCAAATCTTCGAATATTATGTATTTTTTAAGCGAACATTTGTAACTCAAATTCTGCTTCTGGGGGGGTCCCTGGAACTCAATATTTTGAGATGGGGTTCCGTGGCCATACCATTTTGGGGGTCCTTCACATGAAAAGGTTTGAGCTCCACTGACATAGAAACATAGGTTTTTCAAAAAAATGTCATGATTTTTTTCAAAAATAGCAGATCTACAAGCTCGCAGCGCGGCACTCGGTGCCGCGCTGTGAGCTTGTATATCTGCTATTTTTCAATAGTTAAAGCACAGGGGCCCCGCAGTGAATCCTTGTACCCAGGGCCCAGAATTTGGTGTGACGCCCCTGCAGTGCACACACACAAAACCTGTCAAAGTGGAGGAGAACAAATTGTTTTTCAAGCTTGCGCGCAATTCGTCAATAGACCTTGACAAGGTCGTCAGGCGGGAGAACACAATCTTATCGGCTTCCCTTCGGTCTTCAGCTCTAATTAGCGGCAACATAACATCATCATTGACCATGTAAAGTAATAAAGTAAACCTTCGGAGATGGCTTCTGCTTTAATGGGTTCACTAATCACTCCCCCCCCCCCCCCCGCCACGCAGGAAGGTCTACTGGACAGACGGCAGCACCGTCAACATGGCCAACATGGACGGGAGCAACAGCAAGGTCCTCCACCAGAACCAGAGAGAACCTGTTGGTTAGTATGTTATGTGTCACAGGGACGTGCAGAGAATGGTACAGTTCTCTGCAAGTCATATTGGCCTGGCGGTCCCCACTTTGAGAACCAGTTCTGCAATATAGTGGTTGTTGTTTTCGTTATTGTTGTTTGTAAAGCACTGAATTGTTGGGAGGCGAGGTCGGACCGAAGGGAAAGCGGTCAAAATGAGCTTCAAGCTACTGTAGAGAGGCAGGGGCTGAAATTTCTAAAAGGGCCTTTTAGTGAAAATACAGAAAATAGCCATCCTCCAAGCTCACAACGCGTTGCACTTTGGAGGTCGCCTATTTTTTATGCTTGATTTCTACACAGAGAGGGCAATTCTTTCAACATAAAATGCTGCATTCAAGTTCAGGAGAGTTTGGACAAGGCAATTCTCTTGAATGCTGCCTTCAGGTATGGCATGGAAAGAGGACATTTGCATTTCTTTCACCACAGTGAAAACTGCATTCATTGTCTGAAGAGGGCACTTTTTTTACAGACGGATAAAAGGGCAGGGGCTCAAGCCCCCTTTGATGTCTATGCGTGCCCGTGCCTGATGTGTCACCAGAGCCAGCGAGAACCTGGTGGTCAGTATGTGATGTGTGACTTCTCTGGAAGTCAGCCTAACTAGAGTGGATATTTTGCTATCTTTACCAGCATGCCTATTCTGGGGGGGAACATAAAACAAACAACAAACACACCTAGTGTGAAGTGAGCGGTGCTATTTATGAGTTAATTTCATTAAGCGTCCCGTGTAGCTTGGTCAATGTGACCCTGGGCATACAACACACTTTGAGCGCTTTGTGCCAAGATGTAGGCCAGATGTAGGCCAGATGTAGGCCATGCTTCAGAGCCCGGACAAAGCCAGATGTTGGAGCTTAGCTAATTCCAGGAGCACCACTCAAAAGAAATAGCAGATGTACAAGCTCACAACGAGTCATCGGCAAAAGTCTGTCATTGGCTGGGCCCTGTTTGAAAGTAGGTTAAGTGACTGCCAACTTTTGAGTTTTGATCGTTCTTCTTTTCCATAATCTAATTTCTTGAACTCATTGTTATTTTTCCAATTCAATCCATGGACCGGACGGAATGGATTTGTTGAGATCAATCCTTCTGCCTTCACACTAGATGATTCTTTTTTTGGGGGAGGGGGGACTACTTAGCCTTTTCTTTTTGTTCGGACGTTAACTTTATTTCGACATCATCCGAGTTGTTAAGGACACTGACTGACTGCAGTATAGTAGCAGTCCGCCTTCCCATGTACATTTGAAGTAAATAGTAAAATGAGGACATTGTAACAGCTCTCCTCTCCTCCTCATACTTTTTATGGCCATGACCAGAAGCTGAGTGGGTGGAGAGGCCGGCTGGTAATTAGCATTGTTGTTATTATGAAACAGAACCACCATCTCTGACCAGAAACAAAATGTAGCATGAACCAAACCTTCATGCCCGACCAGGGGAAATCCCGGTGAGAGAAGTCCATTTTCTTTCTTAGATAAGCCAACGTTGTTCTTCTTGTGAAGTAGTGCTTTTTGCACTTTGCACTTTGAAGTATTTATGAATAACACTATTTCCATTTGGCCAGGGGTGACGTAGAGTAGAGTAGAGTAGACCATCACCACAGCTCCGACATGCTCTTACAGTATAGGCTGCCCAAGTCTCTGTGTAGAGCAGCTTTACCACTGAGGTAGATATGTAGAATCCACAGTTAGTCCCCCCAGGAATCCGCGGAGAAAAATTCTTGATTCCGCGGAGAACAATCCTGATTCTGCGGAATTCTGTGGTGAACAATTCTTGATTCCGCGGACATTAATAAACAACCTAAAATGACCAGTTATCAAGCTAAAAATGATATAGTTCTAATAATCAAGTAAAACCCTTCATGAAATAGCTACAATTAATTGTAATTAGTGGTTAGAATAATCAAATAATCATTTTTGAGAATACAAATCTAATATTAAATCTATTATTTCTTTAATTGTTATTGTTTTTAATAATTACTTTCTGTTGCAAAGACTATATTGTCATGCAAATTAACCAATGCCCATAGTAACCACATTTTAGAGGATACCTAGTATGGGTGTAATATTTATTTATTCTCTTCTGCATTAGCATTGTTATTGCCAGGACCATTATAGAGGCAGAGAGAGAGGAACTATAGTTCAGGACACAGTTTCTGTCAGGAACGAATGTGGGACCGGACCAATACAGCGTCAGTGCAACTAGCAGGAGGGAAGCTAAGCTATTCCCCAGGCTCTGTATGAAGTGGCCACTTGCCAGACCATGTACACATTGTTTTATAATAGTAGTAATGACTACTCCCGACGCTCTGCTGCCACTCGCGACCGCTATTCCGCGGACGTCAGAAAAGTCCGCGAACGGCCGAGAAATCCGCGGGTGGTCGCGAATTCCGCGAAAAATTCTGCGATCGCGGAATCGCGGATTCCTGGGGGGACTACACAGTGGTGTAAAGTAACTAAGCACATTTACGCAAGTACTGTACTTAACCCTTCTTGTGCCTATCCCGGACAAGTTCGGGATTTTTTTCAATCCAATACAATGTTTGTTTTGCTATTTTACTTACCCTGAGCTGCTTGTAGAGATGTGGGTGGTCCTGGCTCGTCCTACGCTTTCCAACGAGTGATTCTAGATGGTCCGACGATTTATTCCATTGAAAATGGTTTAGAATAAAGTTTAGAGCCCCCCCCCCAAAAAAAAAAACTCAATCTATACTGTCTGTGGCGCGACGTATTCCGGGGTGCCTATCCCGATCTAGTCCGGGATATTTAATAAAATTAATTAATTAATCGGAGGCCTCAACGAAGCCCCGGTCTAATTTTCCATCCATGCCCCGGGCCGCGATTCTGTTTACATCGGCCCGTAATCGGGTAACGCCGCCGCACCGCGCCGCCCACTCCAATACAAACTCACATCTTTAGAGACCTTTTTCTCTGAACTGTGTTCCCAGGGCAGCGACAAAGTTTTTTTGCGGCTAAATAGCTTCAGATCGGGCTCACTTCCTCCGGTCTTCGTTCATAACAGTGTTTGCAGTGAAAGCCCATGCCACTTCTGCCTGTGTAGACGGAAGTTAGAGCGAAAGGCCTATGCAGAAATGTCTGGCACTCTAGCGGCACCTTGTGGCCCCTGGCAGTAAGTGGGTTAAGTACAATTTTGTGGTATTTTTATTTTTATTTTACTGGAGTATGTCCACATTTCTGTACTTTTGCCTCTACTCCACTAAATCTCAGAGGCAAATAATCTATTACGCCACTACAATTATTTGGAGACTTTAGTTACTAGTTACTTGGAAGATTTTTTATTATTATTACAAAACATACATTAAAGGTGATACACCATGCATTTAAAAAGTATTTATTTCATATTGTTTATGTCCCAAAGACGTTTTTCAAAAGGTTTGAGGCTAAATTACAGCCTGTTTTGAGAACCCGTGGGATGCTTTTAACCTCCGCCTTCCCAAAACCAGAGACAAAGACACAACGGTCAGAAATGGGACTTGTGAGGATAGAAGGTGCTAGTGGGACCCCAAAAAAAGGAAAAGTGAAATGTCATGGTGTTTAACCACTTCAGCTCTATATACATTTTAGCCATTTGAAAATAGCTAATCTAATATGCATGGCAACGCATTGTGAGCCTGTAGATCTGCTATTTTCAAAGAGTTGTATACATTTTATAATACTCATGAAGTACTTTCACTTCATGAGTAAAACATTCTTCCAAAACACTGCACGCCAGTGTTACCCCTAGTAGTTAATGTTTACCAGCAGCGCAATGGTTGCACTTGTCTGAGACACAGTGGCAATGCCGGTGCAGCTGGCACTGAATGGCAGTGGACACAGCGGGCACAGCGGGCCTCACGGAGGTTGGCTCCACGGTTCAACTCCTGGGTTAGGAGACATAAAAACGACATGTAGGTTTTGATTATATATATGTAACGCCTGGTTGCGCGAAAGACTAACATCTCAACTATCAGACCAAAGGGATGTTCCTGTGAACCAGGAGAGATACTAGACTTTTGACCCATCAGGCTGTCCTTGTGAAAAGACACTTGGAACCATCAGTGTGTTTAATTTAATGTATTTATATTGTTTCACCCTAACCCTTGTCTGGCTACATTTGTACGTTCTCAAAGTTAAATTAACTCTGATGTTTTATTTCTAGGCCTCCTCCCATTAGCATGCCCATTAGATAGAGGACACTCTAGTCTTACAACAGTGTGTAACGACGCACTGTAGTTATCTCTTCCATTTCAAAACAATAGCCCTCCTGATCCGAGACAGAGGAACTTCATCTTTGATCACTCTGGCAAGACTAAAACATCTCCGCAAACTGCTAATTGCTCATTAAAGAGCAACCGCTCTCCATTTGACTGCCGTTAAGTAGCACACTACCATTGTTTGGCCTGCACGGTGTCTGACGGAGCATCGCTGGGTTCATTGTTTGGCCTGCACGGTGTCTGACGGAGCATCGCTGGGTTCATTTCAGGCATGCGCTTGAAGACGGTCTAACGGTAACACTGTGCAATTACCCTCACGTTAGCCCCGGTTAACCTCACCTTGCCTATACACTACCTGTCCCTCCTTTCTTAGCATTTGAGCTTGAACTCTTGCCCGCCCACGTAGCGTACGCTGACTATACACTCCCATGAACGATTGCAGCTTGAGCGAGCAAAAAAAAAGAAGAACAAAAAAAAAACACAAACCCACAGGCCTCCGTCTTCTAGCCAGCAGCTGTTGTTGTCGCTGCACACCTCAAGGTCAAGTTCTCCCTTTCTCTCAACACGCGCGCACACACAAGAGCTCCATTGTTTTTCAAAAGTGTCCGGCTCTCTCTCGCTCGCTCGCTCGCTCTTCCCGGGGCCTGTCAGCAATACAGATAACAGGGGGCGCCATATTTCACCGGCTTCATTTATGATTATGGGGTGGACCAGGGGACAAGAGTAAATTAATGGCGCGTTGTGACTGTGAATCTTCCACGCATAAATCTCGACGCGCGCGTGCTCTGCGGGAGACGGAGATCTGTCCGGACGACGCACGCAGGCACAATTGAAATCGCCTTCCGGCTTGCCGGCCGTCAATAGCACGGCGTTCTATCAAAAACCATCATGTCGCTCCCCCGGGAAATGGATTTAAAAGTACAGTAGTCTGTCACTCAGTTTATTTATGATGCCAGCTGGAGGTCAAATAGAGACATATCCCACCAAGCCTGAAGTCTTCTAAGCCACAGGCACGTGCACACATCATCTTATCTGTCTGTAAAAAAGTGCCCTCTCCAGACCACGAATGCAGTTTTTACTATGGCGAAAGAAATTCGAATCCCCTCCTTCCTGAAGGCGTCATTCAAGAGAATTGCCTTGTCCAAACTCTCTTGAACTTGAATGCAGCATCTTATGTTGAAAGAATTGCCCTCTCTGTGTAGAAATGCATGCCGTTTCACCACATCTCTAGAATGTACTTGATTATGCTTGGTTCGGTGTGGTATCACACACCAAAAAAAATGATATTTCTACCAAAAAGCCCTTTTAGAAATTTCAGCCCCTGCCTCTCTAACATTCTCTGCACGTCCCTGCTCATCCAAGACACATACAGCGCACGCACACCACGCACGCACAAACCTCGCAAACATTTTTTACCCTGACAGATGCATGCACAGTGTGCAGATATTAGCGGAATCCTTCACAAGTGAAAAATTGGGTTTTCTTGGATTAATTGCTAAACTTTGCACCAGCCTGCAGTGCAGTGTGGAGCAGCCATGCCTGTTGAGCCGGCCAATTTAAGCTTATGATAATCTAAGTACAGTATATAAGACTACTTTGGCTCATAAATCAAATTTACGCCCTAATCTAGTTTTGATTACAATGCTGCGTTAGACCTCATTTATATGTGCGCCTTGATTATCTCCAATGATTTTTTTAATATTCTTTATAGGTGATAATCAATGTTTATCTACCATCTCCACTACCCCGGTCATGATGAAGTCATACCACACACAGAGCATAAATTAGGGGCTTAAACCGTCACGGCGAGATTCTAAAAAAACACTCTTCTCCCTCCCCTTCTCCTTCCCTCTCTAGGTCTCTCCATCGACTACACGGCCGGCAAACTCTACTGGATCAGCTCGTCCAACGGCACCATCAACCGGTGCAACCTTGACGGCAGCGTTCTGGAGGTGCTCGAAGACCTGAAGAAGACGCTGACCAAAGGCTCTGCGCTGGCCGTGATGGGTGAGTAGCACCTTGGGTGTGACCTGCGCTGTGAGTTGGCTTAACGGAAAAGTGCTCGAATTTGGTTTAAGTGCTGCGTTTAAGGGAAGTTACGTCATGCGGTGCAGGTCTGTTTACATCCCCAGCGGAACAACAAAAATAGATTGTTTGTTTGTTTGTTACCTTTATTTAAACTCGGGATACAATTGAGGGCAAGCCCCCATTCACAATGTAGCCGAGGTACAACAATGTCAACAATAATATATACATTTACATACATCAATATTAAGATACAATCAGAAGACAGAATATTTGAAACTGAAGTAATTTCAAGGAACTGAAACTAGGAACAATTAATTAAAACATTTACATTCTAAAACAAAAGTGTTAGAAACCATCGTTCTGAATTGGCCCAAGGCCGGCAGAGATCCTATCTTTAAGGATTTCTGGAGCTCGTTCCACGCAAGTGGAGCATTTATAGAAAATGCTGCTTTGCCAAGCTCTGTATGAGCAAATGGAACCTTGAGCGTCAAGAAGTCGCTTGATTGTAGCTCTCAACTCGCTCTCAATAGGTGTAACTTTGTCAGAATCCATGTTTTGTTTGGATATTGTTTAGTGCGAGCGGAACCGAAGGGGCGGGAGAAGTAGAACTGATTTTTCTTTTCCAGCGGGGAATACGTTTGTAGGAACACCGCAATGTGAAAAGAAAAGACAGCTTCCGGGGGAAGTTCACACGGCGGAAGTCTCTCCTTTCTAAGCACTCTGCCCTACGTTGTGACCAGGTTTTTCTCTTTGCAAATGAGTAAGACTGGCTACGCGAGGTTAGGTGAATAGTGTGGGAGAGCTTGTCAGGAGAGCATCAAGATGGCCGCCCGGGGGATTAAGACGGGAGAGAGCGGAGGGATTACGTGTTTCAGCCAGTTAAGTGGCCGGAGAATGGAGCCATTTAGGCTGTCCTCGTCGCGACAGTCTTGCTTCACTTTGTGTGGAACGGCTGGGGCATTAGATAATTAAAACACTGAGCGCGGCCGTGATTGATGATTGATTTTCTTTTTTTTCTTCCTCTCCCCGTTTGTAATGAAAAGGGAGGGGGAGATGGTTCATTATGGGCTGTTTCTTGGTATCAGTACTGAATCCAATATGTTGGACCATCCATCACCGTCGAATTTCATTTAGAAAATCGCCCCAAAATTATCTCCTAAGCTAACATGATGGTCCCTTTTTATCCCTTATTAATAAAAGACTGATTTATACGGAGTCGTAGAGCGGGGTGGCGCGTGCCCGGAAAATAGCGGCGCAGCGCGGTGACACTTACGCCAGGGCTCCACTGCGGCTCGGACGTCGTGCCGACAACGTGTCGTGCCGACAACGCGTTGTGAGCTTGGAGGTCTGCTATTTTCGATATTTCCTCCAAGAGGCCCTTTTAGAAGTTTTTAGCCCCTGCCTCTCTAACATTCTCTGCATGTCCCTGCTGCACCGCACTTTTATTCTACCCATGAGGGTGGATTGTGTCAGTGCATTTCAATGGGAACAGAGTGCTATCGGTGTGAGCGTGCCCTGAGAGGTGCATTTCAATGGGAACAGAGTGCTATCGGTGTGAGCGTGCCCTGAGAGGTGCATTTCAATGGGAACAGAGTGCTATCGGTGTGAGCGTGCCCTGAGAGGGGCCCTCCAACCCTGCTTGCTTTCCTGAAGGCCGGCCGATGGTGTCGGAACACAGACAACCAAATACCGACACAGTTTTCTTTTTTTGATCAAATCTAGGCTACTGCAACGAAAACACGACCTGAGGTAAAGGAAAATAACCAGCTTTTTAGACCCGAGAAGAATCTTCCCTTCAGAAAACATTGCAAAGTGATGGCGAAGAGTAGAAAATATGTTTCTGAGAATCCCATAGTTTTCTCCCCCCCCCCCCCCCCCCCCTCCCTAGCTGGCAACTCATAGTAGGACTTAATTAGAAAGGAGAGGGAAAGTGAATCTTTGGTTTGGTGTGATTGAGCTTTGGACGACAGCGCGTACATATCGTCGTTGTCGGGTGGAAACCTTGTATGTCCAAAACAGTTTGATTTGTATAATCATTTTTAAAATGATTTAAACTAGTGAAAACAGCCGATCTACAAGCACACAACGCCTCGCGCCGCGAGGCGTTGTGTGCTTGTAGATCTGCTGCTTTCACTACTTTTGTGCGATGGCCTTGTGCGATGAAGCAGTGCTTTACTTTGCGAAAAAATGTACACATTTGAAACCTGGAGATACAAGGTTTCTGCCCGACAGTGACGATATCCCACATGCCAGCGTCAGGCGGGGGGCCGAATCCTAACATGATTGATTCCGTCCCAGATGGCTCCGGGAAGAGACGTTGGACCCCGCGCGACGCGTGTCTCTGAGGACGTTCAATTCGGCAACGTGGCATCTGTGTTTTTAATTACATTACACCCTGAATATTATTATTTTTAATTATTTTTTTTTATGTTTATTTTACAAGGGATAAGAATTATAAACGGTCTCGCTTCCATACGGCGGCAATCTGGACAAGCGGGAAAGCCTCGCGTCGCGCGTGTGAACGCCATCGAGGCGGTTTGCCAAGATCGGTAATGAGTAGGGAGGAAACGGAGGCACGCGTGCAACGCACACACGCTCACACACACACGTGCATGTGCGTGCGAGTGAATAAGTGTAAGCTTGTGTGATTGTGTTTTTTTCTTTTTTTTTTTTAAGATGGCAGCCCGTCCTCCTTCTTTTTAAAGGAGAAAAGATAAAAACCCATGCAGAGCATTGTTGGAGTGAGACTTTTTCTTTCTCTGGCAGTAATTCTTAGCAGCATGTTATTAGTCATGGGGCCTGGCTTTGTCTGCCAGGTGGGTGGGCGGGGGTCTCCCCTCTCACGTCCACCGAGCGTTAATTAGACCGTTGGAGTGTAACGGAACAGTGACTGAACCGAAGCAACACACCCCGTTGTTCTCTTAAGTATTGTTTCTGCCAACTTGAAGGGGGCGGCTTCAGAATAAAAGCGCTATATTCTTCTTATCTTTATCCGGAGCGGTTCCAGCAGCTAAAGCATTGGAGTGTGCCGCGGTCCACGTCGTCGTCGGTGGAGGAGGGAGAAGTGTTTTTTTCCTCTTCCCGCTCGCAGGAACGATGGAGACTTCATTACAGCATTTCACAAATGGGAGATAGAACAGGAGGTGACACTGACTAATGGCTCGCTTTCCTTGCAGAAGCAGGTACAGCGAAAACAGTGAAATGATGTCCGCGAGTCTCCATCAATCACAATTAATGACGTTTTTGTTTGTCGCCCGGGAAATTGCGAGCGACGACTAGGGTAGGGATGCACGACACCGGATGTATTGGATCATACCTCACCGTGGACACTAGCTAGTGTTAGCGAAGTGAGGAGCGGAGGCTTTTTTTGGGGGGCGGATGAAAAATGTGGTGATCTGGTTAATTAATTTGCGTGTGCGTGCGTGTCTGCGAGTGCGTAACACCACTTCCATTGCTACCGTGTCTCGTTATCCTCGGTGCTGCCGGCTGTCGCAGCTTAGCAGCACTTTGGGCAAAACGATGGGGATGAATTTAACTCTTGAAAGAGTCAAACGAAACCAATTCAGGCTGGGTACACATTCCGGGTACCATTCAGGCCGGGTACACATTTTAGTGTATGGGAGGGGCTTACAGTACATGTACAGTAAGTAGCAACATATTTGTTTTTGTAGGCTAATTTCTGATTTAGGCCTAACTATAGGTAAAAAAAAAAAAAACATCTGTTCATTAACAGTTTGTCATTTACATGTATATTGTCAGTAGTGTACAGTAAAAAGTGTATTAATACAAAAAATGTTGGTTTCATTTTGTGCTCTCAAGTGTTAAAGGTGCAGTATAAGGGTCCATTAAGGTTACCAACTCTCCATCATTTAGCTGGGGACCACTGATGGTCCCTGGAGCACTGATCTAATGAATGAATGAATGGACAAATAAATATCCCTCTGGATAAAGGGTAAATGTCTAAAGTGTAAGGTAAATGATACAGTACATCACAACTATAATAAAGAGAGACACATGAAGACACAGTGCACTAATAAAGATAGATCCCTGTGAGGAGTCCTATTATAGCAGCTTAATAGGTTGTTTAAACCCTATTAGCGTAGGCGCTTTTCAACCCTTTTCATATCTAGGTCCATTATTTATTCTGCAATTGAGCCACGGAAACCTCCGTTTCCTGAGATTTAGCCTCTCAGACCTCAACACATAGGCTGTTTTGTTATCATTGATAAGACTTTGTCCACAATTCCATGCTGTATAGATGTTGACTCCATGGCATGGGAGAGATAACAGGAAAATGTTCATCAAAAAGTCCTCTACAATTTACAATTTAGGCATTTGGCAGATGCTCTTAATCCAGTGGACTTACAATAGGCAAAGGTAATACATCATTACATCGAATGCATAGAAATAGTAAGACCACCTATTCAGTGAAGAAACTTTATACATCTATCTAAAATAAATATATAAAATGCTATCTAGATTACATGTATGGTCGTTGAGGGTAGGCAAGTGCTATGGTAAGTGCTATGGGCCAAGGTAGAGTCTGAAGAGATGAGTCAGACCACGGTGGAAGCTACTAGGGAGTTCTAAGTGCGACAGGGAGTTTATTCCACAGTTTGGGGGCCAGGAAGGTCGAAGAGGCTAGGATGAGTGGATCGTTGTCCTGGGGTTTTTAGCGAGGGTTCTGTCAGCATCCCTGTGTCAGCTGATCTGAGTGAACGGGTGAGGGTGTACCAATACATTCTGACCAAATTCTGTAGGGATCGATATTGAGGTGCCATAACCGTGGCTGCTTTGAAGGCCAACATCAGTGTCTAATTGCCTCTTCTTGTAAATTAAGTAATTAAGTTTAACAATAATGTAACTCAAGAGTTAAAGATCTATAAGGGTTCATTTGGTTACCAAATCTCCATCATTTACCTGGGGACCACCTGGAGCCCTCTCAAGGACCACTGGTTGAGAACCACGGTTACACATCGGCACCCCGAAACATTGCTATTCCGACCACCTAAACCGAACCCTAACCTCAGTCAAACTAACACTGGTGAATGCTAACCTGGTGAAATGCTAACCTGCTGACGTTGGTGAATGCTAACCTGGTGAAATGCTAACCTGCTGATGTTGGTGAATGCTAACCTGGTGAAATGCTAACCTGCTGACGTTGGTGAATGCTAACCTGGTGAAATGCTAACCTGCCAACGCTGGTGAATGCTAACCTTTCGGAATGGAAACCCGCCCCAGAGAACCGCTGCTATTAGCTTATACTTAATTGACTGAGGTTTCCCCTGACATCTGGTCCTCTCCTTTTTTTCCCCTCTACCAATGCATCTTTTTGCAGGAAATAGCAGATCTACAACCTCCCATGTGAGCTTGTAGTTAAGCTATTTTTTATGTTTGCCAGTTTTTTTATTTTTATTTTATTTTTTTTCTGAGCGATCAGCTTTTATGATATGCCCAAAATAGGGACATTATTATAGAAACCACATGGTTCACTCTGAAAGAGTAAAACAAATACAAATAAACAGATCCAAATGGACCCATTTTATTACTCTATGGGAGTTAACTATGGGGCGGCAGTGGCTCAGGGGTAGAGTGGCCGACTGGCCGGTAGAGCGGCCGGATGGAGAACCGGAAGGTTCCCGGTTCGATCCCGGGCTCCCCCAGAGTTAGTGTCGAAGTGTCCTTGAGCAAGACTCTGAACCCCTGGTTGCTCCCGATTGTGTTGGTCGGTCCCTTGCAAGGTTTACTCCGCCATCGGTGTGTGATTGATTGATTGAAGACTTTATTAGAGGTTTGCTTAGGAAAAGGTACAGGACAGTACAGTTCACTGGTACAAGGCCAACTAAAAGGATAAAGCACAAGAAAGCTTTTGGGCTTGTTTCAATTGGGGTTCCTTTTTACAAATCATACTTATATGAAAGTGTGTGTGTGCGTGCGTGCGTGCGTGTGAGAGAGAATGGGTGAATGTAATGTGCACAAAGAACTATCTATGTAAATCGCTTGGGAATAAAGCGCTATATAAATGCACCATTAAACTGAACACATGAAAATGTGATTGTGGTCGTGGAGGGGGAGACAGACAGACAGACAGACAGACAGACAGACAGACAGACAGACAGACAGACAGACAGACAGACAGACAGACAGACAGACAGACAAAAGAGGAAGAGGAAAAGAGGAAAGAATGCAGAGCATGTCAGTACCAGAGCTTATTGGGCCAGTGAATAGACTATTGATTCCTCCTCTCGCCACAGAGGAGAGATGCCTGCTCCATGGCTGTTCTGTTTGGTCTCCAATGAGAGTGAGAGGTGTGACTGATTACATTCGCCGGGGGCCGTCCTCCTCTCCCTCTCTCCAGGGGCGTCATGGGGGGGGGGAAGTGGGACTGAGTTACCAGGGCCCAAGGTGGAGGGGCCCTAGTAACTTTAGCTATTGAAAAATAGCAGATGTACAAGCTTACAGCACGGCACCGAGTGCCGTGCTGCGAGCTTGTCGAAAAGTTGTGAAAATGTGTGCAAATCTTTGAATATATATATATTTTTAAGCGAACATTTGTAACTCAAATTTTGCTTCTGCGGGGGGGTCCCTAGAAATACATATTTTGAGATGGGGGATCCATGGCTAAATACTGTACATATCATTTTGGGGGTCCTTCACATGAAAAAGTTTGAGCATCACTGACATGGAAACATAGGTTTCTTGCACACATTTTCATGATTAAAAAAAAAATAGCAGATATACAAGCTGTACATGCGCTTGTATACCTGCTATTTTTCAATAGTTAACATTCATGGGGGGCCCACAGTGAATCCTTGTACCCAGGGCCCAGAATTTGGTGTGGCACCCCTGCTCTCTCTCTCTCTCTCTCTCTCTCTCTCTCTCTCTCTCTCTCTCTCTCTCTCTCTCGCTCTCTGTCCGTTTTCCCCCGATTTCCCCAATCCCCTCGCCGCCGTTTCTTTCCCCTTTGTTTCCTCCTCAGTCAGACCGTAATCTGTTGACGTCGGGGGGAAAAATAAAAGGGCTGATGGAATCAACCCGACAATTACGGCGGTTACACTCACATGTGTTGGCGAGTACTGTACACGTCGGCCGTCTGCTTGCACCGGGCAAATAGCTTGTTAGGTTTTGTCGTTAGCTGAACCGTCAGCAGGGGTGTCGCACCAAATTCTGTGCCCTGGGTACAAGGATTCACTGCGTGCTTTAACTATTGAAAAATAGCAGATCTACAAGCTCACAGTGCGGCACCGAGTGCCGCGCTGCGAGCTTGTAGATCTGCTATATTGGAAAAAATCGTGAAAATGTGTCGCATTTCGATTTGAATATTTCAAATCCTTCTAAGGTTTTTGGAAAGAAAAACCTATGTTTCTATGTGAGTGGTGCTCAAACCTTTTCATGTGAAGGACCCCCAAAATTATATGTATTTGGCCACGGACCCCCTCATCCCAAAATATTCAGTTCCAGAGACCCCCCCAGAAGCGAATATTTGAGTTACAAATGTCTGCTTAAAAATACATACATTCAAAGATTTGCACACATTTTCATGACTTTTCAAAAATAGCAGATCTACAAGCTATTTTTCAATAGCTAAAGTATAAAATAATTAGGGGCCCCCTCCACCTTGGGCCCTAGTAACTCAGTCCCACTTTTCCCCCCGCCTTGTGACGCCCCTGACCGTCGGTGTGCGTTCGGCTTGCGGGTCCTGCCTCTGTTAGTGATTTAGCCAATCAAACGGTATCGAGCGTTAATTAAACAACGGTTCCTTCCCGCTACCAAAGCTTTATTTTTATTTTATTTTTATTTTTTTTTGGGGGGGGGGGGGGGGGGGACTCCACGATCGATGTTGCTGGTGTTTGTGTCGGTTGAGCTTGTTCCAGAGCCTCATCCTGTGGTAAATGAAGAGAGATGGGGATCTAACAGGGGGGTCTAACCCTGACCTGGATCTATTGGCTACCTCCCAGCGTGGGGGGAGAGAGCAGATCATTGATGGAGGTGGCTTTGTAAAGGTCACTCTGTTTGGAGGGCAGTCTCCCATACCTGGGGAGCAGTGGCATCAGTTCAGCAAAAGCTAAGGTATGGCAACATGACTGGTGCTTTGCGCGCATGCAAGACACCAGTCATGTTGCCATACCTTAGCAACAGGCATGATACATTTATTTTAAGAAGTACATTACATTTTTCCCCCCGTTTCTACGGTTTCTTGGGCTGGATATGGCAGCCTCGAACGGTTGTTCAAGCGCAGCTAAACTTAGCATGTTAGTAAACGTGCCACAATTAACAATAATGCATTGCACCTGTGCAGCTGACCTGTGGAACCTGGGAATATACCATTTTGTCAAGATGGGGAGAATATAATTATAATACCTTGTTAAAGTGACCATTTTGTAAAATTTCGCATTTTTAGTTATTTTACTGTAATCTAACATCATAGTAACCAGCACAGATAGACAAAGAGACATTCATGAATTTATATTTAAAAGTAACTTTTATTTTCCCCCCTGGACCCAGGGTATGGCAGCTGCATACCCCTGCCATACCCAATTGACGCCCCTGCTGGGGAGGACTCAGGGTAGAAAGGTTGAGCTTTAGATCGCACTGCTGCAAAGTGACCAAGTATGTTGACTCAAGTACAATTGTGAGATACTTTTACTATACTGGAGTGTTTACAATATTGTCGGCATTTGTCGGTCATTTTACTTCTACTCCACTACATCTCAAGAATGTTAGTTTTTACGATGTGTCGTGTAGATCTTGCTTGTATAGATCGGCTATTTTCAAAATATTTGTATACATTTGAGAACTTGTGAAATGGGAAATTCTGCGTGCTGATACCAGTACTTTTGTACTTTTACTCAAGTACATTTTGATTACCAGACTTTTACTTGTAAGGGTGCCCTCACACCAAAATACCTATGAGAGTGGAATCCGCGTTCCGCCAATGCATTTCAATGAGAGTGAAGCGGTTTCATGCCAGCAGAGGATTTCTGCAAAAAACGCTCCCTTCTCATTGAAATGCATTGGTGGAACGCGGATTCCACTCTCATAGGTATTTTGGTCTGAGGGCACCCTAACAGAGGGTTTTAAATTGCAGTATTGATACTTGTACTTAAGTAATGAAGACATCATTTTTTCCACCATTGTTAGATCGTCTCATTTGGATGTTTGAGCGTGACACCATTGTATGATCGTATACGATGGTGGTTAATCAGACTAATCCATTTCATTGATTTTATTAGATTATAATAATAATAATTTTATTGTTGATTCATCGATATATCAAATTCTCGATTGTTTGATTAATTGAAAAAGCAATCAACGGAATACTACGTTTACTATTTTTCTTTGTGTTTTTATTTTTGTTGATCATACAGCATCACACAAACACAAGTAGTAGCTTGTAGATGTGTGTCTTGTTTGATGCTTTTTTTTATTATTTAGAATCCTGAAAAGTAACACATTTGGACAGAGACAATATCGTGACGTCACTGTCGGGCAGAAACCTTGTATCTCCAAGTTTCAAAATTTGTACGTTTTTTTTTTCGCAAAGTAAAGCCCTGCTTCATCATACAAGGCCGTCGCACAAAGGGAGTGAAAACAGCAGATCTACAAGCACACAACGCCTCGCACCGCAAGGCATGTGCTTGTAGATCGGCTGTTTTCACTAGTTTAAATCATTTTTAAAATGATAAATGAAAAACGAAGAGTTTTGGACATACAAGGTTTCCACCCGACAACGACAATATATTTATAGGCTCCCCCCCCCCCACACACACACACACACTGAAAACGTTCCGTGATGGCACGTCCAGAACTGCCTGGCTGGTTCTAAACCTTTGACTGTCAGAGAGACGAGGTGAAATTAGTAATTTAATCGATATGGAGCTGTCATTTCATTTGAAGAGTGCAGGAGCAGTCTGGGAAAAGCCAAACAAAGGTGTGTTTGTTTTTCTTTTTGTGTTTTTTTTTAATTCTTTCTTTCTTTCTTTCTTTCTTTCTTTCGTGTGTGTGTGTGTGTGTGTGTGTGTGTGTGTGTGTGTGTGTGTGTGTGTGTGTGTGTGTGTGTGTGTGTGTGTGTGTGTGTGTGTGTGTGTGTGTGTGTGTGTGTGTGTGGTGTGTGCGTGCATGCATGCGTCTTGCTGATTGCAGAGGCTGTTTGTGAGTGGTGTATAATGAAGGCAGTGTTTAGTGACACAGGGTCGATCCATTCAGCTGCGGGGCCCTGCGCGTGTAGTAATTGGATTGGCCCGAGGGAGGAGGTGAAGGTTCTCCGTTTGGAAAGTGCGGGTGATCCATCAGCCTCCTCCATGCCTGGGAATCAAACCCGCGGCTTGGTTTGAGGTGGAAATTGAATATGATGAGCCACAAGTGAGCAATCACACTGCCTGTACAGCGTGCGCAGACCCTGTGTCCCCTTGGCATCAAATTAACACAGGGGGTCGACGGCTAATCTAGGCCAGCGTGGCCCCTGGGGTCAGATGTTTTGTAAACGGTGTTGTAGGCCTGTCGTTCTCACTCACGGGAATTTCCTGTGTGATTTCTGGAAATGAGTTTTTAGTCTCCCTTGAACGATGACTTTGAGCCCGGAGCGGAAATACTTGGCAGCAGTCGCCGCCGTCGGAGATTCATAGCCTTTGAAAAAGAGAAAGGGAGGGGGGTGGAGACAATGGTTCACCTTTTTGAGAGTGATTGCATGAAAGCAGCAGTCTATTTCCTTTTTTTCTGCTTATCATGGCATTTCTAAAGAGCAACAGCTTTTTGTAGCTTTATATGAAAGTACATTTCCTTTCTTTCGTTATTATCACTGTTTCAGCCTTTTTTCATCATATGTCATCAGATAATTTGGAATGTAGTATACGTATAGACAGCATTCTGAATGAATGTGGAATATTCTGGGAATGTTTTAACAATACACATTGTGTATGGCGGTCCCTAAATATTTTCAGATGGGAGGTGGGAGTTCGGGCATTTACGTGCCCCACCCCCAAATATCTGAGAACCACTGGTTTAATCAACATGATTGATAGATTTATTTTTTCTTTATTAAAGTGTCATGCTTCCAATTAAGGAATACCAACCCATATGGACTTACAGGACACTTTTACATTTCATTTGACATTAGGAAACTAGCCCAAATAAGCAACTACACCAAGGGTCTTCATCAGGGGGTCCAGGGCCCCTAGGGGGTCCTCCAAATCTTTGTGTGATAGAAAATAATAATAAAAAATAAATAAAACAGAAAATCTGCTTTATAGCCAGATTCTTAACCAGATTCTGTGAACTTTTGCCAAAAATAGCAGCTCTACAAGCGACTTGTAGATCAGCTATTTTCGGCAAAGAGCTTTGGTGTAGAGGGGAGAAGTATTGACAGTTCAAGTGGTTAAAAATATATATCTAAATATATCTAATCTGAAAAATATAAATATCTGAAAACTCAAATTGACATGAATCCAAAATACACCAACGATTGTGCGGTCAAACAATGAAATGATATGGAATCTATGAAAAGGCCCATGCATCATCTCTCTCTCAACTAAGGGGTCCATGGCCTGAAAACGTTGAAGACCCCTGAACTACACTTTAGGACGAGCGTGCCCAAAAAATGCAACCCACAACTCAAATCCAGTCAAGGTCCTTTATTTATTCTGCATCCGATCCACAGACCACCATTTGATGACATTTAGCCTCTCAGACCCAAAACGTAGAATATGTTGTTATCGTTGGATAAGATTTTTATCCAATGATTCCATTAATGCTGTATAATTGATGTCACTGCCATAGGAGAGACAACAGGCAAAACATTGAGCAAAAAAATGCAATACATTTACACCTGTAAGACTCCCTAATCGGGAGATAAGCGGCTGTCAGGTCGTATACACAAACTTTAGAAGGCAATCGTGGCCAATCAGGAAGGAATATGGGAAATGGGACAGATCCATGTTGATGACATGACTTTTGAGATACTGTGTACCGCTTTGCGTGATTTTAGGGCACAATCTGTAGGAGCAGTGTTCAAAAATGTGTTTTGCAAAAATCGGCCTGATGGTGGCACTAAATGGGACAGATCCATGTTGATGACATGACTCTAGACTAGAGATTACTGTGTACCGCTTTGCGTGATTTTAGGCCCAAATGGTGGTCCCTGGACCACTGGTTGAGAACCACTGATCTAAAAGAAATGCTAATCCCAGCTAGTTGGTCCCATCACCACAGCGTGCAGGGCCGGTGCAGTAACAGTATAAGCAATTAAACACAGCATGCGGAATGCGTGTCTCCCTGGCTGAGATGAAACTAAATGCATAACATTGAACCATGACATGGCATTAAGCAAGCTGATTGCCTATCCAGGGACCATCGCATGTAAATGAGCTCTTAGCTATTATATCTCTGGCACTGCTGCGATATTATGAATATGCATTTTCCCCCGTCAAAAAATAAAGCGAGTTGATTCGATGTATCTAATCACGTGAAAATCTTAGCATCCCTATTCTGGGCATGTCATAATAGCCGAGCTTTCCAGCAAAAACCCAAGCAAGACATTGGCCGTGAATATTATATAGAGTAGGTGAACGGATTACAGAGTCAATAAGGAGTCAATGCTAGCTCTTAGCTACAGCTATATCCAGTGCAATATAATTCTTATGCAAAATTACATTATGTACCAAAACAGGGGTCATCAATATGTCTGTACATGGACACGTTTTTCTTTTTTACACACCATTATAATGTTCTTATTTTGACCATATTAGGCCAAATTACTCAATTGCCAAGCCTCCAGTTTCCTTTCCGAATATGTATGACACTACAGTATGGCGCACAGTATGGAGTCTACTAGTCCAGTGTTTCTCAACCACTGTGCCTGGGGACCTTTGGTCTGCCCCTGAGAAGGGTCAAGTGCCCCTTGAAACTGCTCGAAAGCCAGTATTGTATTCATCATTTTAAAAATCAAACAGACGATCTACAAGCACACATCGCGAGGCGTTGTGTGCTTGTAGATCCGCTGTTTTCACAACTGTTGTGCGACAGCCTTGTACGATGAAGCAGGGCTTTACTTTGCGAAGAAACGTACACATTTGAAGCTTGGAGATACAAGGTTTCTTCCCATTTAAGACCCCCTGTTGAAGACCCCTGCGATATACTTATGGCTCTTACCGAGAGCCACAGAGTAAAAAAAAAAAACAGGTCATCTTTAGACTTGTGTGAGGAGGAGGTCTGCATTATGAATGCCGTGAAGCTTTTTTCCGTGTTTTGTGTCCAATAAAATATAAAATGTGTCTTGCCTTATTTTTAGAGCATCGCTCCCCCCCCCCAACCCTGCGAAATGGGTCCATTTCTGGAAACGCTGGCCTGCCCTTTCAGAACGGACCAAGAGAATGTCCATCTCTGCACACAATTTGCAAGGGCTTTTTTCCCCCTCTGCAGGGAAATGGAGCCGGATAGGGCTTCAGCTTTCTCACTAAAGGGCAGAGCATTCGCCTCACTTTGCAGTTTGCACACTGCTGGATTTTTTAGAATGGAAAACTCCTGTTATGTCTGTGTGGAGAGAGAGGGAGAGGGAGAGGGAGGGAGAGAGAGAGAGAGAGAGAGAGAGGGAGAGAGAGAGAGAGAGAGAGAGAGAGAGAGAGAGAGAGGGAGAGAGAGAGAGAGAGAGGGAGGGAGAGAGGGAGAGAGAGAGGGAGAGAGAGAGAGGGAGAGAGAGAGAGAGGGAGGGAGAGAGGGAGAGAGAGAGGGAGAGAGAGAGAGGGAGAGAGACAGTCGGGCAAAGTGCCCAGACCGTGCCTCACTGGTTTTTATTTTTTTGAGCATGGAGACTGTGTGGGCGAGGAGGAGCGTGTTGGGCTTTAACCCTGCAAGCCCCGAATTAATTTCTACTGACCAAAACATAAAAAATATATATATATATCAGATGGTGTTGTAGGAGTCCTAATCAGAGGAAAATGTCATGTTTTTTTAAGATTTTTGTAAGGTTTTATAGCCATAATCATCATAAATCATGCTCTAATTTTGATTTTGGGGATATCTTTCACAATAATAACATAATGTACATGTTGTAGACATTCTAATGATCACCCAAAACATTATTACAGACATTTTACTTATGTTCTTGTGAGGAATAGCTTCAGTGAAAAAGAGATGTTCGTCCAGACGCTGGACTCCAGAGATCTTGAAGTTGTGTGAATGTCAGCCTCTGTGGGGGGTATTCATATGCAAATATCCTGGCCAATGGTATTGTAATACTAATCAATAGGATCCAATGGTGATGTTAATGTGAAAAAAGAACAGGAAAACACATTATTTAAACTCTTTTTTTGATAAAATAAAAATGTGTCCAAAAGGCGACAGTGGGCCTTGCAGGGTTAAAGTTCTCTCTCCAAACATACACAGAGATGATGATAGCCTCTCTCCACTCTAGACTCCACACCACCAGCCCTAACGGGGATGCATGCATCGTCGCTTCGGCAAACATGCACACATGTTGTAAGTGTGCACTGCATGCGTGCATGGTCGCTTCAACAAACGTGTACACATATACAGTATGTACAGATGTGCCGTTTTTTTTTCTTCTTTTTTTTCACAGGTTTCTTTCCCTGTTTTGCCTTTCTATTGTTTTATGGAGAATGGAGCGTATTTTTGCAGGAACTAAGAAATTGCAAGAAACCACTCCATTCCCATTGAAAAGCAGAATCCACCTTCATAGATAGATTTAAACTTCGAAGTTAAGGAAGGTCATTAAAAATTGCAAAAATAGCTGATCTACAAGCTCAATGTTCTGCCAATCCACTGTGAAGTTGCACTCTCTCCACACTAGACTGCACACCACCAGCCCTAACGGGGATGCATGCATCATCGCTTCAGCAAACATGCACACATGTTGTACCGATGTTTCCTTTTGAGACTGGCAGATTTCACCCAGGTTTTTTTTTTCATCTCACTCACATCACTTTGTCTGCTGACCTCACTCAGCAACAAAATAAACATAAAATAAACAAAAATAAAAATAAAACAATTCACAGGAGGCAAGCAGTGATCACCCCATGATGTGCACTGCAATGTAGTTTCAAATGCACTACATTGCAGGCGCTTTATGAGAGTGAAAAAATAAGAAGACCTGTGTGACATGTGTGATCTGGGCAGCTTGCCCCAGGAAATGTGCCAATCTCAACAGGAAACAACGGTATGTGTGCATGCATGCATCGTCGCTTCAACAAACATGCGCACATGTACAGTTTGTATGTGGATTTCTGAAGCATGCTCTCGTCTCTCCAGCTGATGATACAAGCTCCTCTGTATCATCACAAAGGGCTTTGCCAGACACATGCCATGCCTGCCACCAGGGGTGGCACAAGGGGGGGAAAAGTGGGACTGAGTTACAAGGGCCCAAGGTGGAGGGGCCTGGAATTATTTTATACTTTAGCTATTGAAAAATAGCAGATATACAAGCCGGTGCCACGCTGCGAGCTTGTAGATCTGCTATTTTTTGAAACGTCGTGAAAATGTGTGCAAATCTTTGAATATATACTTGTATTTTTCATCATTTGTAACTCAAATTTTGCTTCTGGGTGGTCCCTGGAACTAAATATTTTGAGATGGGGGTCCGACCCGTGGCCAAATACATATCATTATGAAAAAGTTTGAGCACCACACTGACATAGAAACATAGGTTTTTCAAAAAACCTTTGAAGGATTTGAAATATTGAAAGACTTTTCACGTTTTTTTTTATTTTATTATTTTTATTATTTTAATAGCAGATCTACAAGCTCGCAGCGCGGCACTCGGTGCCGCGCTGTGAGCTTGTATATCTGCTATTTTTCAATAGTTAAAGCACAAAATAATTGAAGTGCATCCTTGTACCCATGGGCCCAGGATTTGGTGCGACACGCCATGCCAGCCACGTTGCTGACTGTATGCTCCACGTTGCTGACTGTATGCTCCACGTTGCTGACTGTATGCTCCACGTTGCTGACTGTATGCTCCACGTTGCAGACTGTATGCTCCACGTTGCTGACTGTATGCTCCACGTTGCTGACTGTATGCTCCACGTTGCAGACTGTATGCTCCACGTTGCTGACTGTATGCTCCACGTTGCTGACTGTATGCTCCACGTTGCTGACTGTATGCTCCACGTTGCTGACTGTATGCTCCTTTGAGGGGATCAAATTACACTGAAATAACTCCACAAAAGCTTACATTAGCTGTACTCGGTCGCTCTTTTGTGCAGGCACTTTGTTGTCGGGCTGAGAAGATTTCTACTGTACTAAAATGGTAAATGGTGAATGCTGCTTTTGTAGCTCCTGTATCCAAGGCGCTATACAATGATTGTGCATTACATTCACCCGTTCACACGCACGCACGCACGCACGCACGCACGCACGCACGCACGCACGCACGCACGCACGCACGCACGCACGCACGCACGCACGCACGCACGCACACACACACACCGATGGCAGAGGAAACCATGCTGCGAGGCACCGACCTGCTCATCGGGAGCAATTATGAGGGTTCAGAGTCTTGCTCAAGGACACTTCGACACCAGGGGGCCCGGGATCGAACTGGCAACCTTCCGGGTTCCCAAGCGGCCCGCTCTACCTCCTGATCCGCTGTCTACTGTACTAACTACTGTAATCCTATTCTACCTTTCCTTCCTGTCTTGTCTTACCGTCCTTTCAAACTCATTATCACACATCTGAAATGGGCAGCCTGGTTGGAATAGCAATGTTCTCCCCGAGGCAGCGGCGCTGCTGCTTAGCAGCGTTTCTAATCAGACACCTCGGTCCACTCCAGGGACGTGCTGGGCCCTTGATTTTAGCCTGGGAAAAAATAGTTGGAGAGGCCCTCATTGCACTATAGAGAGAGATCTCTCTCTATAGCGCTGCTGCTACTCAAAGATTTGCCATTTCAGATCATGTCAAGTGACAAGCCAGTGGGCCAATTACTGTACATGAGTTATATTTTGTTGTTGTCGGGTGGAAACCTTGTATGTCCATAACCGTTTGTTTTGTATTTATCATTTAAAAAAATTATTAAACTAGTGAAAACAGCCGATCTACAAGCCGATCTACAACGATCTACAATCGATCTACAACGCCTCGCACCGCGAGGCGTTGTGTGCTTGTAGATCTGCTGTTTTCACTACTTTTGTGCAACGGCCTTGTATGATGAAGCAGGGCTTTGCTTTGCAAAAAATGTTACAAAATGTGAAACTGCCCGACAGTGACAATTTACTTTGTTGGCCTCCCAGCCCCCAAAATGGAACGAAGGCCGACATTTTATTTTTATTTTTTTCCTAATAGCCGGCCTGGACGGGCCACGGGAATGAACCGGCCGTTCGGGAGTTGTCCCGCTTTTCGCAACGGCCAGCACGTCCCTGCACCTCGGTCCACTCCTCCGTGACATTGTCAAAGGGAATGGCTTTTTTCTCCCCCCTCCGTTCTACAGGTGGCAAGCTGTGGTGGGCCGATGATGAGTCTGCCCAGCTGGGCACGGTGACCAAGAGGGACGGACGCAACCCTGTGGTGCTGCGGAACAAGACCAGTGGGGTGGTTCACATGAAGGTGTACGACAGGGAGGGCCAGAGAGGTACGTGCACGCACGCACACATAGACGCACTCACACACACACACGCTCACACACAATATATCGTCGTTGTCGGGTGGAAACCTTGTATGTCCAAAACCGTTAGTTTTGTATTTATCATTTTCAAAATGATTTAAACTAGTGAAAACAGCCGATCTACAAGCACACAACGCCTCGCACCGCAGCTGTTTTCACTACTTTTGTGCGACGGCCTTGTGTGATGAAGCAGGGCTTTAC
The DNA here is from genome assembly GCF_963921795.1 of Nannobrachium achirus. Classification (NCBI taxonomy): domain Eukaryota; kingdom Metazoa; phylum Chordata; class Actinopteri; order Myctophiformes; family Myctophidae; genus Nannobrachium; species Nannobrachium achirus. The sequence goes on from NC_137829.1 coordinate 1,657,268, forward strand.
TTTGCGAAAAAATGTACACATTTGGAACTTGGAGATACGAGGTTTCTGCCCGACAGTGACGATATGCTCGCACGCAGCAGATCTACAAGCTCGCAGCGCGGCACCGAGTGCCGCGCTGCGAGCTTGTAGATCTGCTATTTTTGAAAAATCTTGAAAATTCGTTTTTTTTTTCTTTCTACACTCTACAGTATGTCAGCGCCGGTGCTCAAACCTTTTCATGTGAAGGACCCCCAAAATTATATGTATTTGGCCATGGACCCCCATTTCAAAATATTTAGTTCCAGGGACCCCCCAGAAGCAAAATTTGAGTTACAAATGTTCGCTTAAAAAAATACATACAAGATTTGCACACATTTTGGCGGCTTTTCAAAAATGGCAGATCTACAAGCTTGCAGCGCGGCACCGAGTGCCACGCCGTGATCTCGTAGATCTGCTATTTTTCAATAGCTAAAGTATAAATTAATTAAGGCCCCTCCACCTTGGGCCCCTATAGTAACTCAGTCCTACTTTCCCCCCCTTGTGACGCCCCTGTGTCCTGGTCCCCTTGCAGGCAGGAACCCGTGCCAGTTCAACAACGGAGGCTGCTCCCAGCTGTGCTTCCCCACCTCCGAGAGCATGAGGAGCTGCTCCTGCACCGTGGGCTACAACCTGCGCTCCGACCGCATGTCCTGCGAGGGTCAGTGTCCCCACTGTCTGTCCGTCCCGCCCAGTCCACCTGTCAGCAGCCTGTCCACGGCCTTTTATTGCGACCGTCAGGGCGCAGTTACTATCAAAACCTCGACCAGCTGTCCGTCAGTCAGTCAGTCCGTCCGTCCGTCCGTCCGTCCGTCAGTCAGTCTGTCTGTCACACGTCACACGTCATACTTTTGCCCTGCTCATATCTCCGCAACCCTAGCCCCGATCCATGCCAAATTTTGCACACACACTCCTTGCCTGCCAAACCACAACCTCCACCCATCAATTCTTACATGGCCCTCTTCTAGCTTCACCATGAGGCCGATTCTTGCAAAACACATTTTTGAACACTTCTCATACAGATTTTGCCCTAAAATCATGCAAATCGCTACACAGTATGTCTACACTCATGTCATCAACATGGATCTGTCCTATATAGCGTCACCATCAGGCCGATTTTTTCAAACACATTTTTGGACACTGATCCTAATGCATTTTGCCCTAAAATCTCGCTTATCTCCCGATTAGGGAGTCTTACTGATGCCTTTTATTTGGAGAGTACAGTGAGAGAGAAACAGGGAGTGACATGCAGCCAAAGGTCGCTGGGTTAGAGAATCGAAGCTGCAAGCTTTAGAATTAGAGCATTAGAGCATATCGTGTGGTATACGCCTTAACCGTTAGGCCATCGGCGCCCCAATTTTCTGAGGTGTTTATTTATTGATATGTATTAGTTTGATAATATCATACTTTAGACTAGATTATAGCCCCCCACCCCCACCCCTCATTATTTGTATTTATTTATGTTTTCATAGGGATGATTCCAATGAAACAGGCTTGGCTTTAATAGGTGTTTTCTTGTTGTTTTGCAGGCGTTGATTCCTTCCTGATGTACTCCATCCACGAGGGGATCCGAGGGATCTCTCTGGACCCCAGCGACAACGTGGAAGCCCTCATGCCCATCAGCGGGACGCTGTTCGCCGTGGGAGTGGACTTCCACGCAGGTACATGAAGCATGGATGTCACAGCTCTCTGTGTCGTCACACCCCTTCTCATGAGGGGAAAAGAAATCGCACCTGTGCGAAGTGAGCGGCACTAACTTTGTCTGTATTTTGTTGACGTGTGGCCAAACGAGACCGAACACTTAAACTGGCAACATATTCCAAACAAAGTCTTGCGAAAACAACAAAAAGCTTTTTTTATCTAGCAACTGTCAGCTGCTGATCAAAACCTAAGCCTGTCGCCAGTGCTTAATTAATTTGTACTTTACTGATGGACATTTGGTGTGTTTTTGGACCACTTTGAATGACACGATACTGATTTTAACACGCTGCTATAGTTCAGGCTTTTGTGTGTTCATTTTATTTTCCATTATTTACGTCTAATTCTCTTTGACCTATTGAAGAGCAAACGTGAAAGCCTGCATAAACATGAGGTTCACCTCACTTTCACCCGTAATCGTGTTGATTGATTGGAGGTGCAGGAACGGACAAAACCAACTTGTATGCAATAAGGCACCGCGTTTTTTTTTTTTTTTTTTTTAGGTTTTTATTGATGTGATGGTAAAATGTCGGCTGATTCATAACTTATATGCAAGACACTTTGTCCGTTGGTTTTCTCCACAATGACTTCATTGAGTTCTTATTTACCTGTCTGTCGAAGCTCATCTCAAAAATACTTCAGAAGAGGGTAAAATTAATTTGACCATGCAGGGCTTCTCAAACTTGCGGTTCAATAATAATAATAATTGCTACCGTAGGTCGCAATGCCCATATTTGGTAATGCCCATATATGGGCATGTTTTGACATAACATTGTTGACTATCATGCAGGGGTCTCCATATATTGGGTAACTGGTCCGATATACATCACTGGCCAGATGGCGGTCGCATGTCGCCCTGAACCATCACATCTTATCCCTGTCCATGTAAAGCTTGGTCTTTTGTCACTCTGACATCACGCTCTGACATCACTGTGATGTCAGGGGAACCACTCTAACAGAATCCCTTTCACGTCCATGGAGATCCCTGATGTCATCAATATTAAGCCCATCTGCGAATACCAATATATATATATATATATATATATATACATGTCAGTCCTAACCTATAGCCTAAACATGTCAGTCTAACCTATAGCCTATACATGTCAGTCTAACCAGTGTGGTCGGTTCTACAGATAGGATCTCCATATATGGCCATACAAGGGATTGTATGTATGATGTCAGATGTCATAGACATCATAGACTTTCACATAAACAATACCTATGTTCTTAGCTGCTTCCCCTGTCATTACTGTACCTGCACAATGTACAGTATGAAACAACATTTTTCTTGTAGAACCGCCGATCCAACCAATATGCCCATATCTCCATGTGCATGGATCTCCATATATGGGTAATAATGGGTATGTATCTCACTGGTAAACAGAATGCAGTAATAACACCATCACCATGACCAAGTTGTCAAAAAGAAAACATTTATGAGTATGCTCCAGCTTTTAGAAGAAAGGTCACAGCACACTAATAGCCTTGATGCAAATGCTGTTTTTATTGTAGTTTATCTGGGCAAAAAGCCCTCATAAGGGGGGCTTGGCATACCTTCTGTGTCTCCCTCAGCACTCTGCTGAAGGTAGCGTACCCGTAACCGTACCGTACGTCATCTAATGAAGCAGAAATATCCTGAAATGGATCTGCGAGGGTCAGCAGAGAGACGGAGAGGCTTTCTTCAACCGTGCAATTTAGTCTAGAGAGCCTTCGCTCTGTTATGTGTTGTGGGCAATACAGCGCACGGCGTGGACACATCTCTCCTGTTTTCATATCCAGCGGCACACGCCGTTTGTAATCCAGCGCGGGAGATGTCGGGGGGGGGGGGGGGGGGTTGGGGAGCGGCAAAAGGTCTTTTCGGCTCGCTGTGACCTCCTTGAAGACGGCCGATCTGCAAGCTCACAACGCAGAGCGGCTGCGCCGTGTTGTGAGCTTGCAGATCGGCTCAGCTCTCGAGCGCGTATGAATCAGGCATTAGAGCGGCGTTAACACCCGACCATTTTCCTCTCCAGCTTCTCAAGCAGACCTGACACAAAGCAATTCCCCAGATATTACATCAAATGAAGGGTAACACGCGCGGCGTAATGTATAAACTCAACAGCGTGCGCGCGGGGGCCGCGCACTTGGCATTTGTTACATCCATGGGCTCCTACTGCATAATTCATATGATAAATATGGTAGATTTATTACACTGACGAATGCCGTGCATATACAGTATAGGCTTGCTGTGCTCTGCATGCGTTATAAGGTGTCACCCTGATGCGATAACAGTAGCTGTATAAAGGAAATTGAGGTCTGTAAGAGGCAGACTAATACCCTTTCCCCCACTGTGGAATAAACTCCCCAAGCGTTCCTGTGCTCTTAGATCAGCTAACAGTGGAATGCCTTCCCTAAAAAACATGCTGGACAACTGGGCTCCCCTGCACGTCCCACAATCTTCTCCCTCCCGGCCCCCAATCTGTGGAACAAACTCCCCATTGCAGTCGGAACTGCAGAGTCGCTGCCAATTTCTTCGCCATAGTCTTGAAGACTCACCTCCTCAGACTCCACCTCACCCCCTAGCTAGCCTCTCTCCCTGTGTCCCTTCTCGTCAACTTTGTCCCATAGATGCGTGTTTACTATGCAGGTATACACTGTATTTTTGTCACTTGTTCTCTTTATTTACTGTCTGTAAAAAACAATGGCGTGGCTCTGTCCATTTATTATGTTTACAGTCTGTGTTTAGGACTGAAGACGATTCTAAAAATTCCCTCTAAATCCTGACCTAAGTTTACTGAGAAACTCCAAAATTCCAAAATTAAATATATAAATATGTATTGTTGTTGTTGGGTGGAAACCTTGTACTCTATGTCCAAAACCGTTCGCAAACTAGTGAAAATAGCCGATCTACAAGCACAAAACGCCTCGCACCGCGAGGCGTTGTGTGCTTGCAGATCTGCTATAGTCTGCGACAGTCTTGTATGATGAAGCAGGGCTTTACTTAACGGGAAGAAAAAAAACACGCAAATTTGAAACTTGGAGATACGAGGTTTCATTTACGAAATGTTGCTATATGCTGTATAGCAGCAAGAACCCCAAAAGGGGTTTCTGTCCTGAAGGGTATAGTTACAAATAGGGGTTCCCGTGGCATCCTAAATGGGTTAACCAAGATACATCTGCATATAAATGGCTAAATTGAGAAGTGTATAACACACACACACACACACACACACACACACACACGCCACATGTGCTCATATGCGCTAGCATCCCTGCAAGCCAAATGACGTCATGATGACGTTATGATAACATCCTCTGGTGACTCCAGATCACAGCCCATATGGGGATGATCGTGACGTCATTACCAGGACGTCATATGGACTTTTTTGTTTGACAGGATGTTATATTGTAATGTTAGTTGAAATATGAGCATACAAGGTTATATTCTGGAACCATCTGACTAGTTATGATATGCCTCCATCGGACCCTCTCTGATTCATCCAGGACGTATCGGACCCTCTCTGATTCATCCAGGACGTATCGGACCCTCTCTGATTCATCCAGGATGTATCGGACCCTCTCTGATTCATCCAGGATGTATCGGACCCTCTCTGATTCATCCAGGATGTATCGGACCCTCTCTGATTCATCCAGGACGTATCGGACCCTCTCTGATTCGTCCAGGACGTCCGTTTTTGTGGGCAGGATTTATGTTGGTTGACATCAGTTGATATTCAGGTGATATTCTTGGCCAGATCTGACTAGTCACACAGAAACCTTCTGTATTGGTGGATTGATTAAATGAATTCTTTATTAGCAGTTTGCATAGGAAAGGACAGGACTGACAAGACAGTTCAGATACACGGTCTACTAATAGGATTTAAACCCAAGAAAGCACTATGGCTTGTTTACATTGGGGTCTTATGTATTCAATTCATCGAGACATTAAATGACAGACAAATGTACAACAACAATAATATTATTATGAGTTCATTTAATTAAGCGCCCCGCGAAGCTTGGCCAGTGTGACCCTGGGCGTACAAACATCTTGGCGCTTTTGCCAAGATGTAGGCCAGATTAGATGTAGGCCAGATTAGATGTAGGCCAGATTAGATGTAGGCCAGATTAGATGTAGGCCAGATTAGATGTAGGCCAGATTAGATGTAGGCCAGATTAGATGTAGGCCAGATTAGATGTAGGCCAGATTAGATGTAGGCCAGATGTAGGCCACGCTTCAGATCCCGGACGAAGCCAGATGTTGGAGCTTATCTCCTGCCAGGAGCGCCGCTCAAAAGATCTGTACAGTAAGCAGGAGAATGACAATCATCTTTATTTTCAGCTAACAGGATCATAGCTGTACAACAGATTGGTGGGGAATTTGTTTTTGTGCAAAGATCCATGTTTTTCTTTTTTTTTTTTTCAAAAAAGAGAAAGAAAAGATGTATGGGGGCGCAGGAGGAACAATGGGGAAAAGAAAGATTGAAAAACAAAGAAACGGTATCCACATATTTACACATACTGAAATGTAGCACATCCATCCAGTACACAGAATATGCACATGAGGTTTAGACATAAGGTGCACGAGCGCAGCAGCTGCTATGCTAACACCGTTCATGGCGTAGACATTGATTTAAGGTGCAAAGGAGAGTATCAGTGCGTCGCGCATGAGATTAAGGTGCAGAGTATATCAGCGCGTGTCAGGATCAGCCACACAGTCCACACAGAAAAGGTCACTTTCACTGGGTTTAATCCATAGAAACGTAATGTCAGGTGCGTCACAATTAAGGGGGGGGGGGGGGGGGGGGGGGGGGAGTGGGGACTGAGTTACTAGGGCCCAAGGTGGAGGGGCCTTAAATATTGTATAGGCCTACTATTGAAAAATAGCAGATATAGGTGCCGCGCTGCGAGCTTGTAGACCTGCTATTTTTGAAAAGTCATGAAAATGTGTGCAAATCTTTGAATATATGTATTTTTTACGCAAACATTTGTAACTCAAATTTTGCTTCTGGGGGGTCCCTGAAACTAAATATTTTGAGATGGGGGTCCGTGGCCAAATACATATCATTTTGGGGGTCCTTCACGTGAAAACATGACATAGAACATAGAAACTGACATAGAATTTTTTTTTTAACCATAGAAGGATTTGAAATATTCAAAGACTTGCACACATTTTCATGATTTTTCCAAGATCTACAAGCTTGCAGCACGGCGCTCACGTTAAAGCACAAAATAATGCGTTCCCAGTATAAATGGATTCAACCCCCCTCCCCATATGAAGAACATTCATGGGGGGGCCCGCAGTGAATCCTCGTACCCAGGGCCCAGAAAGTGGTGTGCCACTCCTGCGTAACGTCCACATGAAAAGAAACAAACCTTCCTCAGTGAGTGACAGGTTTGGTATTGAGGAGCCGGGGAAGCGGCACATCACGCACAACTCATTACACAAACTAATCACCGCCGGGGGTCGTTCTGTATTTCCCGTCGAACCGCGGCCCCAAACGCCCCGGAAAATCCCGAGGTCAACCGCAATCTCGGAGAGAGGCGCGGCATGTGACTCGCAGCGGGAAATTTTCCCGGGGGAAAAAAAAGTAGAGGAAATAAGACGCTTGCCGCCTTAGGAGCAACGAGGGTGGTGCAGGGGCGAGCAAGCTGTCTCTCTCTCTCTCTCTCTCTCTCTCTCTCTCTCTCTCTCTCTCTCTCTCTCTCTCTCTCTCTGCTCTCTTTGTGTTGCTCGGCGCCAGGTGAACATGCAAATACGGCGCTATAGCTGAGCTCAGCTCCGAGAGCAGCTGAGAGCTCACGCATATCATTTGCATGTCATTATGGCTAGAGGAGCAGCGTGAATAAGTCTCTCCGCCGGAGCGTGTAAAAAAAAGATGAAAGCCCCCCCCCCCCCCCTCCAGCTGGATGCTGTCACATGTGAGATATGTGTAACAGACTGTGAAGGCAGCGTAAACAGGAGCGAGTGCAAATAAACATATAACGCCGGCTAACCTCTTAACAACCTGTACGCGCGCCCAGTGACAGGCGACGTGCTCAAATGTACTTAAAGATGGAGGAGGGGGGAGGCAGGAAAATGAATTACTTGCTGTTTCAACATGCTCGTGAAACAAAGCTGTAATTCTGACAAAGGATACTGTAACAGCTTTACGGATAGCCTAAGGCCCATATAGCCCTCCTCCCAATAAAATTTGGTCAACAATTACCTTCTCCCCCCTTACATTATCATCAAGGAGCCTTATGTGCGAAGGGTGTGCAGTGCACTGTGCATATTCCTTGTCGCGGTTGCTTTATATCGCTGCCTGCGCCATTTTGTGCAATGGGCCGTGCCGTGGTAAAATACGACTTCACGATCTGCCTTTGTTTGAGCTCATGAATACATCTGCGGTGGGGGATACGTTCGTCATCATCACACTGTTTCGTTTTGTTTTGACCACAAAGTGTGTTCAGTGGTGAAAGCACATTTTCTTAGGTACTGTATTTGAGTACGATTTCGAGGCTTTTACTTACTGGAGTATTTTCAATTGTCTGTACTTTCACTTCTACTCCACTACATCTCAGAGGCAAATATTGTACTTTTACTCCACTACATCTGATTGAAAACTTTAGTTATTGTCACTTTTGATTGATTTTGATTATTATTACCAAACATACATTACTCACTTCAGCCCTATATACATTTCTGCCATTTGAAATAGACAATGTACAATGCGTCGCGATGCGACACATTGTGAGCTTGGAGAATGGCTTATACGGTGTGTGATGCACCACACTCAACCAATTATAACAAAGATTCAAGGTGTGTGATGCCACCACACTCAACCAAGTATAACAAAGATTCAAGGGTGTGTGATGCCACCACACTCAACCAAGTATAACAAAGATTCAAGGTGTGTGATGCCACCACACTCAACCAGTATAACAAAGATTCAAGGTGTGTGATGCCACCACACTCAACCAAGTATAACAAAGATTCAAGGTGTGTGATGCCACCACACTCAACCAAGTATAACAAAGATTCAAGGTGTGTGATGCCACCACACTCAACCAAGTATAACAAAGATTCAAGGTGTGTGATGCCACCACACTCAACCAAGTATAACAAAGATTCAAGGTGTGTGATGCCACCACACTCAACCAAGTATAACAAAGATTCAAGGTGTGTGATGCCACCACACTCAACCAAGTATAACAAAGAGTCAAGGTGTGTGATGCCACACTCAACCAAGTATAACAAAGAGTCAAGGTGTGTGATGCCACCACACTCAACCAAGTATAACAAAGATTCAAGGTGTGTGATGCCACCACACTCAACCAATATAACAAAGATTCAAGGTGTGTGATGTCACCACACTCAACCAAGTATAACAAAGATTCAAGCCAACACTGGAGATGCAATTCTTTCAACATAAAATGCCGCATTCACTTTCAGGAGAGTTTGGAAAAGGCAATTCCCTTGAATGCTGCCTTCGGTACGACAAAGTGGGCATTTGCATTTCATTCAAACTAGTAAGTGCTGCATTCATGGTCTGGAGACAGCACTTTTTACAGACAGGTAAAAGGGCAGGGGCTCAAGCCCGCTTCCATGTCTATGATGTGTGCACGTGCCTGATTGATACTTTTACTAAAGTAAAACATGTGCGTATTTTTCCCCACCACTGCGCTCCAGGCAACGACACGGTGTACTGGACAGACATGGGTCTGAACAGGATCTCTCGGGCCAAGCGTGACCAGACCTGGAGGGAGGACATCATCACCACCGGCATCAGCCGTGTGGAGGGCATCGCTGTGGACTGGATCGCAGGTCAGTCTTACTCTAAGGCCGGCTTTACACTGCAGTCAAATCCAGACCAAATCCCATTTGGTTCTCAAATCTGATCTTCTGGCCCGACTTTTCACACTGCATTTGCAAGTGACACAGATCTGATCTGTGCGTTCTGACTGATTTTAACAGCGTCAGCCCAAAGCTGCCCTGCGTCTCCATATCTGCTTTGGTTACCGTGGTAACGACGTCGGCGTCATGACGTCACGTCACAACGCTGACGCAAGTTGATCACATGTTCAGGAAATGCGACATAACAGACAAGCGACAACAAAAACTTTCTCTCCTTTTCTTCACTCTTGTGTTTCGCTCTTCTCTCTAGTTGTATCTACTTATCTCATGTGTTTTCTCTCTCCTCTCTTGTTTTTCTCATGTGCTCAGCGTGCTGTAATATGCGCTGTAATCAAATAGTAAATAATCGCGCTCTGTAATGACGTCGGGGCTCCGCGCTCGGGTTGCGCAGCACAAGTGACGCTTGGCCAGTTTGATGTGGCTTGCATGTGACCTGCATATAACTCAATGGGGTGGATGTGGTTGCTGCTTTCAGACTGAGTCAGATGTCCTCAGATCCGATATGGATCGGATTTGAAACTACCTCTTGATGTGGTTTTTCAAAATCGGATTTCATGTGACATGAATGTGACCTGTCTGGATTTAGACTATTTAAAAAAAATCGGATTCCACTTTTGATGTGACTCAGATCTGATTCAGGCTAGATTTTAGTGGCAGTGTAAAGCCGGCCTTATAGGGCTCAAGGGTGTCACTAGCCTGGGTGCCAGCCTGTTCGCTCCGTTCCGCGATATGTTTTGTCTCTCCGCATCACAGTCTGGAAATGATTCAGTTGACACGTATTTCTGAACGTCCGTTGTGACGTAGGCAACGGCGTTGCTGATTGGATGTTGTTCCAACAAATCAGAGTAGGGTTAGGGTAGCTACGTCATCAGCCAGCCAATACACACTGGTGTATTTGTCCCGCCCCGCACCACAGACCAATCGGAATTCAAGGTTGTCCCTTGTGACGTGTGTGGGAAAAAAAAAACCTAACCCTAACCCTTTTTTCAGGAAAAGAGCAGTAATCATGAATAGTTGAAACGGCACATCTGTACATTAGTTATGGAAAGAAACTATGGCAGTCATAGTCAAGTGTTAAGTGTGTATTAGTAGTAAGGGAAAGTTAGCCTATTGCTACATCAATCTGGGAACTAAATCTAAATCACTAGCTTTCTTCACAAATGTGTTCATAAAGGTGTCTACTATCACCTCTGAACTTTGTCAAACCCAACTCCCTTGACATACTTTGTGGGAGCCAATCGAAGTTATTGGGTATCCCGAGGGCCTGGGATTAAAGGGGGAAAAATAAAAAATGGCCAATATGAACGTATGAGGTGTGTAATTTGGGTATTTTGGGGCTGCTGAATCCATTCAAACCATTAGTTTTCAGTTAAAATGACTCCTTGGCCATAAAATAGGCCACAGCTACTTTTGTCTGTCCATGAGACATATAATATTGGCAATAAAAAAAAGTTGGAGTAGGGTTTGAATTCATGAAAACTATTCAAGATCAGGTGGGTAAGCACACATCATGACACACAGGATAACATGATCTGACAAGGAACACTCAAACACAGGGTTTAAAACAGGGACTAACAGGACACAGGTGAACTCGAATGACATGATTGGCTAAGCCTTAGCCAATTAGGCCTTTCTTATGGCCAAGGAGTCATTTTTACTGATAACTAATGGTTGGAATGGATTCAGCAGCACAACAATACCCTAATTACACACCTCATACGTTCATATTGGCCATTTTTTATTTTTCCCCCTTTAATCCCAGGCCCTGGGTATCCCGATACCCCCAACTTTGATTGGCTCCCACAAAGTATGTCAAGGGAGATGGGTTTGACAAAGTTCAGAGGTGATAGTAGACACCTTTATGAACACATTTGTGAAGAAAGCTAGTGATTTAGATTTAGTTCCCAGATTGGTCTAGCAAAAGGCTAACTTTCTCTTACTATAGCCTAAGTTACTAAATAGAATTACGAAGTCAACAAGCGTTCATTAAATATGATAACTTCTTGCAGCATATCAAGCGTACAGGTAGTCCATCTGCATTGGCAGTGAAAGCAAACGTCTCTGTCCACAAACTATTATATCCTGTTTTCCGCAGTTATCTTATTTTTTGCCAGACCCATGAAATGGGTAGGCCTACATAAGCAAATGTCGGTCTGTCCGGGTTTTCTATATAAAGGGTATATATGATGATGACATGATGATGACATGCCTACAAAAGGCATGATGTCATAAATGATGATGACAGACAGGGGGTCTGGCACAACCAGGTTGACCTGGTCTAGTTTATATTGCATTCACACAGTGGTGGTTTGTTTACTCAAAGCCACCTGGCTGGCGCCTCGCCAATAAATGTGTCGCATGCTGTGAAGCTAATTCAGCAACAACAAAATGAGCAGAGCTTTGTACATCTGTTATGTTTAAAAAATAAAAATAGAAATCTTAGGATTTGGGGAAAAAAATAGCAGATCTACAAGCTCACAGTGCGTCACTCAAACATTCTAAAAAATGTTGAATACGTTCCCTTTCTTCTTCTTTTTTTTTTACAAACAAATCTTCTCTTCTGGGGGTCCCTGACTTCAGGCACGAAATATTTTCAGATCCGTGGTCCTCTGGGGGCTCCTCTGCCAAATACATAATCATTTTGGGGATAAAGGTTTGAGAACTATTGATTTAGAAGCCATTTTTTAGAATCAGCCTCAGGATCAGATAAAGATGCAGTGCTGGGATTTTTTCCCTCCTACAACATAATCATTAGGTCAGGGGTCTTCAACAGGGGGTCCGGGACCCCTATAGGGTGCTCAGAGTTACTACAGGGGGTCCTCCAAATCTTCCAATCCATTTTATATAAACAACTTGAAACCTAGTGTCCATATTCTGAGAACTGTAGCCAACAATAGCAGATCTACAAGCTGTGAGCTTGTAGATTGGCTATTTTTGGCAACAAGTTTTGGTGTAGAGGGGAAAAAGAGCAGACCAAGTAAAGAGTGAAAGGTCAGGTTTATAAAGTATTGACCGTTCAAGTGGTTAAATATATGAAAACACAAATTGTCATGAATCCAAAGTACACTGATGATCGTGCTGTCAAACGATGAAACTATATGGAATCTACGAAAAGGTTGTGGGGGTCCCTGCTTTATCTCTCTCTCTCAACTAAGGGGTCCTTGGCCTGAAAACGTTGAAGACCCCTGCATTATACTTGAGGAAGTTTTTTTTTTTTTTTTTTTCCAAAAAAGTCTACAGAAAGTGTTACAATTATATTTGCATGTGACCACCACCACCTACTCATTACGTATGCCTGGTTTTCAGGTGGGTGGTGACCCAGCTGAAGTTAGCCACACCCACAGTGTTGTTGATCGGTAAAAAAAAAAATCGCACCCGTGCGAAGTGAGCGGTGCAAACTAATTCCTGCAAGGGCGCCTGCGCGAATCAGTGTTGATAGGCATGCATGGCAATATTCTTTTTGTTGTGTATGATGTCAGTCTGGAGGTCTGCTCAGACTATATAAGGTTTTCGTGTGTCCTGACCTTTACACCGGCTCAAATTGAACACCAACCAGGATTCGAAACAGCAATCATAGTCATAGTAATGTAGCGTGGTCGCTGTCTTGAATCCTGGGTGGTCGTAGATTTGCGCCAGAAAGTTCCAGGATATGCGGTTGGTCAGACTTTTTATGTCGGTTACACCATCAGGAGTATATTATGCGCAACATACCAGCCAGGTTTGTTAGTATCCTTGACCAGACCAAATAACAATTTATCGTGCACATTCATGTGCACATTTATGTGTCACCAGAAACTCCATTTGGAGTAGCCGAGATGCAGGAGAAACTCTTAAATGTCGCTGTCTGAAAACAGATAGAGCCAAATAGAGCTTCTTGTGGGTTATAAAGCAAGGGGGAGACAGAGGGAAAACAGACAGGAGATCAGACAAACAGCCTGGCCATTAACAGCTTGGTGGCAGTCAAAGAGTGAATAGAAGAGAAAAATAATATGCAGTCCAGACCAGAAGCTCAAACAAAACAGACAGAGGGCAGAACGGAGAGGGGATCAGACAGACAGAAAGATGGAAGGACCTTTTCTGAACTTTAAACCGCACAAATCTTTCCTAAACTTTAAACTGGCAGATCGAACACCACCCAAGATTCGAAACAGCAACCATAGTCTGCAAGGGTAATGTAGCGTGGTCGCTGTCTCGAATCCTTGGTGGTGTTCGATCTTCCAGTTTAAAGTTTAGGAAAGGTCCAGGATATGGGTTTGGTCAGACTTTTCCCTCTAACTTTGACTGACGGCCAACGCCAAGAAGTGCTGAATTTCCTGATCTAAATTGACATGAACAATACAGCATTTGATTGGTCTGTTCTGTTTGGCTAACACATGTCGTCACGAGTAGAACGGTTTCTGATTGGACGATTCTAATGTTTAGTTACTCAACTAGCCAATCGATGAAGAATGAAAGAATCGTCCCGTGCTAATATGTTTTAACTAAATAAACCGAAAGTGAAATATAGGAGCGGTTTGCACCGCTCAAAAAAGGGAGGGGATGATATTATGATGTCATTATATCAGTGTATTTCAACTGGGACGTTTGACTCGGAGGCTTTCAGCTTTCAGGAAGTAACCAAAAATACACAGGGAAGACATATTTGCATATTATAACCACACCTTGGGGCACGGTGGCGCAGTTGGTAGCGCTGTCGCCTCACAGCCAGAAACTCCTGGGTTTGATTCCCGCCGGGGGACGCTGTAGGGGCCGGGGGCGTTTTTCTCTCCTCCGCGTCATTAGCGCCCACACCCTGGGTGGGGTTGGCGAGAGGGCCTTTCTTTGTGGAGTTTGCATGTTCTCCCCGTGTCTCCTAGGGTAGATACCCTCACAAAAAACATGCCGTAATCCTGGTCTCTATAATGCCTCCCCCTGGCCAGCCGGGGCTCCTGATGGAGGGGAAAGGAACTGGTTGGTATAACGTGTTCCTTCCACGCGCTACGTCCAAACCGGGTAAACTCTCCCCTGTCAGGTGAAAAGCAGCAACTTGGACTACTAGAAGGAAGCGTGAGGTCAGTCCATTGTCTCCCCAGGCGTGGCAGAGGGAGAGCAGAGCCCAGGATTACATATAGGCAATTGGCGCTGGGTGAAAAAATGGGTTACAAAATTGTGTGATAAAAAAAATATATATTTTTTTTATAATAACCACACCTGGGGATCTATTTAGAGTAATGTTAACTCCATAGACACATACAAAACAGAAAAAGTACAAAACTGCCTCTTTAATGGCATAAGACGATTTGACTGTGTTCTTTGTTCAAATGCTCTCGTTCCTCTGTCTTCATATCACGGCTCTCATTCCCAAAGCAGTCGCTCCTGTTTTTATTTTATTTTTATTTCCCTCCCTAGCAAATTAACGCCAAACAAGGCTGATAGAAATGGCAGCAGTAAAGCCATTCAGGTGTTGTGTAAGGCCTTGTTTAGTCCCCGGACTGAGCCATATTTAACACTCTTAATAGATAAGTGTCCCCTAGATGAGAAGCAACCAGCTTCTGTGGAAGAGGCTGTTTGCAGTAATAGTGTGTGTGTGTGTGTGTGTGTGTGTGTGTGTGTGTGTGTGTGTGTGTGTGTGTGTGTGTGTGTGTGTGTGTGTGTGTGTGTGTGTGTGTGTGTGTGTGTGTGTGTGTGTGTGTGTGTGTGTGTGTGGTGTGCTCACATTGAAACCTTTTATTTGTTGTTGTTTTGGCTCTAATGTGGTCGTGGAGACGTACAGTAATGGTCATTGGTGGAAAGTACTATTTACTCACTACGGTGCTTAATATTGACGTACTTCTACTTTACTTGGGTGTTATTCTCTTTCTCTCTCTGTCTCTCTCTGTCTCTCTCTCTCTCTCTCTCTCTCTCTCTCTCGCACTTTTTACTCCAGTACAAATCTTTGACAGCTTTATTTTCTATTTACTTTGCAGATTTAGATTATTGCAAAACTTGCATTAACCAATGAACACATAAGGTGCCCAGGATTATTCAACACTGAATCGGCAGGTGCCCATGGCAACCCGCCATTTTACCTACCTTTGAGGTCCTCCTGGCAAAAAAGTAATCAGAGTAAATGTAATCCAAGTATGTCCTGTTTATCCGCGATGATATTCTTTTTCAGTCAGGACCGTTTTTAAACAATCGCGGGCCACAGTGCTTTTGTAACGGCCGGTAGAAAAGGCGGCGTTTTGAACATGAAGTTGATTTAAAAGCTAAAGTAGGAGAAAAATGCACTTTTTTTTCTATTATTTTTATCCCACGATTTTGCAACCCATTTTCACCCAGTGCCAATTGCCTATGTAATCTTGGGCTCTGCTCTCCCTCTGCCACGCCTGGGGAGACAACGGACTGACTTCATGCTTCCTTCAATGCATGAGTAGTCCAAGTTGTTTCTTTTCACCTGACAGGGGGGATTTTCCCCAGGATGGATGTAGCGCGTGGAAGGAACACGTTATTCCAACCAGTTCCTTTCCCCTCCATCAAGCGCCCCGGCTGGCCAGGGGGAGGCAGTATAGAGACCAGGATTACTGCATGTTTTTGTGAGGGTATCAACCCTAGGAGACACGGGGAGAACATGCAAACTCCACACAGAAAGGCCCTTTCGCCAACCCCACCTAGGGTGTGGGCGCTGATGACGCAGAGGGAGAAACACGCCCCCCAGCACCCACAGCGTCCCCCGGCGGGAATCGAACCCAGGACCTTCTAGCTGTGAGGCGAAGCGCTAACCACTGTGCCACCGTGTCCCCCCCAAAAAAATGCAATTTTGTGCGGCAACGTAACATGCATGTCTATCAGGGAGACAGCACTTCCCGGTCACGTGATCTCGCGCTGCATTTCGGGAGTGTTTTTCGTCACCGCGGTAGCCTGGTAGAATACAGGAAAGGTCGACCTAAAACAAACTCGTTTCCCAACAGGTCTGTGGCCTTAAGCTAAATGCAGAATAGACCGAAATCTAATCTTTGTTTCTGGGGGTCCCTGGAACAAAATATTTTGCGATAGGGGTCCATCCGTTGAGACAAAATATTTTGAGATGGGGGTCCGTGGCCAAAAACACATTTTGGGGGTCCTTAACCACTGATAGGCACATTCTAAAAATATCTTCTAAATCCTAACAGTTTTCCTGAAAAAAAATTATGTTGCTATCATTGTTTCCCAAACTTTGTCATGTCAAGGACCCCCAGCATGATATGTATTTGGCCACGGACCCCCATCGCAAAATATGTTGTTCCAGGGACCCCCAAAAGCAAAGATTTGATTTTGGTCTATTCTGCATCTAGCTTAAGGCCACAGACCCGTTGGGAAACGAGTTTGGGTCGACTTGGGTTTTAGGTCGAACTTTCCTGCTACCGCCTGGTACAGTAGATACAGTACGGTATAGTTTACTGTACAGCGCGTCAACGGGCACACAGACATCAAAGAGTTTGGCGTGTTGACACGTTGTGACTTCCTATATGAGTTAAGATAGGACACAATATTGGACTCTCACGTGGGAGACCAGATAGAGTTTGAATCCCGGGCGTTAGTTACACTGTGATTACAAATCGTAAAGGCGTATTTTCTTCTGAACAACAGGGAACCTGTACTGGACCGACCACGGCTTCAACCTGATCGAGATCTCCCGTCTGAACGGAGCCTACCGGTCGGTGGTGATCTCTGAAGGACTGGACCAGCCCCGGGCCATCACCGTCCACCCCCAGAAAGGGTACGTCAATGGGGTGCATGTCATTTAAAGAAATATTTCATATCAAAATGTTCATTTCAATTTCAATTTTGTTTTACAATTATTGTAAAAAAGCAGATCTTTTCTTGACCACAAGGTTATGAAATTTAGATAGCATTTTATTTAAACAGATGCTTTACCTTTGTATCCTATAGTTATTTGTTATTGTTAGTAGAGTAGTAGACTGATCCTAGGCTCAGGTTGGTGTGCGCTGTGATGTATGTTAACACTTATGTTGCAATGATTTTTTCTCTTCAATGTCTCGCGTTGCCATGGTTACCATAGACTTCCATGTAATTGTGCAAGTGTGTAAAAAGTGCACGCCCATGCCTAGATGATGCACCACGTGTGTAGATGCTGTTCACAGCTTTCAAACAAAAAAATCTGCTTGGAAATCCGTTCAGGCATTCATGATTTATCAGCCATTATGTTTTCTTCAGATGTAAACAAACATGGCTGCCATGTTTGAAAGAATGGGTTGGTATGGGGGTTAAACATGCAATTTCGCGATCGCGATCATGCCTAATACATTTCTGGAGGTCCAAAAAAAATTTTTGAAAAAAAAAAATTTGAAAAAAGATTTTCTTTTTTTTTTCAAAAACGGCCCAAACTCGGGAAACTCGGGGTTGGCACAGCACTAGTACCAATACAAACTCGGGAAACTCGGGGTTGGCACCATATGTGTTAACCTTGCTTATTGTATGTGTAAGTCACTCTGATGAGAGCGTCTGCAACATTTCTGTTCTTGGCACGGAAGTGCAACAACAAGGGCTGCACATGGAGTTGGGAGTGTTGCAGCGTGCTCCTCCGCTCAGCGCTCCCCACTCCACGCTGCGATCAGTAGTTCCTCCATTGGTTTTTGGGACAATGGTTTTTGACGAGGAGCTTATTGTGGGACGAACAGGGCCTGGTTTTACACAGCGGGAGGCCAAAGCTCCTACCACAAAAACTCATATAAAGGTGTTGATGGGAGGCCTGCTGTGCACATTGTGAAATAGACCAGCTAATGGCCGCGGACAAAAGCCAACATGACAAGCATCTCATCAAGCTCGGTGTCCCTGCTCTGTGCCCGTGTCCCGCTGTTTGAGCCCTCAGTTAATGGTCCCGTAATGGAGGCATTATTATGAACATAGTTATTATCTGATTATTCAATGGCGTCTTATCGCTTTATGTCAGTTCCAGTGGCGCTCTAAGTGGTGCGGGCGGTCCAGAGACAACTCAGGGTTCCTTGAAACAGGGTTTCAAATGGACCCCTTAGAGAGCTGTATAGGCTAACTCTGAGAGTGGACATATGGAACCAAATGGACCCGGCTGTGATGGGTCGTTGGTTCCGTTTGTACAGTCAGAGTTATGGGGATCCTTAAATTAAAAGGTTTGAGAACCTATTAGTCACAAGTCAGGGGTCCAAAATTCACAAGCTCAACCTCCCATGAAAGATGTATGGATTTTATACCGGAAGTGTTTTCGTGTCAGTGGTTTTCAATCAGTGGTCCAGGGACCACCAGTGGTCCTTGAGGAGGTTCCAGGTGGTCCCAGCTGAATGATGGAGAGTTGGTGTTCAAATGGACCCTTATAGATCTTTTAGAAAATGTAAACGAATTGTTATTGTGATCAACATTATCTCTGCTATGGTACCACGTCAATACAGCATGGAATTGTGGACAAAATCTTATCCAACGATGACAAAATCTTCTACGTTTTGGGTCTAAGAGGTACATCTCATCAAATTGTGGCGCATGCAGAATAAATAATGGACCTTGATATGAAAAGGATTGAAAACCACTGTCTGTTGTAAGTTATTATGATTTGGTTTGCTGTTTATACGGTAGTTCAGATCTTTACATTTTATATGCATACTTTTATATTTTACATTTTGGGCATTGACCCCAAAATGTTGCCCTTATCCAGAGTGACGATGCATGAAGGATAGAGTTCAATTCCACAACAACAGACAAATAGAAAAACTGTGTTCAGAATCCTGCCATCTATTCCAGCTCGAATACAGACGATCCACAAGCTCACAGCAATGCAAGGCAATGCGAGGCACCGTGAGCTTGTGCATCTGCTATTTCCGGCTTAAGATTGGTGGTCCATTGTGGCAAGAGCAGGGAGATCAAGTAGTTTATTACCTGCGCCAACAGAGCGTGCAAGTACTGCGATCGGTGCTGTCTGTATCCGGCAGAGAGTACCAAGGCAGACAGCACAAAGGCAGGGCCTTTAGCCAACGTAGGGAGCAGCATTCTTGGTGTTGTTACATTCCCACTTACCCAGCACCGATCACATTACTTGCACGCTCTGCAAGTTGGCACCTCGACAGAGTGCAGTCTAGTTCTTTATTTTTACATTTCCTATGCTAAAAATAATGACGTTTATGCATTTTTTTCTCGTCCTCCTCCATTTTTCCCGGCCAGCTACCTCTTCTGGACTGAATGGGGCCAGAACCCCTGCATTGGCCGCTCCCGACTGGACGGCTCGGACCAGGTCACGCTGGTCAACTCGGGCATCGCGTGGCCGAATGGCATCTCCATAGACTATGAGGTACAAACATTTACTTTTGGGACTTTAAGTAAAAGAATATTTTGATTAATTTAATTTTTTAAATTTTTAATGAAAAACAACAATACAGCAGAGTACCAAAAGGCCATACAGGGACAACAAAGACATGAAAACAATAATACATAAATACACACATACATGTATAATATCTATCTACTATTACATTTTTCTTAGAGCCGCATCCCACTTCCAAGCCCATACACGCCCATTTCGCCTCCACTTCAACTCATAGCTAGCTCAGATGTCGGTAGAATGCACGGAACAGCCGTCCGCTGATTCGCTAGAGAGCAAGAGAGAGAGAGAGAGAGAGAGAGAGAGAGAGAGAGTCTCAGGTTACAAGAGGGAAGGGGGGGGGGGGGGTCAGCTGCACAGGGGGAGAGAGAGAGTTTTCCTACCTGTTTGCTGACAGATTATATTCCATTGGCCATTATAATATGGAACAAAATAATCCTTTAGGGGTCCATTTGGTTCCAGCCCAGCTGAATAAATCCCAGGTAAAAAACTAAAAAGATCCATATAAATCCTTCTCTGCCATTATAACTGTAATAGGCTGACAGTTTGAGAGAGCATCTATATATATGATCACGTGGCACACGGAGTTCCTAACCGGAAGTGCGTCCGGCGGTCAAATATGTCAGCGGCCCGAAGGGCCGCGACCCTCTAGTACATCTACATTTAAGTACATTTTGATGCCAACACTTTCATACATTTTGAATTCTGAACTTTTACTTGTAAGGGCACGGTCACACCAAAGTCTGCCAGCTGATAAGCGGATTCTGCCCATGCATTTCAATGGGAATGGAGTGGATTTTTTTGAGAAATCTGCCATTTGCGGATTTCTCCAAAAAACGCTTATCAGCTGGCAACCATACTTTGGTGTGACTGTGCCCTAATGGAGTATTTCTATATTGAATTATTGATACTTTCACAAAAATCGACTTTCCACCGCTGCCCGTTTCCATTCCTCAGTCTCTCTCTCTCTCTCTCTCTCTCTCTCTCTCTCTCTCTCTCTATCTCTCTCTCTCTCTCTCTCTCTCTCTCTCTCTCTCTCTCTCTCTCTGCATATATAGCCGGGCAGATAACAGAAATAATCGTTCACTTGCGGATACAAGCACCAAAATTGGCACACATACTCCTTAGGGATTGCTCTTTTCATAAAACCATCTGGCCAAATCAAATTTCAAGATGGCGGCCATTTTTCAAGATGGCCGCCATAAAATACCATAGACCTGTCCTATTTGAATGATCTTGGTGTCAAATCATACATTTTTCACTATGTAGAATCCAGATTTGGACCCATGGACTTACTCACTGGCTTCCTTGTACCATATATCAGTCCCGGAATCCTAATATTCTGCTAAATTAGAGGTTTGTGTTATGTCTGACTCGGATAAAATGGGTGGTAGTGTATATCTTAGTATTGTTAGAGGTTTATAGTGTGTGTGTGTGTGTGTGTGTGTGTGTGTGTGTGTGTGTGTGTGTGTGTGTGTGTGTGTGTGTGTGTGTGTGTGTGTGTGTGTGTGTGTGTGTGTGTGGGGGGGGGGGGGGGGGGGGGTGTAATGTAGTAATGTAGTAACTCAACAGAGCGGATTTCAATGCACAGCGGCTGA
The DNA here is from genome assembly GCF_963921795.1 of Nannobrachium achirus. NCBI lineage: Eukaryota > Metazoa > Chordata > Actinopteri > Myctophiformes > Myctophidae > Nannobrachium > Nannobrachium achirus. The sequence continues at coordinate 1,678,758 of NC_137829.1, forward strand.
TGCGGCTAAAATGCATGGTAGATATAATAGCGCCGTGGGATCACTCTTTGTCTAGTCTCTATTCTTCGACCTTTTCGACTTGGGTAACCCTGCCAGGAGTACAGGAGTACAAGACTCCTGCCGACATAGCTCTGGGGGTCATGGAGACACGCAAACTGCCTCACCACGATAAGGTGATGATCCCGTCGAGGCAGGAGGTAGTTTTTTTTTGTCTTTTCTTTTTTTTTTTCTTTTTCTAGGGCCTAGGCAGTATAGTACAATAGTATAGTAGGCCTATACTACAACGCTTCTAAACCTCGCACCTGCAGCTGCACAGTGCCGTGCAGGTCAGACCAAAGTGGTAGCATTTGCATCGACTGCAGCATTCCAACTTGCATCCACACTTAGTCAGCTGCTGGCAACTCTCTGCAATGGGTGGGAGCTCAGTCCAATCAATCTGCCACAGATCTCCTTTCTTGGTCCAGCCCCAGTTGTCAGGAGTCTGCATTTCTGTTTGACATACTGTTGACTGACTCCAGATGCAGGCCGCTTGATAGGAAGCGCGCTTCACATGTTGCTTCAGTGCTGCTTGCGTTGGAGGAATGGCTTTGTATGGCCTCTGCTTCCGAGCAAACAAGTCCAACCTCGCATCATTGACACCTTCAGCTGTGCTGGATCGGTCGTACATCATGACCACAAACTTCTCCAAGGTTTTCAGGTCTTCATCATCCACTACAGGTGGGTAATGGCTGAGTTTGCTGAAGACACCAGAAGCCTCATCACAAACATTCCAGGTTTGCCACGCAGACTTCTTCCCCTTTACGCGGAATGCTGAAACAACATTGCAGCCAGTGAAGGCATGGAAGAAGAGCATCCCTTTGCTCTTTTCTGCAAGAGTGCAACACAGGTCATGAACAGAATCCACTTTAAGTTCTGTCTTTGGCCAAAGGCAACCCACTGCCCAGCCCTGAGGCTCATAGGGCAGGAGTCTATGTCCTGTTTCTGTGAGGCTGCTTGATGTACATTAAGTACCCCTAGTGGACATGATAATAGTTTGTCACAGGGACATACCCCAATCCAGCCTTTGATGCTGAGGTCATAGATTCAAGATGTATGACAAGGTCCATATATGGAGTTCCCTGATGTCTTCAATATTAAGCCCATATCTAACAGGACTTCATATGGGAATGCCCATATATGGAGGACACATTGGCCACATACCACACTAACAGAATCCATATGGCCAAGACAGATGGCCAAGACAGCCCATATCTGTGTGACTGGTTCTACAGACAGGGATCTCCATGTATGGGCATAAAAGGGTATGTTGTCAGTTGTCATGGACATCATAGTACTTTCACATAACAAATAACTGAGTAAGCATGTTTGGGCTCTCACAGCATATCTCCATATACAGTACATGGACCTCCATATATGGGTACCAGGGGGTCTCCATATATGGGTAAACAGCCGTTTGGATGGCCCCCTGTAGTAACGCTGAGGACACCTGGGGGTCCCGGACCCTGTGGAAGACCCCTGGTATTAGCTACAGAGCCCAGGTACAGGTACAAAAGCTTTTATGCTTCAAGTATGATGTAATTGTTCTGGAGCAGGAGCAGAGCAAGGACTGTACTGAGATAGGCTCAGGGGTCATTCCGGGGGTCCCAGGTGAGGAGAGACCCCCACCAAAAGTCATAAAGGTTATTCTGGCTGCTTCAAAAGTGCAATATATGAACTTAGAATGTTTTAAAACCTTCAAAACAACTCTAATATTATGAGAATTGGACATTAACTGGCTGACATACTGTTCTGCGAGGTCCTAACATAGATGACCCCCCAGAAAGGGGGCTGGGGTCAGGAAAATCTGACACCCATCATTTTCTGACAGTTTGGTCCCTATAAATGCCAAAGCAGTAAAAAAATACATTTTAGCAAAGAAATCCTTAGAAGTACACTTCTTATCACACTAGGTAGTAACTCCGAGGACCCCCAGGGGTCCCGAAGCCCCTGTGGAAGACCCCTGGTATTTGTTACTACTTTTTTTTTGTTTTCAGAAAAAAAGTTTATGCTTCAATTATGATCTAATATGACATTGTTCTGGAGCAGGAGCAGAGCGAGTACTGAGATAGGCTCAGGGGTCCATCTGGGGGGGTCCCAGGTGAGGAAAGACCCCAACCAAAAGTCAGAAAGCTTATTCTGGCTGCTTCAAAAAGTGTAATAAATGAACTCAGAATGTTTTAAAACCTACAAAACAACCCTAATATTAAGAAAATTGGACATTAACTGGCTGGCGTACTGTTCTGGCATGCAGGTCCCAAACTAGATGACCCCCAGAAAGGGGGTGGGGGTCCGGAAAAGTTGACACCCATCATTTTCTCATAGTTTGGACTCTATAGAACCAGGATCTGCAAAAAGATCAATTTTAGCACAAAAATCCTACGGGAGCTGTTTTTTGGACGCATCGCACCACACTATTAGCAGAATATTAAGATTCCGGGACTGATATATGGTACAAGGAAGCCATTGAGTAAGTCCATGGGTCCAAATTTGGATTCTACATAGTGATAAATGTATGATTTGACACCAAAATTATTCAAATAGGACAAGTCTATGGGATTTTATTGCGGAATGCAGATTACTGTATATTCAATGGCGGCCATCATGAAAATTGGCCGCCATCTTGATTTTTTTTTTGGCCAGATGGTTTTCTGAAAAGAGCAATGCCTAAGGAGTATGTGTGCCAATTTTGGTGCTTGTATCCGCAAGTGAACGATTCACCTGTAATATGCACTTTATCTGCCTCGCTAATAACCCTCCTCTTCATCTCATTCCTTTGTTGGTGGCGGCGAGACGTACCCCCCCCCCCCCCCCAAGAGGAGTGCATTGTGGTTTGGGGGGGGGGCTGATGTGCATTTTTCAAATTACTTTTTGCACAGGAAAATAGATTATACTGGTGTGACGCTCGCACGGACAAGATCGAGAGGATCAACCTTGAGACGGGCGAGAGCCGGGAGATTGTTTCTGTCAGCGGCCAACGTGGATCTGTTCTCCGTGGCCGTGTTCGGCCCGTACATCTACTGGTCTGACAGGTAATACATTATTTCCTTAAATGCGTACACGTGCACGCGCACGCACCCACACACACACACACACACACACACAACACACACACACACACACACACACACACACACACACACACACACACGCTCGTTGGCCCACAAAGTCTGCTTGTGCTAACCTGGCATTAACCCAAGGTTGCCTACAGAGTACAGAGTCCCTTAAGAGATTTTTTTTTAAAAACTCCATAATGAGGGGCGCCACCTATTTATGTAAATACCTCGTGTGGAACCTCAAGGTCATCCACTGAGGGCGTATTCCTTAACTCACTTATAGTCCTGGGGTCTTCAACGATGTTTTTTTCAGCTGAGAGAGAGAGTGAGATGAAGCAGGACCCCCCACTCCCCACTACATACAGACAGGGTTGTAAGGGTTAGGGTTCTTTTCCTGAACATTTCCTGGAAATGCGTTTATTTCAGAGGTTTCTTTCCCTGTTTTGCCTTTCAAAATTTCATGGAGAATGGAGCGTATTTTGGCTGAAACTCGCAAATGTAAAGAAACCACTCCATTCCCATTGAAAAGCAGAATCCACCTTCATAGATAGATTTAAACGTTGAAGTCAGAGAAGGTTATAAAATAGCACAAAAATAGCTGAATGTTCTGATAATCCCCAATGGCAGGAGGTGTGGCACATCTGTATAGGCTGTTATTGGATAAGATTGTGTTGCAGATTTATCATAGATGGCTTCACACTTCACAGTTGTAGTGTTCATGTCCATGTGTGTTTTCTCACATTGACCCATTTAGGCCAAGAATTATTGAATGCTTTAGCTATTGAACAATAGCAGATGAACAAGCTCACAGCGCGGCACCGAGTGCCGTGCTGCGAGCTTGTAGATCTGCTATTTTTGAAAAATCGTGAAAATTAGAATTTTGACACGATTCTATGTCTTTTGAGTCCTTCCTAAGGTTTTTGGAAAACCCTATGTTTCTATGTCAGCAATCTGGCCAGCAATCGTCAAAGAAAAAGGTCCTTTTCACTTAACACATCTGGTGCCAACCCCGAGTTTCCCGAGTTTGTATTGATACCAACGCTGTGCCAACCCCGAGTTTCCCGAGTTTGGGCCGTTTTTGAAAAAAAAAAAAAAAAAAAAAAAAAAAAATCAAAATTTTTTTTTTCAACATTTTTTTTTGGACCTCCAGAAATGTATTAGGCATGATCGCGATCGCGAAATTGCATGTTTAACCCCCCATACCAACCCATTCTTTCAAACATGGCAGCCATGTTTGTTTACATCTGAAGAAAACATAATGGCCCATAAATCATGAATGCCTGAACGGATTTCCAAGCGGATTTTTTTGTTTGAAAGCTGTGAACAGCATCTACACACGTGATGCATCATCTAGGCATGGGCGTGCACTTTTTACACAATTGCACAATTACATGGAAGTCTATGGTAACCATGGCAACGCGAGACATTGAAGAGAAAAAATCATTGCAACATAAGTGTTAACTGGAGCTCAGTTAGTCTATGTCAGTGGTTCTCAAACTTTTTCATGTGAAGGACCCCCAAAATTATATTTATTTGGCCACGGACCCCCATCTCAAAATATTTAGTTCCAGGGACCCCCCAGAAGCAAAATTTGAGATACAAACGTTCGCTTTAAAAATACATATGTTCAAAGATTTGCACACATTTTCACAACTTTTCAAAAATAGCAGATCTACAAGCTTGCAGCCGCGCTGTGAGCTTGTATATCTGCTATTTTTCACTGGTTAAAGCATTCAATAATTCTAGGCCTAAAACCACTTAAACCCTCAATACTTATTAACTCATAGGAGGTCCACGTCTGTAGCTACTGTACAAGGCTACCGCGGTGAAGAAAAACACTCCATTTCCTGAAATGCAACAGGGTATCACGTGACCGGGAAGTCCTGTCTCCTCATCCACAGCAATGTTACGCTGCTGCACTAAAGTGCATCTTTCTCCTAATCTAACTGTTAAATCACCTTCATGTTTAAAACACAGCCTTTTCTACCGGCCGTTACAAAAGCAATGAGGCCCGCGATTTGTTAGATTTCTGTCCTGAGTGAAAGAAAATACTATCGAGATACATAAACAGGACATACTCGGATTACATTTACTCTGATACATTTTTTGCTAGCTCTTCAAAACAAGCAAAAATGGTGGGTTTCCGTGGCAACTGCCGAATAAATGTGGAATAATCCTGGGCAGCCGGTGTGTTTAAACACGACCTTTGGCTCACTTCTTGGTCTGGTTCCATCCGCCTTGCACCAAATATTCTATTACTCAGAAAATAGCCGATCATCAAACTCGTCAGAATAAGAATAAGCTAGAATTGAATTAGTAGCTCTGAAGACCCCCTGTTGAAGACCCCTGACTCAGTCCACTCCAGTGATCCTCGCTTCTTTTCAGATAGCCTCAAAGTTTTTTTTATTTATTTTTTCAAGTCGATAAACTTTCCTCTATCGCTCTGAGCCAAGCTGAAGGTTCAATAGTTTAAGAACCTGGAATAGCCTTTGGGATTATGAGTTCACAACTTCAGATCTCCTCCTCCGCTCTCTCTCTCTCTCTCTCTTTCTCTCTCTCTCTCCTCGGCAGTGGTCAAGTACTGTACTTAAGTACAGTTTTGAGGTACTTTACTGGAGTATTTCCAGTTTTCAGTACATTTACTTCTACTCCACTCCACTACACCTCAGAGGCAAATATTGGACTTTTACTCCACTGCGATAATTTGAAAACTCTAGTTTTCAAATTATTGTTTGAAAACCAAACCCAAATGCATTTGGGTCCCCATCCGGAATCAATGGGGGTACATTTTATTGTAATCAAATTATTGTTTCAGGAATATGACAGAAAACAAAACAATATTATTGAACTCAAGTCTCCATGGCGTGAGTAATTGATAGAAAAAAAGTCATTTTGGGGGTGAACTCTCTCTCTCTCTCTCTCTCTCTCTCTCTCTCTCTCTCTCTCTCTCTCTCTCTCTCTCCCTCTCTCTCTCTCTCTCTCTCCCTCTCTCTCTCTCTCTCTCTCTCTCTCTCTCTCTCTCTCTCTCTCTCTCTCTCTCTCTCTCTCTCAATTCATTTCAATTCCAAAGCATACATAACACAAATCATAACATTACATATACAGGGATACAACTGAACAATAAACACTGAACAGTAATGACAATACTAATGAAAACAAGTAAAATAACAAACGATGATACAATATAACAGTCATCTGCAACAGTTAGTGATTTTGTTTATCCAGGTGTACTTGGTTCTTCTGTCCACTGTCTGTCCCTCAGTTGATGACAACTCCACACATATGTGAGCGAACACAGCTGAGGGCTAGTCATTGACATTTTTTTCATTTACATTGTTTTATTTCATTTGAAAGCTGGGAATCATAGCTACACAATGATATATTGGTTGTGAAGATTGACCCAACCGTTTTGTAGATATGGCTTATAGAGTTATGCCATGCAGAAATACTAGATCTGAGAAATTCAGCCTTTTAGATGAAATGTAACCTGCAAAATGTTCGGTTTCTCTTCACATTAATTAAAAAAAAGTCTTATTTACATGCAGAGTTAAGCTCTGGCGTTTAAGGGAAATGTAGCCTGATATTTATGAAATGCTTTTGTGGCTTTATCACATTTAAAAAAAAAAAAAAAAAAAAAAAAAAAAGTAATTTCAGTGCTGGTCTAAAGCTGTGCTTTCCGAAATGACTGCCCCTCTGCTATGCTGGGACACATATTGTGCAGCCAAAAAGGTGCTCTCTCTATCTTTATCTCTCTCTCTCTCTCTCTCTCTCTCTCTCTCTCTCTCTGTGTGCAGGGCTCACTCCAACGGTTCCATCCGCCGGGGCCTGAAGACGGACGGCAGTGACGTGGCCACCATGAGGAGCGGCCTGGGGGTCAACCTGAAGGACGTGACCGTCTTCAACCGCGGCCGGGAGAAAGGTTGAGGTTTTCCACTTAATGGTTGCGTTGATCCACCTCCACCTCCATCGTCGGCACCCACCTCGCCATCCATCCATCCCCCCCCGCACCTCGCCATGCTGCAACGCCTGCTCTTAACCCGTTTAGGCCTAGGATTATTGACTGCTTCTATTGAAAAATAGCAGATATACAAGCTCACAACGCGGCACCGAGTGCCGCGCTGCGAGCTTGTAGATCTGCTATTTTTGAAAAATCATGATTTTTCATTGCAAGTCTTTGAATATATCTATTTAAAAGCAAACATTTGTAACTCAAATATTTGCTTCTGGGGGGTCCCTGGAACAACATATTTTGAGATGGCGGTCCGTGGCCAAATACCTGTAATTTTGGGGGATCTTGACGTGAAAAAGTTTGCGAACCACTGATTTAGAGGAAGGATTTAGAAGTCGGGTCAAAGATCGGGTCAAAGATATTCAAAGACTTGCACACATTCTCACGATTTTTCAAAAATAGCAGATCTACAAGCTCGCAGCGCGGCACTCGGTGCCGCGCTGTGAGCTTGTATATCTGCTATTTTTCTAAAGTTAAAGCATACAATAATGGTTAAAGTGGTTAAAATCTAACGCGACTCGGGCGCGTTCCAGGTATTTGAGAGAACACCACTCCAACCCCTGTAGCCTACACTTCATTGAACCCAGGGTTCAATGAAGTGCGTCTCCCAGGGTTCTGTATTTTGACCTCCTTCATTTTTTACTTTTCTTCCCTTCTACAACCAAATATCGTCACATGAAAATTGCTGACCTACAAGGCTGTTAGGCTTTTGTCGGACGGCTATTTCCGCCAAATGTGTTTTTTTCCCCCCAGAATAGCGATCCTGGGCGTTCATGTGGTTAATTAAAGTGCCAGGGAAATGGCATTTTCCCTTTTCCTGAACCAATCAGAAGGTCCCATCCCTTCGGGCCATGGGAATACGTTAGCCAGAGAATGCTATGTTTGTAGCCTGCATCTTATGCAGCTCGAGGGGGAGGGAGAGGGCAGCATGAAGCATGTCTATGTTACTACTGTACAGGGGTGTCACACCACATTCTGGGCCCTGGGTACAAGGATTCACTCACATTTTGTGCTTTAACTAATGAAAAATAGCAGATATACAAGCTGACAGCGCAGGACCAAGTGCCGCGCTGCGAGCTTTTAGATCTGCTATTTTTGAAAAAGCGTGAACATTTTTGCAAGTCTGTGAATATTTCAAATCCTTCTAAGGGTTTTTTTTTTTCATGTCCAAAATGATATGCATTTGGCCACGGACCCCCATCTCAAAATATTTCGTTCCAAGAATCCCCCAGAAGCAAAATTTGTGTTACAAATGTTCGCTTAAGAAATACATATATTCAAAGATTTTTACACATTTTCACGACTTTTCAAAAATAGCACACAGGCTCACAGCACGGCACTCGCTGTGAGCTTGTATATCTGCTAAACAGCAGATCTACAAGCACACAATGCCTTGCATCGCGAGGCGTTGTGTGATTGTAGATCGGCTGTTTTCACTAGTTTTGTGCGACAGTCTTGTATGATGAAGCAGGGCTTTGCTTCACCAAAAGACGTACACATTTGAAACTTGGAGATACAAGGTTTCTGCCCGACAGTGACAATATTTTAGTGATTATGTTGCGAGGAAAACGTTGAGATAACAGCCATTTTGGTTAGAACTGACTGAAAATAACTTTGTACTTCAAGTTTAAAATGATACTAAATATTTTTTTAAATTCTAAATAATATCAAATTATCTCGCGGCACCCCTGGACTGCCGTCACGGCACCCCAGGGTGCACTTTGAAAACCCCTGCTTTAGACTGATGCTATACTGTAGGTTTAGCATGAACAGGGGCATAGTTCTGCCGATTTTAAAATGACTCCAATAGGGAAGTAAAACTTCCTATGATTGGCCGCTAGTTGCGCTGTTTTCCCCCCCGGCCGATCATAAAAAGAATTGTGCTCCATTGGATCCCATTCATTTTCCCCTTTCGTTTTCTAACCTTAATTAACATTTTCATGAATACTGTATGGTTCCTATCGCTAGTTAAAAAATGGCTTTCAATCACCATCATATTCGTTTTGTCGAAATGTGGTCCAATTTATTTAAAAATAAATGATAAAGTTGCGGGGGGGCATGGCCAACTAAACTGATACCAGCCGGCTGTGTTGTTCTTCGTGTGCTGTATTTCGGGAGGCTCCGACCACATTCTCCCATGTATCCCTGCGGTTGCACGTGACCGTTGGCAGCCAATAGCATCTCTGATGCCTTTACAATTCTATGATGGCGACACCCATTCAAAGGGGTAGAAAGGGCCATTTGCGCTGCACAGAAACCAATGGCTTCGCATCGTCCATATTTTTCTACAGTCTATGAGCATGAAGGGTGTCCACCGCGTCTCTGGCCTGGTTTAGGCTGGTCCGGTGCATCTCAGGAGCGGGACTGGAATATGTGGAAGGAAGGTACAGGAGCAAACACAGACTATGCAAGCCTTTTTTTCATTATTTACAGGGTGCAACGTTTCGAAGTAAATACATCTTGTCTATGACCTGACGAAGAAGTATTGACATCGAAACGTTGTCACTCCTGCCTGCACCCTGTAAATAATTAAAAAAGGCTTAAATATTCTGTGTTTGCTCCAGTGCTATACTGTAGTGTTGGTTCTTGGTTTACTCCTGATACTAGTTTTCGGAGGCATTTTATTTATATGTTTATTTGGATGGGGCAGCGCCTATTTAAGAACCACACACAAAACCACCACACATAAAATGCTGTGCAAATACACAGGAATTACTTTAACAAGAATGCTAATTTCCATCCGTTGTCCCCATACAGAAAACAAGCAATGTTATTAAAGGAGCTATAATCAACTTTTTCTTGAAAACGGATGCTAAAATAAAAATAATGTTTCGATTTTTTTTTTTTACTATGTTTTTTATATGTGTTTCTATTCAAAAATGACCACAAAAAGCGTAAAATAATGATAAAATAATCCTTTTGGCCATTGTCAGACTGACACTTTGTTTACATTCTAGTCTATAGACTAGGATGTAAACAAAGTGTCAGCCCTACAATGAAAAAAGTTGACTATAGCTCCTTTAAAGTAAAGAGCACATATAAATGTTTCTAACATGGTACAAACAAAAGGGAAAAAAACAACAGTAAAAAGGGCCTAGTTTTGATGAAATTGAAAATACAAGACACTCAAGAAAACCAAACTACACTCTGCATTCTATTCTGTATGCGTGTTTACCTGCTAAATGTCTAATTAATCGGTCCATTTTTATTCACTGCCTCCACACCAGGCACCAATCCCTGCGCCCGGAGCAACGGCGGCTGCCAGCAGCTGTGCTTCCACCTGGGCAGCGGGCGCAGGACGTGCTCCTGCGCCCACGGGCACCTGGCAGAGGACGGCTTCGCCTGCCAGCGCTACGACGGCTACCTGCTCTACTCGGAGCGCAGCATCCTGAAGAGCATCCACCTGTCGGACGAGAGCGACCTCAACGCGCCCGTCCAGCCCTTCGAGAGGCCCGCCTTCTTCCGGAACGTCATCGCGCTGGCCTTCGACTACAGCCAGGGGACGGCGGGCACCAACCGCGTGTTCTTCAGTGACGTGCACTTCGGGAACATCCAGATGATCAACGACGACTGGACGGAGCGATCGGTCATAGCGGAGAGTAGGTTTGAGGTCCCTTTCGCCTTGTGTTGCGTCTGTTTGTTATCGGCGGGTTTCAGTAGCCTGGCGTGGCCAGGCTGATATCCCTGCATAGATAGATTAGATTAGTCTGGAATCTCTGTATGGATCCCCAATTGGGGAGCGCTGCTTTCAGTTCATTCAACCTCCTCTCTGTGTTGGCTGGTGACTGTGAAGAGACGCTCCATATACTTCACCCCCGCAACGGCATTGCACATGAGAACAGCTGATATACAAGCTCACATCTCGTTGCAGATGCGACTGTTGTGAGCTTGGAGGTCTGCTGTTCTCGGCCATTCTCTGCACGCGACACTGTCGTGGGAAGGAGTGCAATGACGACTGACAAGTGTTTTTTTATTTATTTATTATTATTTATTTATTGCAATTTGGCAGATTTGTCTGGTTTTCAGGCTAAGATTTCAGATGCAATTTCATCTTATTTAACCACTTACACCCAATATACTTAGTTGACTGGAATGCCCCAGAGCTCTATACTAGGCCTCTGGTAGCCTCGCGTAGCCAGGCTTACTCATCTGCGAAGAGAAAAGCCTGGTAACAATATCAGGCAGAGACCGTTCAACTTCCGCCGTGAGAATTTCACCAGAAGACTGCAAAGCATGACGTAACGTCGGTTAAACGCAGCACTTCGGCCACTTCTGCTAGAACCAACCGGAAGTCATATTGTGGCCAGGGTGGGCCTCTGGTGTTACCGCTCTATAGTAAATAACATAGATTTTCAGTTCATTTTTCAGTGGAACATTGAGCTTGTAGATCAGCAATTTTTTGCTATTTGTATGACCTTATCTGACTTTGAAGTTTAAATCTAAGGTGGATTCTGCTTTTCAATGGAAATGGAGTGGTTTCTTGCCATTTGCGGGTTTCTGCAAAAATACGCTCCATTCTCCATAAAAGGCAAAACAGGGAAAAGAAACCTGTGGAAAAAGAATGCATTTGCAGGACATTTTCAGGATGAGAGCAGTATAGCCTGAAGACTTGACATCAGTTATTTTCACCAAATGTTTCCTCCCCAGAATAGGGATGATGCTAGCATGTGGTTCATTGTTTTTATGAAAAACAAACACGCACGCACGGAGTTAAATCAATGTAAGAGTTGTATAGTAGAAGCTTTTAGCAAGGCTTTGACAAAATACATCTGCATGGCTCTAAATTACGTTCCTGCATGACGTTTTGAATCTTTTTCACACATGGAAACCAGTTACTGTATAAGCTCTCAAATTGAATGCTACCACATGCTGCATGGTTAGCAAAAAGGCCCAGGATGGGATGAATGCAAAAGTGTCCATTGGACTTTCAGCTTAATTAGCATTTGATCTTGATCCGTTTTTTGAGCGGTGGTAAACCGCTCCATAGAGTGGCTGTGCGTGTGTCTGTACCACTTTTCCTCAGCGTTTTGCCATAGCAATGTGTTTTCCTCAGCGTTTTGCCATAGCAATATGTGTCTGTGTGTAGCCATATTACATCACCAATTACATTCTAGACATATCTGTAGCCACTTTTCCTCAGCGTTTTGCCATAGCAATGTGTTTTCCTCAGCGTTTTGTCATAGCAATATGTGTGTGTGTGTGTGTGTGTGTGTGTGTGTAGCCATATTACATCACCAATTACATCCTAGACCTATATCCTAGTCTTTTTCCTCAGCGTTTTGCCATAGCAATGTGTGTGTGTGTAGCCTGTATTACATCACCAATTACCAATTGAAGACATTATGCAAGCACGACCGCCGCTCACTTCACATTGGGTGTGTTTTCTTTTTTTACAAACATCCCAAATAGAAAAGTGAAGCGATGCCGTTTTCACGGTGAACTCGCTGCGTATTTATTTTTACAAATAGCGTGAGCTGTCTTTTCCTGCGTCACATCGGTCTCAGAATGGATCAAGCGCAGCACAAAGAGAAAGAATAATACCTTATTGGTGAGAGAAGGCATTTCTGGCTGACTGACAGACAGCGGGTGCAGATGGTGTGGGAGGAGCGACGTGGCTCTCTATTCCTTGTCTAAAGCCCAGTCAATCCTGCCTTGATAAGCCTGAGTGGAGTCAGATGAGCAGCCAAAGCCTCTATTCTGCAGCACTAGCATCCTCTCCTCCTCCTCCTCCTCCTCCTCCTCCTCCTCCTCCTCCTCCTCCTCCTCCTCCTCCTCCTCCTCCTCCTCCTCCTCCACAGCCCCGTGAAGTCAGGCCCAGGGGCGTCAGTTCAGCAAAAGCTAAGGTATGGCAACATGATACCATTCATGTTGCCATACCTTAGTACAGCGTTTCTCAAACTTTAAAATGTGAAGGTTTCCCCTTAACTCTGACAGCATACAAATGGAACCAAATGGACCCGTAAGGGTCCATTTGGTTCCATTTTTATGCTGTCAGAGTTACAGACTTGTATGTGTCAATAAAGGAACCCACAGAGTCCCTGGAATCCACTTTGAGAACCACTGCCTTAGTATAATATAATATATTATTAATATATTAGTATAATATAATAGTATTATTGTACCGCAGGCGCAAGCAAACTGCCACACTTGAGAAAATGTGCCGCTAATTAACAATAACACATATGCACCTATGCTGACCTACTACTGAACTGGGTAATAAACCATTTGTCAAGATAGGGGGGATACAATAGTGTTGTGGAAGATAGTCATATCATATATAGAGACATTTGTGAATTTATTTTAAGAAGTACACTTGTCGTCCCGTCCCCCCCCCCCCCCCCCCCCCCTGGAGCCAAAGTATGGCAGCTTCCATACCTTCGAAGAGAAGCAACCCACACTCACTCTTTCATTAAGAGTCTTTTTTTAATAATAGAACAGCAGCAGCAGTAGTCAGGAATCAACAGACGTGTTTTGGCTCTTAGGCTCGTACAGGCTCTATAGTTCTTTGAAGCTTCCATACCTTGCCATACCCAACTGACGGCTCTGCTCCACAGCCCTGTGAAAGCCAGGCCTCCTCTCCTCCTCCGAGAGCAGAGCTCAGCACCGCCACATACCACTCCCTCTCGCTCTCTCTGCCCCCCCCCCATCCCCATCCCCATCCCTCATGCTGGCATAGCAGCGGGGGGGGTCACTGATGTACCAGTCCTTGTTGGTGACAGAGAGAGAGAGAGAGAGAGAGAGAGAGAGAGAGAGAGAGAGAGAGAGAGAGAGACTGAGCTTTCTATTAACTCGGACCAGGAACTATCGTCCTCTAGGAATGAATATGAACGACGCGGAATTCTTAGAAACCTCCGTTGGAATTTTCCCGTGAGTGCCACTTAATGTCCATCCAATCCAGTCCACTTACTGTACCTTTTATAATGTGCAGTTGCCAAGTGTGAGATAGCTGAGAATGGAAAATATCAAGTGGTTCATTTTCTTTCTACAGTTCCAGCCCCTGTAATGCATGTACAGTATGTTGCTCTCAACGCATAAGGATATATATATACTTTTTATACGTTTCACAACTTGTGAAATGGGAACATTCTGCGTAATGACTTGAGCACTTTCTACTTTTGGTACTTTAAGTACATTAACAGTTCTACTGCCAGATTTATTATTTATTTATTGGGGCTGGTTCAAGCAAAAAGCAGCTTACCTTTGCGATGTTATAGAAAAAGATCTATTGAATATTTCCAAACGATTTTTTTTATTTTTATTGGACCTATTATATGTGTACTTTAGCCAAGCCGAGGGCAGCCTTATTTATGCAAAGAATGAATGTGAATTCTGCCGCTCCGTTTGCCGTCCATTCAGAGCATAGAAATGCATTTCTAGATCAGATCCACAGAAAACAGCTAGGAAGTGATTTGGGACTCCATTATTGTTTAAGTGTGGTGGAAATTTTAGAGCAGCGTTATGGGAGATGTTTTTACTGAACGGTGGCGCGACCAGTTATCAGCTTACAGTCATCAAAAGTAAGTAAATGAACGAGTGTTCGTATTGGCAACGAGCTAGGGTCAACATTGGGGCGAACGGGAACGTCCGAAGCAGTAAAAGAGTTAAAAGGCCTACATTTGTTGCCAACACTTTTGTACTTTTACTCAAGTAAATGTTGATTACCGATAGTCTACCTACAGCGGGGGTCTTCCAACGTTTCCAGGCCAAATAGTTGAGAAAGAGATGAAGCAGGGACCCCCATAACCCATAGATACCATATAGTTTCATCGTTTGACGGCACAATCATCAGTGTATTTCGGATTTATCTCTATTTGTGTTTTCAGATATTTAACCACCTGAACCGTCAATATAGTCTGCTCTTCCTCCTCTGTCCAATCGGGTGAGTTAAAGGCAGACCGTCCAATGCATACTCCACTTTTAGAGCCGAATTAATTTTGGTTTGGCTCTGTCCAAACTACAAGAGGTTCGGGGGCGGGTACCGTCATAAATCTTTGCTGTTCGGTGTTCGGGATTTTATGACTCCCGGAACCGAAATAAATTCGGCTCTAAAAGTGGAATTCGCGTCGGCTCTCAGAAAGTAACAACTAGCCTCGCGTCACCAGACTTTCCACCTCGGAGCGACAACTGATTGTAGCAACGTGTGTGTCGGGGCTACCCCCCCCCCCCTTCTCTCTCTCTCTGTCTGCTGTGCAGTTAGATAACTCGCCACAGATGTGTGTTGTGTAGCAACGGGGGAGGGTCCTGAAAGTGAGTGACAGGTGCGTCACTGGTTATTGGGACAGAATGCGTTGCGTTTTGAAGAATCTGCTGGCTGCAAAAAAAGTTTCTACATTGCAGTATGATACTTTTACTTAAAAGCCCGCTGACACGCCCCGAAATTATAATAGTATGATACAGTAGGTCATGTGGTCTCTCTGAAAACGGTCTGAAACTCATGTCACAATGTAACCCCCCCCCCCCCCCCCCCACAACAGCTGATCAGTACAGCAAGTAGACTTAAGTACAGTCAATTAATTTGTTTGGCTTATAATTGTGCATTCCCACGATGACATCATAAAAATATTCACTCATATTTTAAGATGACTTTTTAAAGTGACAGTACCCCTTTAGGTGACAGTACCCCTTTAAGTAAAACATGTGTGCTATTCCCACCACCGTCAGTAACAGTAAAGTGAATTGAGCAGGTCCATTCCCCCTCCAGCAGCATCCAGCTCTGTGCAGAAATTAACCCATTTAGAATGGGTACACTGACTGTATTGTGTATCATTATTTTATGTTTTAACTATTGAAAAATTGCAGATCTACAAACTCGCAGCGCAGCACTTTTGAAGTGTCTTTTGAATCCTTCTAAGGTTTTTTGAAAAACCCTATGTTTCTATGTCAGCAATCTGGCCAGCCATCGTCAAAGAAAAGGTCCTTTTCACTTAACCGGAGCTCAGTTAGTCTGTTATTGAGAGACTACTATGTCAGTGGTGCTCAAACTTTTTTCATGTGAAGGACCCCCAAAATGATATTTATTTGGCCACGGACCCCCATCTCAAAATATTTAGACCACCCCCCCCCCCCCCCCCCCCCCCCCCCCAGAAGCAAAATTTGAGTTACAAACGTTCGCTTTGAAAATACACACATTCAAAGATTTGCACACATTTTCACGACTTTTTCAAAAATAGCAGATCTGCAAAAATAGCAGATCTACAATATATGTATATCTGCTATTTTTCACTGGTTAAAGCATTCAATAATTCTAGGCCCTAAATGGGTTAAAAAAAAAAGAGAAGCCTCTTCCTGTGTGGCTATCTGCTCCCTACACAGTATCCTGCCTGTGCCCTGTCATTGAGGAAGGGTGAGGATGTTAATCTTCCATATTTCCCTAATTAAACTCCGCGTCCCCCATTAATTACTCCCCAGTCTCGCCAGCGATTTCCGGGTAAAATCCAAGCTGTCAGACTCCCTTTTTATTGCGAACTATTAATTAGTAATTGGCTGACTCAGGTTGTGCTTTAAGTATTCTGGGTGTGTGGCAAGGGTTTATGTCTTTCTTTTTTCTTCTCCTTCTTCTCCCCCGCGCTACCCTGACTTGAGCTCATATCTCTAGGATTGACCACATGTTCACCATTAATGGCAATTAGGGACAGAATTCACAAATGACAGGATAAGCACCAGAGATTTGTACAGAGAGAGAGAGAGAGAGAGAGAGAGAGCGAGAGAGCGAGAGAGCGAGAGAGAGAGAGAGAGAGAGAGAGAGAGAGAGAGAGAGAGTGTCAACGACATGAAACAGCAGCCAAGATCCCCAGACAATGAACGGTGTCAGCTAGGGTTTTTGTTCTTTAAGCAATTTAAGCTTTTCTCCAATTGTCATATCCTTGATACGGAGCACAATAAAGTCACCGTAACAGAACAAAACTCTGCAAGCAAGTGAAAAGTTCATTAAACATAGTTGCGGGTAGTTTTACAGACAATGCAATTTTTTCTGCCAAATACTGCCTGATGTTCTATTGTCAGGCTGACACAAAAGCCATGAAAGCTGAGGGTCTCCGAAGGTTTCCTTGTATTTCCGCAGCTCATTGTGGTTTTAATGAAGTGGCTCTGCCCTCGTAGCGCAAGACACCGGTCGGATGAGCAGCACATTTCAAATTTAACAACGCCATCTGTTAGTTGGAAAAGGCCAGGAAGCTCATATGATTCTTATTGATTTAAACCAACACGCAAACCCACTCATTTCCATTTTTTTCTCTCTATTTTCATTAATTTGAAATCTGAGAGAAATATATTACCCCTCATTTTACAAAGCACAATTCCAGTGTGTTGATGCCAAGCTAATGTATGCCTCTGGTGTGTATATAAAATGATATGTAGCTTCGAGGTTAGTTCAGGCAGATATACTCGAGAGGTTCATACTGCTCTGCACTATGTGGGTGTGTTCAGTGTTGTGCAAGACCCACACATCAGCGTGACGCTGACGTGACAATATATTTCGGTTCATTCTATTTGTGAGTTACGTGACTGAACAGCAGTGTTAATTTTGACGACTAAAACTATGGCGAGAAATGTTTGTCGGCTATACTTTTTTCACAGAAGAAAACGGGGAAAAAAATCTATGGTGACTAAAATTAGACTAAACATATTGACAATTTCGTCAACAAATAAAAAAACTAGACTTAAATGTCAGGGAGGGACTAGTGGAGAAGAGATGCAGTTTGGTTACGCTTGTGTGTTTTGTGCTCAACGTCGTGAGCTTGTAAATCTGCTATTTTCAGCAAGCAACCAAGTGAAAAATCACCATTAAGGCCAACCAACTGTGTATTTAGATAAATTATATTTATCGACTAAAACTAGACTAAAACTAAATCATGTCAGACAACTCAGATGTGACAAAAAATACATTAAAAGTTATTCAAAAGACCATGAATAACATTTCAAAATCTGCTGTCAGACTCACTACTCCTGGATATTGATGGTGATTCATAATGCATTGCATGTCTTGTACCGCATGTGTCCTGTATGTCTTGGTTACGGGCAGTGAATACGCAAGGACCGCAATGGAAACTAGAAAAGAAAATTTCTAAGAAATTTTAAGTGTGCCTGCAGCTCGCTAAGTCTGTGCAACCTTGTGTAGCGGTTGGTGTTAGTGTTTCGTTTTGAGAGGGTCGTTCCCCCTGAAAAACACGTTTTGGCATGAAACGGTTACGTTTTGCGCGTTTGTGGTGCCCCCTATGGGTCGAAGTGGAAATGCTTTTGGGTATATGTTCAGTATAGCGCCCCCCACTTGTGGTTAAAATTTGGTGTTGACTGGATGTTTCGTTTGTGATTTATGGCTACTTCTTACAAAACGGGCTCCTCCCGCTAACTTTGGAACCCTGTTACGGAAGAACGGTATGGACTATCAAAATATCGTTTAAATATGTTTATCGCATGAGTCCATAGATCGTGTGTATCGATTTTTGTGACATTTGGAGAAAATATGTAGGAAAAGGAGCAAAAAGTGTGTTTTGAAGAAAATTCAAAATGGCGGAAAATCTATCCTGACGCAAATGGGCGTGGCCTATATGAGGAGATGCGTCATGACCCAAGGAATCCAGGGAAAAAGGAATTTTAATTTTCCGACCCACGGTTCAAGAGTTACAGGCCGAAAGGTAAAGTGGACTGTTATAGCGCCACCATGAGGCCAACTGACGAAATAATTTTTTATTTAATCCTTGATATCATTATAAATCTCCTCTCCAAGTTTTGAAACTGTAGCCCCTATGGTTTGCGAGAAAAAAAATATTGAATGTGAGTTTTTGCGATTCCCATTATAAGTCAATGGGTAAAATTAATTCACTAATAAATTAATATCAATTAAACGATACAACTTTTCTCTTAGAAAAGTAATAGCACCCCATTCCCGGCCGAGCCGCACGTTTTGATGTATATATTGCGGCGGTGGCGTAAATCGTGCGGCACTTATTACGTGCCGAACTTTGTGGCGAAACTAACTAATGACTTAATTAAGTATGGCGGATTACAATAAGTGTTTTGCCATTGCATGGCAGGCACACTTAACAAGTCATCAAGGCTTGTACGGCAAGTGATTGCACTTGCCGTACGGTTTGCAAACTGCGTTGAATCAATCAATCAATCAATGAACTACCATGTGAGACACATTGTGAGCCGTGTAGAGCCGGCAGTCATACAACAGATTATGAATCAGGCTTAACTCGTTGGACTATAAAGAAAAGGAGGGTTTTGCGTGAGCATCCACGGCGCCGACAGTCAGACAAAACTCCAAGGTTGAAGACTTCACATGGAAATGCTGAAGTGGGTGTTCTATCTTTGAGACTATAGCTCTGACTGCTGCACTCCCGCGCTATAACGCAACGCTCAGAAAGCGTACAGCGTCAGCGAGTCACATATCGTCGTTGTCGGGTGGAAACCTTGTATGTCCAAAACCGCCTCGTGCGAGGCGTTGTGTGCTTGTAGATCGGCTGTTTTCACTACTTTTGTGCGACGGCCTTGTACGATGAAGCATGCGAAAGAACATACAAATTGGAAACTTGGAGATACAAGGTTTCCACCCGACAACGACGATATTTTGATCGATAGGGTAATTTTATTGGAGTAATTGAACACGAATATGCTCCGGATCCTCGACCTGTGCTCACTGCTTTGTCTTCTCTCCGGAGGTTTCAGCTTCCTGTCAGTCAACGCTCTCTCGACGCCTCAAACCCCGGGAATCTGCGTTTACGGGCGTCTGTCTGTCTGGGCATCCTGTGTGTAGGAGAAACTCTCCCTGATGGAAACACAATCTATTTTATTTCTGTGCGTATTGCATGGGCAAACAGCGTTGAGGTTTTTTTTCTCCCTTACTGTCAGTCATGTGCTTACGTCCGTCTGCTGGGGAAATATACACACACAGTTACTTAAAGGTCGTCTTTAAAGGGCTTGCTTTTAGTAGCTCAGCTGCAGTACTGAATGACAACATTGTCATCACATGAACATAAGACATAAATGTTGTGAGTTGTGTAAAATACACCATTACATTAACACACGTTATGTTCTGCTGTAATAAAACCAGTAAGACTCCCTAATCGGGAGATAAGCAACCGTACGGTCGCCTGTAAAAATCGGCCTGATGGTGGCGCTAAATAGGACAGATCCATGTTGATGACATGACTGTAGACATACCGTGTGCCGCTTTGCGTGATTTTAGGTCAAAATGTGTTGGAGCAATGTCCAAAATGTCTTTGAAAAATCAGCCTGATGGTGGCGCTAAATGGGACAGATCCATGTTGATGACATGAGTGTAGACATACCTTGTACCGATTTGTGTGATTTTAGGGCAAAATCTGTAGGAGCAGTGTCCAACAATGTGTTTTGCAAGAATCGGCCTCATGGTGGCGCTAGAAGAGGGCCATGTGAGAAAGGAGGGGTGGAGGTTGTGATTTGGCAGCCAATGAGTGTGTGTGCAAAGTTTGGCATGGATGGGAGCAACGGTGACGGAGATATGAGAAGGGGAAAAGTTGTATGTGACGTGACGTGACGTGACGTGACGTGACGTGCTCTAATTTACATATGGGGGATATTTTTCACAATAATAACATATTTACATGTTCTAGACATGCTAATGATCACAAAAAAAAATAGTAAAGGCTTTTTACTTATGTTTTTGTGAGGAATAGCTTCCATGAAAAAGTGAGATGTTTTTCGTCAAAACTCTGGAATGTCAGCGGGTGTGGCGGGTGTGAATGTCAGCCCCTGTGGGGGGTATTTATATGCAAATATTGTGGCCAATGGCATTGTAATACTAAACAATAGAATCCAATAGTGATGTTTAGGTGGTAGGGGGAGCTAAAATAAAATGATTTCAACCTTTTTTTGGATAAAATACAAACGTTGTAATATTACAACACTGCTGACCTGTGTGTGTTGTGCTGATGTGTTCCTCTCCAGTCGTGGGCTCGGTGGAGGGCCTGGCATACCACCGCTAGAACCACTGGGTTAAAGGGACTACACCATGAATTTATGTTTTTCCAATATTTTTGTATTTTGTTGGTGTCCCACCAGCACGTTCTATCCTCACAAAGTCCTATTTCTGACCATTGTGCCTTTCTCAGTTTATGGGCAGATCTATGTAAGCAGGTCTCAGAACGGGCTGTCTGATTTTAGGTCCGATTGTGACATCACAATCGGGACCTACTGCTGTGCTGAGTGGGGGTTGGGGAGGGGTGGGCAGGCCTGAGAAGGAGGCAGGAGGAGCTGGGAGAGGGTTGGGGAGGGGTGGGCAAGCCTGCTGAGCAGTAGGCGGGGAGGAGTGTGGGGCCAAAACTGGCTCAATAGCGCTAGTCCTCCCACTCAGGACAAGGTGGTACTGCGGCTGAACATGCTCCGAAAGCCAGGCAGAAATGACAGGGGCTCTGTGTGCTCTGAGTGGTAATTTAGCCTCAAACCTTTTGAAAAGGTTTTTTGGGACACAAGCAATGTTATATAAATTATTTTTAAATGCATGGTGTAGAACAGGGGTCAGCAACCTTTTTGAAATGAAGTGCAACGTTTTTATTTTCTAGAGTGTCAGTGTGCCATGTCAACATAAATTTTAATGACAAATATTTTGACGTATTTTGCTCCCAGTCAGAGTTCAGAGTTTTAATGAATGTAGAATTTTGTGCAAGATGTAATTTGCTATAAATTAGCTAACTTCATTTAATTGACCACGTTACATTTTTTTTTAATGAAAAATATTTTGACATATTTTGATTGGCAGGACATTGTTATAACGATCATTAGACCCAGAGCACTAACCCATCTATCTCCCTGACGCCCTCCCCAGTCAGAGTTCAGAGTTTTAATGAATGTAACATTTTGTGCAAGATGTAATTTGCCATAAATGAGCTAGCTTCATTTAATTGACTACGGTTAAAACAAGATTTGTTTTTAAAATAAAAACCCTCTCTCTCACACTTCAGCCAGTGTGCCGGTGATCACCCTTCCCTGTGCCAATGTTGGCACCCGTGCCTAAGGTTGCCTCCCCCTGGTGTAGAACCTTTAACTAACCTGTGTGTGTGTTTTATGTTGTGTGTTCCAGACGTGGGCTCGGTGGAGGGCCTGGCGTACCACCGCGGCTGGGACGCCCTGTTCTGGACCTCCTCCACCACGTCCAGCATCACGCGGCAGAGCCTGGACCAGAGCCGTCCCGGGGCGCTGGGCCGCCAGCAGGTGGTCACCCTGTCCGAGGAGGACCACCCCCACGTGCTGGCCCTGGACGAGTGCCAGAAGTACGGACACACACTGGCTCCACAGAGTCTGGCCTCCTAACTCAGCGGTTCTCAACCTTTTCAGGCTGCGACCCCCAAAATAATCATATATTAACTGGGGACCCCCCTCTACCCTGACAAGCACTAAGAGTTGAGGCATTACATTTTGTATAACGGTTGTATTGTGAAAATAGCCATGTAGATGGGCTATTTTCACAATTTCTGCCTCTAATATTTGACAATTTGGCCAATGTTTAAATTGTAATTTTAGAAGTATTAAAAGGGCCTTAAATTGTCACTTTAGAAATGTGCAGATACCCTCTATACACTTGAACTTTATGTTGGTTTTGGTTACTGTTGAGAGAGAAAACATTGTTGCACATTAAGTTAATCATCTACAGGTTGAGAACCGCTGTCTTAACTCTGTCTTAACTCGGTCTCTGTCTCTCTCTGTCTCTCTCTGTCTCTCTCTGTCTCTCTCTTTGTCTCTCTCTCTCTCTCTCTCTCTCTCTCTCTCTCTCTCTCTCTCTCTCTCTCTCTCTCTCACACACACACACACGCACGCGCGCGCGTGCTCACACGGACACTATCTCGGTCTATGTCTCACTCTCAATCTTCCTCTGTCAGATAGAGCCCCCGCCCCCCCCTCTCTTACATCTAACAAAAGCTCACCAACTGTTGTGTACACACAATACTGTGTACGGCAATAGGGCACAACGATGCAGCAGCGTTAGGAGCGTAGAGTTGGGCAAAATGTTGCTGTGGGCATCTGGCATACCGGGCATATGCCCGGTGGGCCGACCATACAAGTGGGCCTCTGGGCCCCTGGGCCAATGTTTTTTAGTAACAGCATTTTTTGGGCTGGGCGGCCACTTTTTATATATGTTTATTGTTATGTCTTCCTTTATCCCAGCCTCTCTGTCTCTGACTGGCTTGTTATTCATTACACACAACATTTGGCTGCATGTGCTTATGCTGCAGTGTTCTGTGTGTCGCTACGGCGCATCACATTTGTCATTCTGCAACGATGCTAACGTTTGTTTATGCTGCACATATTACCTCACTGCTAGAGGAGTCATTTGCTTCGACGCGAGCGTGCGACTTAATGTCTGTGGCAGCCTGGTGTGTCTTTGTACGATATATATGGGATTTCTATCTGAGATCCATTACACGGGGAACACTAAGGCGTTATTGCATTTACTGCGTCTACACAATCCCAACACCGAGATGATTTAAAAAAAAAACTCCAGCAGGGGCCCTGCATGCTGTCTTTTTTAGAGTGTTCTTCACACTTGTTAGGTACAGTATTTATATTCTGATCTGAACCTGAGAGGAGAGGAGAGGTTTTGCAGCCTTGGAGTTGTGCAGTTGCAAAGACAGGTAATTGGTTTGACACTTTCATTTGTGTGCCAGTTTGAAAGAAGAAGAGGAGGAAAAGTGCCTGAGGTGTTTTTTCTTTTTCTTTCTTTCAGTTTTTTTCCCCGCTCCTCACACAACAACGCCGCCGATGTTCCTGTTACGTCTACTTATGACTCGTTCATGAATATGATAATGTTACCATAATGTTACGTCTACTTATGACTCGTTCATGAATATGATAATGTTACCCTGTTACGTCTACTTATGACTCGTTCATGAATATGATAATGTTACCCTGTTACGTCTACTTATGACTCGTTCATGAATATGATAATGTTACCACAAGCAGTCTGGAAGACATGAACAAAGGAAAAGACAGAGAGAGAGAGGGGGGGAACGAGCCAGAGCGGAGTATCGCGGCGGCACTCCTTAGGACGGCTAACGAAATTAATTTCCCTGACCTCGGACCGTATCCTTGGGTTGGCTAATTTGGCACCATATCCATCCTCCTCCACTCCAGAAAATACTGTCTGATAATTACAATTTAAACTGAAGTGATTAATTAGCAAGTGGACTGGCAGTGGCTCCTGACCGGGGGTGCTTATTAAGCCATGTAGGCCTAGAATTATTGAATGCTTTAACAATTGAAAAATAGCAGATCTACAAGCTCATAGCGTGGCACAGAGTCTTTAAATATCTAATTTTTCAAAGTGAACATTTGTAACTAAAATATTTGCTTCTGGGGGGTCCCTGATACAAAATATTTTGAGACGGGGGTCGGTGGCCAAATACATATAATTTTAGGGGTCCTTGACATGAAAAGGTTTGAGAATCACTGACGTAGAAACGTGTGTTTTTCAAAAAACCCTAGAAGGATTTAGAAGACACTCATAGAATCGGGTCAAAATCGGGTCAAAATTCAAATGTTCATGATTTTTCAAAAATAGCAGATGTAAAGGCTCGCAGTGCGGCACTCGGTGCCGCGCCGTGAGCTTTTATATCTGCTATTTTTTATAGTTAAAGCATAAAATAATACACAATAATGCGTACCCGGTCTAAATGCGTTAACCCCCCCCCCCCCTCTCCCAGAGTGAGGAGGACTTCCTCCGTGACTTCATTACGGCGTCGGAAGGGGAGGAATCGGTTACGAGCCTACTTCACCGCACCTGGAGTTTGACCCCCAGAGCACTGGAGGTGTCACGGTGGAAGCTCCTTAGCCGCCATGCACGCAGACACTTCCTCTCTGCCTTTCTCATCACTTCTATAGAGCATCGAAGCAGGAAGTGGTTTCCGGGCTCCACCAAACAATCTCCCATTCATTTTCACAACCAAATCACAACCATAAAACCTTTGATCCTATCCACCTGTCATACAAGCTCGCGTCGCAGACGCAACCGGTGTGAGCTCGTAGATCACACTCGGCTGCGACGCCGGAAATGCCGCCCGCCTTCTGCGCAATGCACGATGGGATGTTGGAAGTTTGTGGATATGAAACGTATTTTAATATTTCATTATTTGAGATATACTACATTTAACAAATACCCTTATTGCAAACAGTACAATTAATTACCAAGCAATGCTAAAAGGATTAAACAAAGAGCCCTGAGGGTCTGTTTACGTACATGCATTCAATTCATAATCAGGAGATACAATTTAATATTAACCAACGAAACATATTACGGTATACAAGCTTGTGACTAAATATTAACAATAACTACATTGTATCCGCTAGGTTTCTGCCCGATAGCAACAATATATGCTATTGAATATGTAAAACAATCCATGCTCAAGAGAATCCAGAGAATTCCACACCGATGCCTTTTTATCTTTTATCTTTCTTTGTTTCTTTGTTTGTTTGTTTGTTTATTTTTTTCTTTCTTTCTTTCTTTCTTTCTTTCTTTACTTCTTTCTTTACTTCTTTCCTTATTTCGTTCCTTCCTTCCCTCCCCATAATCTTGAGAATCCCTAACAGAGGAGAATGTATATGAACAGATGTTCCTCGTGGACAACCTGCCATGCTAATCGGTTTGCGTCAAATGGAAATTAAGTGGCAGGACAGCTGCTCCCATATCCGTCCTGGGCGCTCTCTCGCCGAGCTGCGTGGGACGCCTGGCACACTCGCTAGCAGATGACAGGGCCACCAGGCAGACGACAGGGTCCACCAGGCCACTACGTGCCTGCGTACGTACGTACGTACGTACGTGGCAGCTACGGGATCGTAGTTGAATTAGCTGATAACTGAGTGACACCACCGCATCGACCTCTGGAGATTTAGTGCAGCCATGAATAATTCCTTCCTCCATCCATTAGTGTTTGTTTCCCCCCCCCCCCCCCCCCCCCCTGGTCAAAGTGCACCCTGACATGTTACAATAACCCGGCTCCTTTACAGCCATCATGCTCCACACTCCCCCCACGATTCAATTTCCCTGAACATATATTTGTTTTGTACTCTTTGCTGCGTGCGGTACGTGTGTGGAGTAGTGCAGGCAAATGGGCTCTTTTTGTAGGAGTAAGAGTTATGGTGACATCTGCATGTCATGACGGAGCAAATTGCTAGGAATGCCACGGTGTGAAGACAACGCTTTTGCTGCTCTTGCAGTCTCAATATCCTGGGTCAACACGTACTCCGAGAAGCAAGTCAGACTGTACCCACTGAGAGGCCCGCTCTCCATCTGAAGAGCCTGGGTTTGTTCCGGGAGCATCTGCCTTTTGTGGCAACAATGACACATGAAGTCGTTGCAGCTCAGCTTATCCAACAAAGCCTGGAAGACCAGGTTGTTTATCATGTTTATGCATGGGATGAATTAACAACGCGCCACACGTGTGCTGTGCACAAAACCTGCATGCAAAACAAAGCTACGGTTGTGGAGATAAAAGCAAAAATAGAAGACAACAAACCTTTATAGAACAGACTGTTCGTTTACGGTGTTGGCGCTTCCGGTTCCGGCCATAATCCGGAAGTACAAACCAACTGGGAACTGCTGAGCCCCATTTCACTTTTTTGGATTGTTTTATAACTACACTAAAAATACGTAAAATGTTTTTATGGCACATGACGCCATTGTTAAAAAAGACGTAAAATGTGTTTTTGGCACATAAAGAATTTGAAAGCCGACGTTACTGACTTTACTGACTTTACTCTGACGGTTCATAAATGAACTGATAAGGAGCGCTTCATGACATCAAAACCATATCGGAGCAGATTCTCAGCATCTTTCCAAACTCTACCTGCCACAGTTTTTTCCCCTATCTTTTTATTTTTATTTTTTACAAACGCTACACTTTAATAAGATGTTAAAAGGATAGTTCATGATTTTTTTTGTCACATTCCTGAGCCAATCATTTGATGACCAGCAGTGGTTCCCTATGGAGACACAAAACAACTATTTTGTTCCCTATGGAGACACAAAACAACTCCTTTGTTTCCTGTGGGGACACAATGAGTCTCCTCATATTATTGGCTTAGAAATGAAAAAACAAAACAAAAACAAACATAATACAGTGTGTGTGTGTGTGTGCGTGCGTGCGTGTGTGTGTGTGTGTGTGTGTGTGTGTGTGTGTGTGTGTGTGTGTGTGTGTGTGTGTGTGTGTGTGTGTGTGTGTGTGTGTGTGTGTGTGTGTGTGTGTGTGTGTGTGTGTGTGTGTGTGTGTGTGTATAAGTCTCCGTGGAGTGAGTAGGCCATAGATAAGTAAGCCATTTACCATGAGAGGGAGTGGGTTGTTGGCTGATTTACCACTGTTTCAGGGTTGTGGCACGAGGCGAAGCCACGACCCTCGAATGGTAAATTGCTTTTCTACCACTTCTACAATATAAATGAAAGAAAACACAGTTGTAACTTGCAAGGCTATTTAGTTACAATCATTAATTGTTTCAGTGGGCGGGGTCGATGAGCCAACTCAAGGTTGTTGACTGATTTACCACTGTTTTAAGCCAATCAGAATCCAGTATCTGAACATGTGACCACAACAAAATGGTAAAAGGTTTTTTTTTACTATCCCTTTAATCTTGGTGGTGCTGTTGTTGTTGGATCCTTCAGCCTGATGTTCTGGACCAACTGGAACGAGCAGAGGCCCAGCATCATGAGGTCCACGCTGGCCGGGAACAACATGATGGTCATCGTCAGCACGGACATCCTGACGCCCAACGGTCTGACCATCGACCACAAAGCCGAGAAGCTCTACTTCTCCGACGGCAGTCTGGGGCGGATCGAGAGATGCGACTACGACGGTTCAAACAGATATGTGAGTACCGTGGCCCGTGAGCCCCTGATTTACACACCCCAGGGGCGTCACAAGGGGGGGGGGGGGGGGAAGTGGGACTGGGAGTAACTGGGGCCCAATGTGGAGGGGCCTGGAATTATTTTATACTTTAGCTATTGAAAAATAGCAGATATACAAGCTCACAGCGCGGCACCGAGTGCCGCGCTGCGAGCTTTTTAGGCGAACATTTGTAACTCAAATTTTGCTTCTGGGGGGGGGGTCCCTGGAAATAAATGTTTTGAGATGGGGGGTCCGTGGCCAAATACATATCATTTTGGGGGTCCTTCACATGAAAAGTTTTGAGCACCACTGACAGAAACATAGTTTTTTTTTTTCAAAAAAAAAACTTACATTCAGGAATATTCAAAGACTTGCTCAATTGCTCACGATTTTTCAAAAATAGCAGATCTACAAGCTCACAGTGCGGCACTCGGTGCCGCGCTGCATGTGAGCTTGTAGATCTGCTATTTTTCAGCTTTGTCGCGCTCTGCCCGTGGTGCTCTATGTGCAGGGGTCTTCAATGGGTGGTCCGTGAAGTGAACTCTAGGGGGTCCTCAGAGTTACAGCAGGGGGCCGCCAAATTTGTGTGTGTCTTGTGTGTTGTTTTTTCATCCACTTGGACCAAAGCATCCCTCCCTATACTGAGGAGATCTTAAGACAAAAAAATAGACGATCTACAAGCTCACAGCGCCTCTCAGCACGAGAGGTTTGGTGTTGAAGGAAAAAAGAGCAGATCAAGTACAGAGTGAAAGGTCAAGTTTACTAAGTATTGACGGTTTAAGTGGTTAAATGTCTGAAAATACACATTAGGAGATAATGAATCCAAAATAGTGAAGATAGTGATGTCAAGTCTATATATGAAGCCATCTACAGTATGACATCTACGAAAAAGTTTAATCTTAATTTTATACCATGTAGTAGTTCCTGTAGGGGTTCCTGCTTCATCTCTCTCTCTCGGCTAAGGAGTCCCTCCTTCATTAGCTAAGGGGTCCCTGCTTCATCTCTCTCTCTCAGCTAAGGGGTCTCTCCTTCATCTCTCTCTCAGCTAAGGGGTCCCTGCTTCATCTCTGTCTCAGCTAAGGGGTCCCTGCTTCATCTCTCTCTCTCGGCTAAGGAGTCCCTGCTTCATCTCTCTCTCAGCTAAGGGGTCCCTGCTTCATCTCTCTCTCAGCTAAGGGGTCCCTGCTTCATCTCTCTCTCTCAGCTAAGGGGTCCCTGCTTCATCTCTCTCAGCTAAGGGGTCCCTGCTTCATTTCTCTCTCTCAGCTAAGGGGTCCCTGCTTCATCTCTCTCAGCTAAGGGGTCCCTGCTTCATCTCTCTCAGCTAAGGGGTCCCTGCTTCATCTCTCTCAGCTAAGGGGTCCCTGCTTCATCTCTCTCTCTCAGCTAAGGGGTCCCTGCTTCATCTCTCTCTCAGCTAAGGGGTCCTTGCTTCATCTCTCTCTCGGCTAAGGGGTCCTGGAATGAAAAACATTGAAGACTCCTGCTCAGTCTAAACAATGCTTGTTGTTAGGGGTGGGCGATATGGTGATAATTATCGTTGAGACGATACAATGTCTCCACGATATGCCTTTTCAGAGGTATTTTATTTATCGTGATACAATTGGGGGAGCCTTGTAAAAAATCCTGTTTAATCGTTAATACAGAGATTCATTGCAGAATTTAATTTAAACCATTGGTCTAAATCAGTAGTTCTCAATCTTTAAAATGTCAGGGTCTCCACTTAACTCTGACAGTATACAAATGAAACCAAATGGACCCGTAAGGGCCCATTTGGTTTCATTTGTATACTGTCAGAGTTACATACTTGTAAGGGTCAATTTAGACCTCCCAAAAAGGAACCCAGAGAGTCTAGTAGTTTTTGTCAAGTAACTTGAAAAATGACCCCTACTTGTTGTGATTCAGAATAAGGCACCCTTCACTCTAATCTGTTAGAACTGTGTAGTTAGTCTAGACTCTATTCATTGTTGTGCATTATTTACGTTCGTTTCGTTCCTTTTCTTTGGTACAAAAAAGTTAGTCCCACTGGTGTGATGATGAGTTTGCAAAGTTGAAATGTAGAAAACATTCATTGATGTAAGCTCTGTGCTTTATGGATTCATAGAAACTTTAGTCTAGACTAATAACACACACACACGCACACACGCACACACACACACGCACGCACGCACGCACGCACGCACGCACGCGCGCACACACACACACACACACACACACACACACACACACACACACACACACACACACACACACACACACACACACACACACACACAGAATATACACAGGGCCGGACTGGGACATAAATTCGGCCCTGTCATCTTGGCCCAGATCGGCCCACCACAACGGGCGCGAACAGAACATACTGTAGAAGATCTACAAGCCCACACCGCATTGAGGCAGCGGCGCGTTGTGGGCTTGTATGCTGTTCAAAATTTGGGTGGGACTCCTGGGCCACAGTAGCCTGTGATTGGGCCACTAGGCCTGTATTCAGATGATAGACAAGCCAGTGGGCCAATCATGTGATGTCTCTCTGCTCTGTGGGCCAGTGCCACTAAGTGGAGAGGGCCTAGAGGGCTTAGTTATTATTATTATTATTATTTGATAGCACTATTTTACTCTTACTTTGATTTAACAAGCTTGCGCGATGGTGCACGGGTCATGCATGGATAATGCACGGATTGTGCACCACACGTGTGCGTGCCATTCACAGCTTTCAAAGAAAGAAATCCACATTCAAGAGATAGAGCTAGCTAGGCTATCTTCAAAGTAAACAAACATGGCTGTCATATTTGAAAGATAGAGTTGTTCTGGGAGTCAAACATGCGTTTTGCGATCACGATCATGGAGAAAGTAGGAACTAGGGAGTGAAAAAAAAAAAAAAAAAAAGACAGAACTCGGGAAACTCGTGTTTGGCACCAAGTGTGTTTGTAAAACTGGTAATAATTTCTTTGAATCCCATGTCTATAATGCTCACAATCGCACCTCTGAGTGCGTATAACTATAATCACTGTGTTATAAGCCGAATATGATTCATTAGTACATTTTACAGTATAGACATGGGCTTCATAGAGTAGGGCCTGGGTCAAATATGAATCCAGAGTACCATGACAATGATTATGGGTCAAATGAGTAACCTATTTTTGTGGGTCAAAATAAAAGTATAATATTTGCCTCTGTGTCACACATCCACACGTTTGTCTCGACGAGCTATACAACATACTAAAAGATGGGCACTATCGGAAAATTAAAACGATTTTTTTTTTTAAATCTTTTGTCTTTTGGGGGGTTTTGAAGACAATCTGAAAGAAAAAAAATTGCCCAAATTATGGGTTATTGGGGGACCAACTGGTACTTGGGTTATTTTCTAGTGTTCTTCAGTGGAATCAATGCGAATGTCAGTGATCTCTGTCTCTTTTTGTTTTTAATTAAAGAACGGCACTAAAAAATGTCAAGCTTTATGTCTGACAGCCATAATAGAGACGTTCCACTGCTGAAGACATTTGACAGACGAGAAGGACACGACGTTCTGGAAGGGAATGTCACATTGATCTGAACATTGATCTGAACCCCCTTCAGTCCTGAGATGAGATGAACCAATCTTCTTACTGTCTCTGCCACGCAATCTCCTCCGCAGGGGCGTCACAAGGGGTAGGAAAGTGGGACTGAGTTACCGGGGCCCAAGGTGGAGGGGCCCCTAATAACTTTATCTATCGAAAAATAGCAGATATACAAGCTCACAGCGCGGCACCGAGTGCCGCGCTGCGAGCTTGTAGATCTGCTATTTTTGAAAAGTTGTGAAAATGTGTGAAAATCTTTGAATATATGTATTTTTTAAGCGAACATTTCTAACTCAAATTTTGCTTCTGGGGGGGGTCCCTGGAACTAAATATTTTGAGATCGGGGTTCCGTGGCCGAATACATATATCATCTTGGGGGTCCTTGACATAGGTTTCTTGCACACATTTTCACGATTTTTCAAAAAATAGCAGATATACAAGCTCGCAGCGCGGCACCGAGTGCCGCGCTGCGAGCTTGTATATCTGCTATTTTTCAATAGTTAACATTCATGGGGGGGGGGGCCGCAGTGAATCCTTGTACCCAGGGCCCAGAATTTGGTGTGACGCCCCTGGCTCCGTCCGTCCGTCCGTCGTCTCCATTGGGGCTGGCGGAGGGAGCGCGGCTGCCACGCCATGAATGGCCTTTGAAAAACCTCTGGTGTTCCTTTCTTTCTCATATTTCATCACTGAGAGAGCCCCTGGTTTACTTCATTATAGAAGTCATTTCCCTGCTAAAGTACAGGAGCTTTGTGTGCGCGCGTGTCTCTGTGGGCGCACGCTTGCGTGCGCAGTAAAGGGGTGTAACGATATAGTAACTGAATCCAAAAATCGGATTTAATTATTATTATTACTATATTGTTTGCAAAAGCAAAATATCGTACCGTTTTGGCTTTGTATCGTGTCGTATCGCTTTAAAATGCGGTAATCGGTATCGAATCGTTTTGCAATTCAAATAATTGATTGTATGGAAACTAAGTATTTGTGCCTTGTATTTAGCAATTTTAAGAGGGAAAATTAAAAAGAGGGATTTAATTACTTTTCCATTCCATATAGCTACTCTTGGTCTATCGATAAATGTGTGTAATCTCTGTATTCATGTCAAGGTGGATTTGTCCATATGTGTTGAAATATAATGTCGATGTATTTGCTAGATAATCACAGCGTTTACTTCCATAATAATAGATTCTTTTACATGTTTTACACATATTATTATTATTTATTGTTATTTTAATTGGGTTAGGGTTAGGGTTATTATTAATAATATTTCATTTCTTTGACAAATAGTTACGATATCGATTTTAAATCATTGGATCGAATCGTATCGTCATGAATGAACCAATATCGTCCATGTATCGTATCGTCAACCATGTATCGTGATGCGTATCGTATCGTTGTTAAAATGTATCGTTACACCCCTAGTGCGCAGGTTCTCTTCTTTTCTCTTACATCCCAGAGAGGTTGCATGCATAATGTATTTGATCCTGAAAATCCAAAAGGCATAAGTATCCCTCCTGTATCCCTATATACCGTATATATATATGCAATGTAATGGATTACATCACTCGGTGGCCTTCTATATATTCCGTGGATTTCAATTTGTGCTTGACACGACCTGCGTGTCGCACCACCTTGGCCCCGTCTCAATTAGTTACCCATCCTAGCAGCGGAGCGGAGCGCCGCGGGGTCGCTGGGGCACAGAGGAGCCCCCTCCCAGGTCCCCCATACCTGCCCCCCCCCCCCCCCCCCCCCACTGTACAGCCCGGCTAATGAAGGGCTTTGCAGCGGCAGTCGGAGACCCCCGCAGGCGCCCGACGCAAGCCGTCAAAGTACCAATTAAAATGTGAAAATTAAAAGAGAGGAAACTGATTGTCAACTGAACTGCAACGGAGCTTAGGTTCTCGGGGGGGTGCATCCATCCCAAGGATGGGATGGGATGCACGCACGCAAAGTCCTTCCTTTTGTGTGTGTGTGTGTGAGAGAGACCAACGCATATCATTGCTGTCAAGTAAAGACCTTAATTGTTACTCCATATTTCAACATGTGTTTTAGCCCCGTAAATTAGCTTGTAGATCGGCTATTTTTGCTATGTTTGAACGAGTGAAAGTGGTTTTGAGATTTTTCCTTGGCAGGAAGAAGATTGAGAACCAACTGCTCCGTTCCATTTCCTGTAAAGTAATAGTTTGTTTTGGACACACATGGTTTCCCTCTCATCGACATGGCAGTGTTGATATTGACAGCACATTTTGATTTCATTTTAGTCATAGTCTTTTGAATTGTAGTCATTTTCATGGAATAAATCTACAATGTAGAAAACTGATTCAAACTCAAACACACCAAAATTAGGAGATCTACAAGCTCAAAACGTGTCGCTTAAAGGACCATTTCACCTCTGGGACAACCAGATCTTATTTTATTGTTGTTTGGGACACGATCAACACAATCCGATATTGCATCAACTGATGCATCATATGATGCAAAATGCTTTAACGTATAAGCACCATTTTCATTCCACAATTGCAGACTATTAACCCACAGCGCGTCAAATGTCAACTGGAACAGTCGATCCCTTCTCCCCTTGACGACTGTGAGTGACGCAATCCCATGTGACATGTCAAACATTAGCCCCAGATCATGTGACATGTCAAACATTAGCCCCAGATCCCATGTGACATGTCAAACATTAGCCCCAGATCCCATGTGACATGTCAAACATTAGCCCCAGATCCCATGTGACATGTCAAACATTAGCCCCAGATCAATCCCATGTGACATGTCAAACATTAGCCCCAGATCAATCCCATGTGACATGTCAAACATTAGCCCCAGATCATGTGACATGTCAAACATTAGCCCCAGATCATGTGACATGTCAAACATTAGCCCCAGATCAATCCCATGTGACATGTCAAACATTAGCCCCAGATCAATCCCATGTGACATGTCAAACATTAGCCCCAGATCATGTGACATGTCAAACATTAGCCCCAGATCCCATGTGACATGTCAAACATTAGCCCCAGATCCCATGTGACATGTCAAACATTAGCCCCAGATCCCATGTGACATGTCAAACATTAGCCCCAGATCAATCCCATGTGACATGTCAAACATTAGCCCCAGATCAATCCCATGTGACATGTCAAACATTAGCCCCAGATCAATCCCATGTGACATGTCAAACATTAGCCCCAGATCATGTGACATGTCAAACATTAGCCCCAGATCCCATGTGACATGTCAAACATTAGCCCCAGATCCCATGTGACATGTCAAACATTAGCCCCAGATCAATCCCATGTGACATGTCAAACATTAGCCCCAGATCAATCCCATGTGACATGTCAAACATTAGCCCCAGATCAATCCCATGTGACATGTCAAACATTAGCCCCAGATCCCATGTGACATGTCAAACATTAGCCCCAGATCAATCCCATGTGACATGTCAAACATTAGCCCCAGATCATGTGACATGTCAAACATTAGCCCCAGATCAATCCCATGTGACATGTCAAACATTAGCCCCAGATCCCATGTGACATGTCAAACATTAGCCCCAGATCCCATGTGACATGTCAAACATTAGCCCCAGATCCCATGTGACATGTCAAACATTAGCCCCAGATCCCATGTGACATGTCAAACATTAGCCCCAGATCCCATGTGACATGTCAAACATTAGCCCCAGATCCCATGTGACATGTCAAACATTAGCCCCAGATCCCATGTGACATGTCAAACATTAGCCCCAGATCCCATGTGACATGTCAAACATTAGCCCCAGATCAATCCCATGTGACATGTCAAACATTAGCCCCAGATCATGTGACATGTCAAACATTAGCCCCAGATCCCATGTGACATGTCAAACATTAGCCCCAGATCCCATGTGACATGTCAAACATTAGCCCCAGATCAATCCCATGTGACATGTCAAACATTAGCCCCAGATAAATCCCATGTGACATGTCAAACATTAGCCCCAGATCATGTGACATGTCAAACATTAGCCCCAGATCAATCCCATGTGACATGTCAAACATTAGCCCCAGATCCCATGTGACATGTCAAACATTAGCCCCAGATCCCATGTGACATGTCAAACATTAGCCCCAGATCAATCCCATGTGACATGTCAAACATTAGCCCCAGATCATGTGACATGTCAAACATTAGCCCCAGATCATGTGACATGTCAAACATTAGCCCCAGATCATGTGACATGTCAAACATTAGCCCCAGATCAATCCCATGTGACATGTCAAACATTAGCCCCAGATCCCATGTGACATGTCAAACATTAGCCCCAGATCCCATGTGACATGTCAAACATTAGCCCCAGATCAATCCCATGTGACATGTCAAACATTAGCCCCAGATCATGTGACATGTCAAACATTAGCCCCAGATCAATCCCATGTGACATGTCAAACATTAGCCCCAGATCCCATGTGACATGTCAAACATTAGCCCCAGATCCCATGTGACATGTCAAACATTAGCCCCAGATCCCATGTGACATGTCAAACATTAGCCCCAGATCCCATGTGACATGTCAAACATTAGCCCCAGATCCCATGTGACATGTCAAACATTAGCCCCAGATCCCATGTGACATGTCAAACATTAGCCCCAGATCCCATGTGACATGTCAAACATTAGCCCCAGATCCCATGTGACATGTCAAACATTAGCCCCAGATCCCATGTGACATGTCAAACATTAGCCCCAGATCCCATGTGACATGTCAAACATTAGCCCCAGATCCCATGTGACATATCAAACATTAGCCCCAGATCAATCCCATGTGACATATCAAACATTAGCCCCAGATCAATCCCATGTGACATGTCAAACATTAGCCCCAGATCCCATGTGACATGTCAAACATTAGCCCCAGATCCCATGTGACATATCAAACATTAGCCCCAGATCAATCCCATGTGACATATCAAACATTAGCCCCAGATCAATCCCATGTGACATGTCAAACATTAGCCCCAGATCAATCCCATGTGACATGTCAAACATTAGCCCCAGATCAATCCCATGTGACATGTCAAACATTAGCCCCAGATCAATCCCATGTGACATGTCAAACATTAGCCCCAGATCAATCCCATGTGACATGTCAAACATTAGCCCCAGATCAATCCCATGTGACATGTCAAACATTAGCCCCAGATCAATCCCATGTGACATGTCAAACATTAGCCCCAGATCATGTGACATATCAAACATTAGCCCCAGATCATGTGACATATCAAACATTAGCCCCAGATCATGTGACATATCAAACATTAGCCCCAGATCATGTGACATATCAAACATTAGCCCCAGATCATGTGACATATCAAACATTAGCCCCAGATCATGTGACATATCAAACATTAGCCCCAGATCATGTGACATATCAAACATTAGCCCCAGATCATGTGACATATCAAACATTAGCCCCAGATCATGTGACATATCAAACATAAGCCCCAGATCAATCCCATGTGACATGTCAAACATTAGCCCCAGATCAATCCCATGTGACATATCAAACATTAGCCCCAGATCAATCCCATGTGACATGTCAAACATTAGCCCCAGATCATGTGACATATCAAACATTAGCCCCAGATCATGTGACATATCAAACATTAGCCCCAGATCATGTGACATATCAAACATTAGCCCCAGATCAATCCCATGTGACATGTCAAACATTAGCCCCAGATCAATCCCATGTGACATATCAAACATTAGCCCCAGATCAATCCCATGTGACATGTCAAACATTAGCCCCAGATCAATCCCATGTGACATGTCAAACATTAGCCCCAGATCATGTGACATATCAAACATTAGCCCCAGATCAATCCCATGTGACATGTCAAACATTAGCCCCAGATCAATCCCATGTGACATATCAAACATTAGCCCCAGATCAATCCCATGTGACATGTCAATCATTAGCCCCAGATCATGTGACATATCAAACATTAGCCCCAGATCAATCCCATGTGACATGTCAATCATTAGCCCCAGATCCCATGTGACATGTCAAACATTAGCCCCAGATCAATCCCATGTGACATGTCAAACATTAGCCCCAGATCAATCCCATGTGACATGTCAAACATTAGCCCCAGATCATGTGACATATCAAACATTAGCCCCAGATCAATCCCATGTGACATGTCAAACATTAGCCCCAGATCAATCCCATGTGACATATCAAACATTAGCCCCAGATCAATCCCATGTGACATGTCAATCATTAGCCCCAGATCATGTGACATATCAAACATTAGCCCCAGATCAATCCCATGTGACATGTCAATCATTAGCCCCAGATCATGTGACATATCAAACATTAGCCCCAGATCAATCCCATGTGACATGTCAATCATTAGCCCCAGATCAATCCCATGTGACATGTCAATCATTAGCCCCAGATCGCACATCACCGTCGACTAGAATAACGTAGACCGGTCGTGAGCGAGGCAAGCAGCAGTGCTGGAAAAGTACTTTTTACTTAAGTAAAAGTATCAATACTGCAATGTACTGCAAAGTAGTTACAAGTAAATGTCCTGAATTCTAAATGCACTTGAGTAAGTACAAAAAGTATTGGTATCAAAATGTACCAAAAGTAGAAAGTACTCATTATGCAGAATATCCCATTTCAAACGTTTTCAAATGTATAGAAATATTTTGAAAATAGCCGATCTACAAGCTCACAATGCACGCATCATGAAGCATTCTGAGCTTGTTGATCGGCTATTTTCAAATGGCCAAAATGTATATAGGGCCGAAGAGAGGAATGTATGTTTTTGAATAATAATCAAAGCCTACAAAGTAACTAGTAACTAAAGTTGTCAAATAAATGTAGAGGAATCAAAGTACAATATCTGCTTCTGAGATTTAGTGGAGTAGAAGTAAAAGTACTGGAAATTAGCAATACTCAAGTAAAGTACAAATACCTCAAAATGGTACTTAAGTACAGTACTTAAGTAAATGTACTTAGTTACCTTGCACCACAGGCAGGCAGGCAGGTATCCTTATGCGGCTCTCAATTAATTATTCCCGTCTCGCCGCCGCGGTTTAAAAAGGTCAACTCTTTTTTTGCAACTGCTTAAACATGTTGACATGTTCCCTCAACATGCTGCTGTTGGCCTCCTCTCGCTCTCTCTCTACGGAGCTGTTCTGACTGGGTTAATGACACGGATCTGTGGACCTCGGAGCTCAGAGCTCAGAGCGGGAGCGAGCGGGAGTGGAGGACTCAGACACTCTGCCGCCATCTCATCTCTCGTCAAGATGAGTTGGGGGGGGGGGGGGGGGGGGGTGAGGTGTCACCGCCAGAGTGGGGACAACCTGTCACCCTGGTTCCCTGTCACCACCGTGTGATGATGACACCGTAGCTGCTACATACAGACTTTAAACTAGCGACTGAAAACATAAAGTGTTGATGAAAAGGTTTACTAAGATAAGAAAATCAAGGGTAAAGTTTGCCAAACCCTCATAGACTTACATTGAGCTGAAGGTGTTTTGGTAACGGTAGAAGGTAAAATGGGCCTTTAACTCATTGACTGCGATTTTGAAACCCTTCTAATGTTCCACACCGCCGGGATTTTGCCTACCTTTAACGTGCCCGCACATCGTGCGCGATGGTTTCACGGATCGCGTTCGCTCAGGTATACAGCCATGGTAAGCAACAAAAAACAACAGTCCTCCATTATCCATAGCGAAAGCGTCTGCTTGCCACATGGTTGTTGCGTAACGTTGAAGTGAATGCGCTTGGAGACAGGATACAGGGGGTTGTTGTCCCGCCCCCCGTTTCCGGCCTAGGAACATCCGGATCCATTTTTTGTGAATAGTGCCTCTCCATAGAGAAAGAATTATGGCGGATTGGCGATCATACTTTAATTGTTTTACAGCGGTTACAGCTGACAGCTTGTCATACTCGTCATAGGCGGAACGGACGCATTTATATAACTCGCCATACTTGCCATAGGCAGTAAATTAGTTAATTGGAACAGCAGCTTCAACGAGAACCCGGAAGCGGCTTAATTTCCAGCTTATGAAACTTTCCCCTCGGTGCAGAGGCCCTCCTCATGGAGAGGAGAGGAGGACCTCCTCTGAAAGCTCCAGGATGTTAGGGAGGGACTAGAAGAGATCCAGTAGAACTAGAAGACAAGTCACTTTGTGTTTGGTTGCATGTTGTGCTCTGAAAATAGCCAATCGGCTATTTTCAGCACGCGGCCGAGTGTAAAATCAGCCATTTCGACACCTCGTTTTTTAAGCTTACGTGGTCACTCAGTCACACGTTTTTGCCAACCACGTGTCTTTTCTTTTCCCGGGAATTACGCCTAATGTCTCCCGAAACTAATTTCCTATCAATATGTTCCAACCTGACCCATCTGGCATTCTTCCTCTCTTCCCTTCATTCCATCGTCCGTCTCTCCCTCCCTCCCTCTCTATCTATCTACCCTCCTCCCTTCTCCCCCCCCCCCCCCCCCCCCCCCCTCTCTCGCTCTCCACATCCTGACGGCTAGTTGTTGCTCTCCCATGCTGGGTTCCTTTAATCAACACCTGTCCTATTAATCCCGGTGTGGCACCAGGCTAATGCCATCCTGCTTTACAAGCGTGTCCCCCTTAATGGCTGTGAGCGCGGGAGCCGCCGGAAGGCCCGATGCCCCCCGATCTTATTGAGGAGAGAGAGAAAGAAAGGTCCCTAAAGGAGCCGTCTGATGGATTCCTGCCTCCCTGCCAATGACACTGTCATTTACTCCCCCAACATCTGGGTTAAGCAGTGGTGTGGGGGCGGCGGGGGTGATGTGGTGATTAATGACTTGAAACATTATTATGCTCAGACGTTTATTATTCCTGTCGCAGCAGCGCTGCTGGCTTCGCTGATGGCTGCTGTCAGCTTTAACCCTCCTCTCTCTAGCTGTCTCTCTCTCTCTCTCTCTCTCTCTCTCTCTCTCTCTGTCTCTCTGTCTCTCTGTCTCTATCACTCTGTCTCTCTGTCTCTCTCTCTCTCTCTCTGTCACTCTCTCTCTCTCTCTCTCTCTGTCTCTCTGTCTCTCTGTCTCTATCACTCTGTCTCTCTGTCTCTCTCTCTCTCTCTCTGTCACTCTGTCTCTCTCTCTCTCTCTCTGTCACTCTGTCTCTCTCTCCCTCTCTCAGTCTCTGATGGCTTTGTGGACCAGTGTTGGTTTCGTTGACTAAAACTATGACAGAAAATGTTTGTCCACTACCATTTTTTCGCTGACAAAATCGAAATAAAAGCTAACCTAGGATGACTAAAGCTAAGACTACTAAATGTACTGACAATTTCTTCAACAAATAAAAACTAGACACCGACGTCATTTTAGGCTCCATGGCCATCCGCCATGACACTTTGGGTGGCGGAAGTGGCACCGGAGGTTCGGTGAATAACATTAGCGGTGCCACTTCCGCCACCCAAAAGTGTCATGGCGCATGGACCGTGGTGTGTCAACTTCCGGGTGGGTGTCTTCTCCTTCTTTGAGCCTTCTTGTGTCCTATGACCCCTTGCGTGAAAGATGGGCATCACTTCCTGTTCCTCTTAGCTGTTGTCATTCTCCATGGTTGCTGTTGCTGCCACATGATTTGGAATTGCACACGCGTTCTGGGCAAACCCCGCCCATGGAAGCTTTTGATTGGCTGAACCGGCGCTAGGGAGCGCTCCTTTTTGGTCGCTTGGACCGCACGGAGGTGCGTTTATCGTGGGTTTGCCCAGGCCTTATGGCCTGGGCATAAATATAACGATTGCATTCACCACGGCTTCGTAACTCGCGCGGCGCTCCGCCGGCCGCGCGGCCCTGGCCCGCTCTTCGCGGCCACTCGCGGGCGAAGAGCAGGACCAAGGTCCGCTGGCCTTCACGCCGCTTGCAATGTCGTGGACAATAATCAAACGCCTCCGCCCAGAACTCATGTGCAATTCCAAATTAAGCGTTGCTGCCGTGAGCCTGTGACACCTGAATCTGCATTGTGATTTGCTAGGTGATTTGAATCAGCTGTGTGGAGGAAGTAAAGCACACATTAACACACACCCTTTTCCCTAGTAAATCTCACTGGGAAACTCTCACTGTGACCAAAGTGCAAACATTATATTGACAAGGCCAAGAATGTATTGGGAGATCCATGTGAACGCAACTGGAGTTGTTATTACTGATTAGATGCGTTGTCTACATATGTTATTGTTTTTCTAGATTGATATGCATTTGTTGTATTGGTGTTAATGTACTAACATTATCTTGCTTATTATCTTGCTTATTATATTGATGTATTACCTGCTTATTTTAAGTCAAGCGTCTGCTCAATGCCTAAATTGTAAATTGATATCTGTACATATTTAATGTACTGTATACTGTAAGAGCTTTTCAGAGAGTGTACAAACATTATGAGAATGTAATATATTTTCCTAGGGGATTTTTACTGTACTGTGGTGGTTATTTTATTTAGTTTAATTTAATTTAACAAGTTTCACCACTTGTTATAGTTATTACTTTTGATGCAGTAGTGGTCTTTTTTTTAGGTATTACAGAGTTTTAAAAGGCAATAAAAGCCCTTAAATTGTCATCTGGGGACCCCCCAAAATCATGTGTGGACCCCTCTTGGGGTCCCACGATCCCCAGGTTGAGAACCAATGCAGTAATACATGCCTGGGCTCCAGACAGTACTACAACAACACCACCACCAACAACACAGCCCTATAACAGTACAACACTCTGCTCTGCCGTTTGATTTTGTGTAGGTCATCGTCAAATCGGGACCCGGGACCTTTTTCGGGCTGGCCATCTACGGGGACTTCATCTTCTGGTCGGACTGGGCCCAGCGCGCCGTGCTGCGCTCCAACAAGTACACGGGCGGAGACACCAAGGTGCTGCGAGCAGACATACCGCACCAGCCCATGGGGATCGTTGCTGTGGCGCGAGACACCAACAACTGTGAGTAGAGAGAGCAGGGGTGTCGCACCGAATTCTGGGCCCTGGGTATAAGGATTCACTGCGGGCCCCGCGTGAACTCCAAAGTTTTCTTTTTACTTAAAGGAGTAGTTCACCTCCCAAAGATTACTCATATCCGATAGGCCTACTGCTGAAGTGGTTAATATATGTTTTGTTATATTAATCCAGTTCTACAAAGTAACTATAACTTCAAGTGTTCAAATAATTGCAGAAGTAGTGGATGTAAAACTATTGAAAAAGTATTTGTAATACTCAAGTACAACAATTTACCACTACAATGTCTTTGGCATTTAGCAGACCCTCTTAATCCAGAGTAATTTACAATAAGCAAGAACAGCACAAGGTAATACATCAGATGCATAGAAATAGTAATCCAGGAATCATAGGTAAACCAAGAATCTATCATCAGTAGAATAACAAAAACTCTCTGTGCACTATACACACACTATAGGATGTCAGGTCATTGAGGTCAACAATGACTTGGCATCAGTCTACATACCATTTGCCATTTCAAAACTTCACACATCCTGCATTGGCAAGACAGTAGATTTTCTGTGGATTGAACTTGAGCTTGTAGATCAGCTATTTTCGCTGTTTTTATGACCTTCTCTGACGTCTAGGTTTAAATCTACCTATGATGGTGGATTCTGCTTTTCAATGGGAATGGAGTGGTTTCTTACCATTTGTGGGTTTCTGCAAAAAATACGCTCCTATATTCTCCATAAACATTTGAAAGCCAAAACAGGGAAGAAACCCGTGAAAAAAAATCCTTTGTTCTTGTTCTTACTTGTACTTATTTGGAGTGTCCATACACCCTCAAGTCTGAGGTATTCCTCCGTAAACGCACAAAGATGAGCCACGGAGATCCCCACTGCAGCCAAACGCTGAGGAAGGCCCCAGACCTCACGCGCATTGACGGTTGACCAAGGCTATAACTCAGCCGGGAGAACTGAAGAAAACTCACTTGCAGGACATTTTCAGGAAAATAGCAGTAAATACTGAAGGCTTGAAACGGCACATATGTAACATTCTATCTAAATTACATTTGAGCCTTTGCTGTAAGCCTGCTGTAAGGTCGTCGAGGCTATAGAGCAAGTGCTACAGGGCTACAGTAGAGTGTGAAGAGCTTCAGTACAGGTACATACAGTAGTACTTACTTACTTACTTTCCACCACTGCGTTTGTGTCACAGGACACCGCGGGTGCATGTGCGCACGTTGTACAACAGCATATTAATGTGGTGTATTTTTGGAAAATGCTTAGGTGGTTTCCAACAGTAATCAATAGAGAGGAATACCAGAGGGAAGTGTATACATTATATCTGCCGTAATCTGCACCACTTGTATGAGTTTGCTTTGCGTTTTTTTTTTTTTTTTTTTTTTCAGTTCTGTGTTGTTCCGAGGCTCTGGAAGGCCTTTTTAAGTAGCAGTTTTGTCCCCAGATTGTTTGGTTAACGTAATTCTTTTTTTATTCTTTTTTTTTTTTTTAACTTCTTATACTCTGCAACAACAACAACACTAGATCACAGCAAAAAAATGGCCCCTGGTTGGCTTCTCGTTTTGATGCGTGAGAAGAAAT
The DNA here is from genome assembly GCF_963921795.1 of Nannobrachium achirus. NCBI lineage: Eukaryota > Metazoa > Chordata > Actinopteri > Myctophiformes > Myctophidae > Nannobrachium > Nannobrachium achirus. The sequence continues at coordinate 1,722,824 of NC_137829.1, forward strand.
AGTGGGAATGATAAATGAGGGTGGTCTTATTTAGCATTGCGGAAGAAGCTTAAGTTTCGCGATGCAATTAATAAAATAAAAAGTTCTCCCTGTGTGTCGGCTCGAGGAGGTCTCTGAGGTGGCGGTTACGGCTCGGTGCTTCCAAGTAGGACATGCATGGGGAAAGTGGGCTTTAGCAGGGTCCCAGTGGCTTGACTCTGCTGCTGGGAGGAGAGCCACTTGTGCCTCTGCTCATTTATCTCCTTATGGCAAATAATCACACGTGCCAAACTACTGTATAGTGCTCATAAGCTAAAAAAGACTAAAGGTGCATTCACACCAGACACAGTGGTCTTTTACTGAAGACGCAGAGATACAGGGAGACCCCTGTTACGGAACAAACACTAGAGCTATTTTGAAAACAAACTATGGGGAACAATGGGGAAAATGCATTCACTAATAAATCACTAACAAACAAGAGCTCCCTTCACAAAGAGTAAGGACAAAAGTATATTCTACCTGTAGTGAAACATTAAACACTCCTGTATCAGACATCACTGTGTTAAGTTATCAGATACCCTGCGGCCACTTCCCGGTTAACCCATCTCGAGTGGTTTTAACACTCTCTGCTGTCTCTGGAGTGAGATCCCGCGTTTACCAGCAGACTTGGGGCCTTCTGTTCAGAGTGTCCATACACCCTCAAGTCTGAGGTATTCCTCCGTAAACGCACAAAGATGAGCCGCATCGACGGTTGACCAATGCTATAACTCAGCCGGGAGAACTGAAGAAAACTCAGCTCGCTCACGCAGGAAAGAGAAAACGCACCTGCAATCAGTGTGACAAGAGTTTTTGTCATTTGCGTAACATGAAGAGACACCAGCCTTCCACTGTAAACCGTGTGGCAGGAGTTTCAGTCAACTGGTTAATTTGAAGAGACACCAACCAGCCTGTCCACACTGCGGAAAAGCCTTTCGTCTATGACCAATGTCCCAAGAGTTTCAGTCAGTTAGGTAACTTAAAGATACACCAGACGAATATCCACACCTTGGAAAGACCTTTCGTCTGTGACCAGTGTCCCAAGAGTTTCAGTCAGTTAGAAAAACTGAAGATCCACCAGCGTCTCCACTAGGAGAATAACCATTGCACTGTAAACATTGTGGCGTTTTGGTTAGCTCACCTGAAGACACACCAGCATGTCCACATACAGTGTGTGCATAGGCGACTCTAGCCTCTTCCAGCAAGGGGTGCACGACCTCTATTACCTCATGCACGCGCGCACAGCGCGCGTGTACGACGTTCGCGCGCGCGCGAAAAAAATTGCGGATATTAGCGGTTTTGTAATGTTGTTTTAGCGGATTTCTGCAGTTAATTTTGTACCCAAATGTAAAAATAAGTTACTTGCGGTTATCAGTTATTTGCGGGCAAATTATGCATTTTTTCAAGTTAAAATCGGTTCGGTTCTACACGGCGGCAGAACCATTTTGGGCTTAATATAATAGGGTTTATAAAAGCATGATCTGACTGTCTTAGTCTTACCTTGGGCTGGTCAGGAGGAAATGGTTCAGTCACGCACAGTGAGACAAGAGTCCTGGCTGATAGAGCCTGAGGTCTGTGTTTTGTAGAGGAAAGTCAGGTACAAAATGATCCTCTCCATGTGATGTTTCAGGGCAAGCAGCTATATTATAATATCTACCGGTAGTCACGTCCATAGTAGTGAAGAGCTCGAACTCCATGCTTTATTTTTAACAGATGTTGTTTTCAATTTCAATACTGGCGCGTGGATATGACATCACATCAGGAGGGGAGGGGGGGGGCTGCCTGGAGCTGCCAGCCTCTATCACTACCACTAGGGGGTGTTGTTGTATTCGGTCTGAGTGGATGTAAAGTTACATTACAAAAAAAAAGAAAATCAAAATGGCCGCCTGGCGGCCAGGGGTTGCACGTGCACCCTAGGACACCCCTTAAAATCGCCTATGAGTGTGTGTATATATGTGTGTGTGTGTGTGTGTGTGTGTGTGTGTGTGTGTGTGTGTGTGTGTGGACATGCGACGAGATAAGGAGAGAGAACTACAGGACACAGGATAATAAACAAGTGACACTGGATGTGATGAAGGAAAAAAAGAGGAGACAACATTGTAATTGGAACATTATCACATTGAAGCTGATTAATTTTATTCAATCTCCTGATGGATACAACGTGTGGTGTGACCCACCTGTAAATGTATTTTGTTCTCTTCACTAAAGAGCTGGGGAGACGGGGAAGAAGCCTAGTGCTATTGAACAAACAGTCTGCTCCTCTACAGCAATGATTACTATCAGAAAATTGAGCTTTGACTTTCAAACAAATAACTTTTTTGTTTGTCCAAAAAATGGTTTACTTCCACTCCCTTCAAAACTGTGCTGTTATGCGGCCTTAATGTCTTCAATGATGGCACAATGTTTTATAAGACAAACGTCACCCTTCAGATATTCAAGACACAAAAAGTAGTTTATCCTATCTCATGAATAAACAGTGGTGGAAAAAGCACCCACATTCTTTACTTAGGCAAAAGTATCAATACTGCAATGTGGGCACACTCTGTTAGGGCACAGTCACACCGCACTTTTATTCTACCTATGAGGGCGGGTTCTGCCAATGCATTTCAATGGGAATAGAGTAAAAAAAGAAACAAGGTCCTCTTTAGAGTGGGATTGTGCAGCTGAGAATCGAAAGACACCTGCTTTTAGCCATAATTGTAGATACTTATCCACTTATTAAGTGGATAACCTGCAGTGAAGTACAGGGGGCTTAAAGTACTTCAATGTAGGATGACTACAACAGAAATGGAGGAAGTTTTCTCGCAGATCTGTGATGTTCACCATTGCCGAAAACTTTTGAAAATCTTTCGAAAGTTGTCAGTTGATAATGAGCTGGTTTTTAGAGTGGTTAATGGATGCACGGCACCAACGGGTGGGTGGGCCACCCGTACCCATCGCCTGGCCCTCCACTTTCAATCCTCCTACAATCACACTCGTACTTTGGTGCTTGAAACTTTCACAATGTCATGTGTGGCGTAAAGTAACTAAGTACAGTAAATTTACTCAACTGTATTCTCACAAACAATTTTGAGCCAAACACGCGAAATGGTAAGAAACCACTCCATTCCCGTTGAAATACAGAGTCCACCTTCATAGGTAGATTTAAACTTCGAAGTCAGAGAAGGTCATACAAATAGCAAAACTAGCTGATCTGCAAGCTCAATGTTCTGCCAATCTACTGGAAATCTACTGTCTTGCCAATGGCAGGACGTGTGAAGTTGGCACATCTGCATACTGTATGTATATGTAGGCCTACGTCTGGCTTTGTGTGTAGGAGCACGGAATGGGTCCCAAACTGTGGAATAAACTCCCTGTTGCACTCCACTCCCTAGCTTCCACCGTGGTCTGAAGACTCACCTTTTCAGACTCCACTTTGGCCCATAGCACTTTACGATAGCATTTGCCTACTGTCAACGACCATGCATGTAATTTAGATAGCTTTTTTTGTATGTCTTTTTGTTTTTATAAAGTTTTTTTTTACTGAATAGGTGCTTGGTCTAACAAAGTTTTTTTCTTAGATTACTATTTCCATGCATTTGATGTATTGATTTTGATGTATTGATGTATTACCTTGCTTAGTGTAAGTTGCTCTGGATTGAGAGTGTCTGCCAAATCAAATTTAAATTGTAAATTGTAATAACTTCCGACCACCGTTGAAGCATTTTCCAAAGGTTTAGTTTATTTTCTTTTGTGTGTCTCCGTCTCAGGCGAGCTGTCTCCGTGTCGCCACATGAACGGAGGCTGCGGTGACCTCTGTCTCCTGACGGCGGAAGGACGGGTCAGCTGTGCCTGCCGCGGGGAGAGAGTTCTGCTGGACGACAACCGCTGCGTGTGTAAGTCATGGACAATATGTCCGTACTAGAGTGAAATTATCCTCCTCCGTCGTGCATATCCAGTACCATTTAAACCTTGGTCAAACAGACCTGAAAATAACGTACTTGATACAGTCTTGTTTTCACTCTCTACCAACTCTCTACATTTGCCAAAAAATAGCCGATCTACAAGCTCACGAGTCGCAACTATTTTTTGGCAAATGGTCCGCCCCGGGACAATGGATGTTGGGGATATTTTGATTATCGCTATAATATCGTAAATCACAATTTCTTTGGTCACAATAATCGTGACATGGCATTTTCATATTGTCCCATTCCTAGTCCTTACACCATACATGCGGCCCCCACCTTCACTTAATGCGGCCCGCAGGTTAATACCGGAATACTGATATATTATTGATTTCAGCTGTTACAATTCCAAACATGACCTGCTTTAATTCCGTCAGTCTATATTAGTAGCTTAATGACTAGTATAGTAGTATTAAAATGTATTTTTTTTTTATGTCCAATGTATTTGTATTTGAGTATATAACTAAATGCGTTTAAATTAAATCAAAATGTTACATTTCAGGATTCCAATTAAGAAATAACAAAAAATTATTCAGGATTCCAATTCAAAAGAAGCAAAAATAGCCGATCTACAAGCTCAAAACGCATCGCAGCGTGATGCGTTTTGAGCTTGTAGATCTGCTATTTTTGCTTCTATTGTATGCAATACTAGAATGACAAATGTGGCCCTCTGGAGGGAAGGTGGAAATATAGTGGCCCTCACCATCATCAAAGTTGCCCACCCCTGTTACACAGATAAATGTGTCCGTGGTAAAGACTTGGACTTGGGAGTTTAATTACTTCTACAAACTGTTTGAAAATCATGACAGCATTGAGTGATTTCTTTTTCATTTTTATATTTTTTGATCTCATCTTCTTATAGAAGCAAAGGTTATTATTGGTTGTTGCTTTTCTTTCTTTTTAATTTGGTTTTGACTTTGCTTTCAATTTTGGTTTGGGTTTTAATTGGTTTTCAAAGTGGGTTTGCTAGTTGGGGTTTTAAGGCTCATTTTCGGTTAACTTTTTATTCTAATGTTCTTTTTATTTTAATATGTGGTATTTGGCAGGAGTGAGATCATTTTTTATTCGTTTTAGACAGAACAGAAAAGGTCAGAAAATGCATATCATTAAAAGTAAATGTATTCATAGTAAAAACCGGCACAGCTAAAAACATTGGAAAATATTTAGTTCTCCACCCAAAATACTAGATGTATGAAATATTGACCGAGACTAAATGTACTTTCTTAATCATCAGTTTGGGGGTCCTTGACAGTGTTGTTTTCGACAGCACATTTTGATTTAGTTTTAGTCATAGTCTTTTGAATAAAATGTGATTTCATTTTAGTCCTAATTTAGTCACCTGAAAAGTTTTAGTTTTAAAATTAGTCGACTAAATATCATATGTTTTTAGGCGACTGAATCTACAGTTGATTTAGTCAACTAAAATGTATTTTGGCGGGCCTTGATTGCATCGTAATGACTAATTTTACACTTGGTTGCGTGCTGAAAATAGCCGATCTACAAGCTCACAACGCGTCGCAGCGCGACACGTTGTGAGCTTGTAGATTGGCTATTTTCAGCATTCAACACCTGAAAACAACAAAACATAAAATTACTCTCGTCTCCACTAGTCCCTCCTAAACTAGTCCCTCCTTAGTCTAGTTTTTATTTTGTTGATGAAATTGTCAATATATTTAGTCTTAGTTTTAGTCATCACAGCTTAGTTTTTATTTAGTTTTTGTCAGTGAAAAAAACGCAGTCGACAAACATTTTTCGTCATAGTTTTAGTCGACGAAATCAACACTGGTCCTTGACATGTAGAGGCTTGAGGACCACCTATCTCAAATGCACATGTTTTGTTTCAGGATTTCGATTAAAAAAATATCAAAGCCATATTTTCCTCACACCCGTGCCCTTCTTTTGCAGCAGAAAACTCCTCCTGCAACATCCACTCTGAGTTTGAATGTGGGAACGGGGAGTGCATCGACTACCAGCTGACCTGTGATGGCATGGCCCACTGCAAGGACAAGTCGGACGAGAAGATGCAATACTGTGGTAAATTAAATACCCCAAGTACACTTACTCAAATACTTTACCTTACTGAATGTAATGTACGGTACGGTACTTTAATACTTTACCTCACTGAATGTAATGTACAGTACTTTAGGCTACTAAAGTATTTCTGTTTTTGATAACTTAACTCATATAGTGCCGATCCCGCGATGACTCGCGAAATATTAAAAGTATTTACAGTGCCGATCGCGGGATGACTCGCGAAATATACTGTATATACAGCTGGCCTGGCTACCTACCATCCGTTGGTATACGCTGGCACGGTTGAAGTCGCCGATTCATCATCATCGCACATCCACGTGCACACAATAGTGATCCCATCCCATAGAAACCAACGGTCTTTCTCATCTTTACAGTCCATTTTCTCCAAAAAACACTTTTGATGCCAAGGATGGCATTGGATTCTCTCTAAAATAGCACAAGCATAAAGGCATCCATCTTCTATCATTGTTTACGTTTCGGACCAGAACTACTTCCGGGTGAATCTTGAACATCGTCAAGTAGGACTTGTGAGCTCGATCTACTTCCGGCCTTCAAAATAAGAGACTGGCCGCGGACGGAGCAAGCGACCGGCACGCTGAACAATTAACCCTTTCATGTCGGCGGCACGAAATCGGTTTAATACTTATTAGTCCATTGCATTTTTAGGCAAACCTTCCTTTGCATTTTTAAATATTTCAAATAGCGTATCTACAAGCTCACAGCGTTTCAATGTTAGATCTATTTTATCTATTTTAAAATGTTTTTCAAAACTAGTCCTTACCCGTTCAAAGATATGAGCTCCGAAATGATGTGCAGTGTGTGGGTTATGGGATGTGCACTGTGCACACAGTATATGAGGGATGGAAAGTAACTTTAACTGGTGCTTGCATGATAATATGTAGGAGCATCAATGTAAGAAATACCCGTTTCGTTTAATGGCTATAGAGATACTGTGTGTCGATCTGCATGATTTTTGGACAACATCTGTAACAGGGCCAGACAACCCCCCCCACACACACACACACACACACACACACACACACACACACACACACACACACACACACACACACACACACACACACACACACACACACACACACACACACAGAGCTGGTTAAACATTTTGCCTCATGCTAGATGCAGAATAGATATGCCTCATGCTAGATGCAGAATAGATACCATAAACATGCTAATATACAGCATATGATTTGTGAAAGTGACAAACGGGCTTCACAGTTGTGTCAGGTGTGTTCATATGCTAATGGTGATGCGATTTCAGATCAATTGCTCCAGCCACTGAGGAGAAACGCTGTGACAGACACTCAGACACTCAGACACTCAGACAGACAGACACTCACTCAGACATTTGGAAAATTATATGTTTGATAGTAAAAAGAAAAAAAAAAGGAAAGAAGTTTAGGGATAAGCGGTAAGGCGTGGACAGAAATATAGCTCAAAGTTTAAAGCTGCACTTTGTGCACTCACTGTTACTTTCCTTTTCTCAAGTATTTCCTTTTTTGACAACTTACTACTTGTAGTCCACTGCATTTTGCAGTGTGTTCACCAAAAATATCCGATCTGCAAGCTCATGACGTGTCGTGTTTGAGACACGTTCCGTGTAGATTGTAGATTTGCTGTTTTTTTGGCTAAGAGATTTGCTTAAGATTGAAAAAGAGCGTACCAAGTATAGCTAATTTAATAAGGGTCTAAGAAGTGAATGTTTTTGGTGCTACTTTATGCGGTGTATGTTGATGAATTGAATACCTAGGACCCCCAATGGAAGCAAGACCGCAAGACCATTTTTGGTGTGATCTTTTTTAGACGAGGTGTTGCGACTGTACTCGCGCTGTTTTACATTTCTGTGATTCTAATAACATATTCAATCAATCAAAAGTGGTTAAACTGAAGTGATGTTGATAAATTCCACATAAATGATTATCAAAGTATTCCGGCGGCACCCCTGGACTTGTATCATGGCACCCCACTTTGAGAAACCCTGGTCTAGCTACCTGCAGCTCCTGCACAAAGACAAGTCAAGTCAAGCAGTAGCTGGAATGCCATCAGGGGCGTAACACCAAATTCTGGGCCCTGGGTACAAGGATTCACTGTGGGCCCCCCATGAATGTTAACTATTGAAAAATAGCAGATATACAAGCTCACAGCGCGGCACCGAGTGCCGCGCTGCGAGCTTGTAGATCTGCTATTTTTGAAAAATCTTGAAAATGTGTGCAAGAAACCTGTTTCCATTGGTACTCAAACTTTTTCATGTCAAGGACCCCCAAAATGATCATGTATTTGGCCACAGACCCCCATTTCAAAATATTTAGTTCCAGGGACCCCCAAGAAGCAAAACACGAGTTACAAAATGTTTGCTTAAAATATACATATATTCAAAAATGTTCACACATTTTCACGACTTTTCAAAAATAGCAGATCTACAAGCTCGCAGCGCGGCACTCGGTGCCGCGCTGTGAGCTTGTATATCTGCTATTTTTCAATAGCTAAAGTTACTTGGGCCCCTCCTCCTTGGGCCCTAGTAACTCAGTCCCACTCCCCCCCCCCCCCCCCCTTGTGACACCCCTGAATGCCATGGACACAAGCAGGTTATACTAATAACAACACATTTATGTTTCCCCGCGTCTTCCAGACAACAGAAGCTGCAGGCGGGGCTTCCGGCCGTGCTACAACCAACGCTGCGTGGCCAACAGCCGCTTCTGCGACGGCAGCGACGACTGTGGCGACAACTCTGACGAGGCGCTCTGCAACAGTGAGTCTGAGCCGTTTGGTCCCCTCTTCTCGCTGCCTCGGAGCGGCAGCCGCGCCGTCCCCCAGTAGCTCACTAGAAAGCTATATGCTAATGTACCGCGTTAGCCTACACGCTGCGCTGCTAAGCCCCCGGCTGGTTTAATGAGCCTCGGGGATGGCAAACGGTCGCTCTCTCACTCTCTGGAGTGGAGAAACCTTGTATGAAAGGTTCTGGGGAATGTCCTTATACAGTAGGTGAAAGGTGAAAAAAGGTGAAAAAATAAAGAAATAATAGCTGACCTACACTGTACAATCGCACAGCTATATTTATCGCTACTTTTCCCCGCGACACTGTCGTGCAACAAAGTAGGACATTCATTTATGCAAAAGAAAAAGAAACAAATTAAACGATGAAATACGGAGATACAAGGTTTGTGCCGGACGGCGATGGAATTGAAAGACGACCCCCTGCCACCCCCTCCAGCAGCAGCACCTCCCCTACCACCAGTAGCACCATATGGGGGGGAATCCAGGTTGCTCTGCATCTAACCACACATGGGCAACTGGCGGCCCCCACCTTCACTTAAAGGTATATTCAGTGATTGTATTTCATTCAAATAAAAATATGGTGGTTTGGGGGGTGAAAATTACTCAAAAGGATATCGGTCTGACCTTGAGGGTGGTGGCATCGGCCTCGCAAATTGCATCTGGTATTGTCGAATTGTCACTAAGCTGCATTCGGTCGGAAAACGCTATTTGTTGGCGTTTTGAATGTTTCTATCTCTATGATTTTCCACTCGGCTGCACCGGTGCCTCTCTGGCCTTCGGGCGGTGCTGGTCTGCTCATGCACAGAGCGCATGGAGGCAGCGGGGGGGCTTTCATAATTAATGTGGACTCTCCAAGAAGGAGTGCAGGGCTTTTCAGGAAGGACGGGAGGCGAGGCAGACTGACATTATACTGGAGGAAGATGCTCTTATTGCTGCTCTGCGCTCATGGCCCAGCATGCAACGTTTAACCACTTGAACCCAACAGTAGCGCCCCCTATTCGGGGGGGTGGGGGGGTGTTTCACAGAGAATTGCGGATCTTGAGCTTGTTGTAGATTTGCTGTTTTTGATGAAGAACTATAATAACTCACCCTCTGACTGTCAACCAAGTTTTTGTTTGCCAATCTCTAATTGATTCAATCAATCAATCAATCAATCAATCAATCAATCAATCAATCAATCAATCTTTCCTCTGACGCTCCGTGCGGCGGTGAATTGATTCAATGTCAATCAATCAAAGATAACCAGACGTGAGGTTCAACTGTACTTTGACAGATTCATTTTCCGTCACCAAAACTCAAAAATGTGCCGAATGCCCCCAGAATATGGATGCTGGGGTTCAAGTGGTTCCAGTGACACATCCACAACAGCCACATTTCTGTCACTGCTTTGTGGGTTTAATCAGAGCAGGGTTGGTGATTTTCGTCCCATTCATTCGTTCAAGCCTTCAGCAACAGAGGTCTATTCAGTGCAAAGCGCGCAACATGTGCTGCATCGCAATTCCTCGTTTGCTCTGAATCCTCCTTTCCTTCACGGTCAGAGAGACGCAATAAGACACTCGAGCGATGCACGCTTTATACCTGACAGCCCCCCGTTAAGAGCGTTCATTCAATGCTCAGTGATTCTGCTGAGCACCCCCCGTCTGTGTGTTTTCTGAAGTGTTTATTCTGTTGGGCTCTCCCCAGACATCACGTGCGGCTCATCAGAGTCAGCCTGCCAGGACGGGAGCTGTGTCTCCAGCTCAGCCTGGTGCAACCAGGTCATCGACTGCGCCGACGCCTCCGACGAAAAGAACTGCAGTAAGCCTCCTTTTGTCTGTGTCGCCTCTTTTGTGTTCCGCTTTGTTTTTACTAGATAAATGAAACCCGTGGCCCTGCCCTTGGCAGGATCAAATGGATCTAGTGGCTTAGATCCGACTTATTTATTCACAGCAGACATAGTCCCCATCCCCTTGTAGTGTGATGTGATCAGGGGAAGGGGGGCCGCTTGTGTGTTTGTGTATTCAGACCACACCGACTGCTCGCACTTCTACAAGCTGGGGGTGAAAGAGAAGGGCTTCATCAGCTGCAACTCCACCTCGCTGTGCATCCACCCCTCCTGGATCTGTGACGGGGCCAACGACTGTGGAGACTACGCTGACGAGACCAACTGCCAGGGTGAGTCTCCCTTCTCCTCTCCCCCAAACACTGACTACTATAACCAGGATGAGTCTCTCCTCGCCCCCCAAACACTGACTACTATAACCAGGGTGAGTCTCCCCTCTCCTCTCCCCCCAAACACTGACTACTATAACCAGGGTGAGTCTCCCCTCTCCTCTCCCCCCAAACACTGACTACTATAACCAGGATGAGTCTCTCCTCTCCCCCCAAACACTGACTACTATAACCAGGATGAGTCTCCCCTCTCCTCTCCCCCCAAACACTGACTACTATAACCAGGATGAGTCTCCCCTCTCCCCCCAAACACTGACTACTATAACCAGGATGAGTCTCCCCTCTCCTCTCCCCCCAAACACTGACTACTATAACCAGGATGAGTCTCCCCTCTCCTCTCCCCCCAAACGCTGACTACTATAACCAGGATGAGTCTCTCCTCTCCCCCCAAACACTGACTACTATAACCAGGATGAGTCTCCCCTCTCCTCTCCCCCAAACACTGACTACTATAACCAGGGTGAGTCTCCCCTCTCCTCTCCCCCCAAACACTGACTACTATAACCAGGATGAGTCTCCCCTCTCCCCCCAAACACTGACTACTATAACCAGGATGAGTCTCTCCTCTCCCCCCAAACACTGACTACTATAACCAGGATGAGTCTCCCCTCTCCCCCCAAACACTGACTACTCTGTAACCCACACTTCCACAGCCCCTTCCTTCCTTCCTCCCTTCCTTCCACAGTCGACAATACCAAGCCCTCCCCCCTGCACATTATAGGCCTATGCCTTTTATTTAAAAAAAAAATCTTAAGATTTCATAGACTATTCAATGAATAAAATTCATAGACAATTACATTTCATGGAATATTTTATGTATTTGGTACATTTCGACAAAAGTAGAATATATAATAAAATGTGTTCTCATGAACATGTTCTCATGATCCACCAAGCGGTTGAGCAACAGTACCATAATGCGTAGAAAGACACATCGAGGGGAGAGAAAAAAAAGAAAAATACTTGTTATAATCCTCTTGAGATTTCGTTCCGCGAAGGCAATTAAGGATGGCTGAGTTTAGAGATTTGGAAAGAGAGCTTAGGCAAAGATAATGACCTCAATCATGGCTAATACCCCGAGACGGCGGCAGCGACTTGTACTCACTGGTCTCTTTTGTTTGTCCGTCCCAGTTTCGCACGGGCAGAAGTGCGAGGAGGGACACTTTGCCTGTCCCAGCGGGAACTGCATCTCCAGCGTGTGGCTGTGTGACGGCCAGAAGGACTGCGAGGATGGAGCAGACGAGTTCCAGTGCGGTAAGCCTCTCGCCACCTTCATCACGCCAGTGGCGTCAATTGGGTATGGCTAGGTATGGCAGCTGCCTTACCTTGGCTACAGGGGAAACAAATAAAATGTACTTCTTAAAACTAGAAGCAGTGCTCTTCCGAGCACAGGTCTCCACCAGGCCAGGCGGCCTGTTATAGCGCCACCATGAGGCTGATTTGAAAAGTTTGAAGTGGCATTTCTTCCTCGGCC